>NC_043716.1:52035296-52079542 GCF_006229205.1 Suricata suricatta | reverse complement strand
AAGAAAGGGCTTCTGAGATTCTTTGCTGAAGGCACCCTCCCCGCTGCCCGCCCCCGGGCCAGTCTACGATCCATTTCGCTGCTGTCTACACCCGCCTGTTTTTTTTTTTTTTTTTTGAGAGACAGAGCGAGACAGCGTGAGCAGGGGAAGGTCAGAGAGAGAGAGAGGGAGATACAGAATCAGAAATAGTCTCCAAGCTCTGAGCTAGAAGTCAGCTCAGAGCCTGACATGGGGCTCAAACTCACGAACTGTGAGATCATGACCTGAGCTGAAGCCAGACACTTAACCGACTGAGCAGCCCAGGTGCCCCCACCTGTTCTTTTTCCAGTTGTTTTCTACTGTGGTAAAATATGCAGAACACAAAATGTATCTCCTTAGCCGTATTTAAGAGTATAGTTCGGCGGCATTAAAGTACACTCACAGTACTGGGCCGCCATCACCACCATCCATCTCCAGAACGTTTTCATCTTGCATAACTGAAACTCTGTACCCATTGAACAATAACTCCTCATTCCCACCCCCCACCTCCTGACTCCCACAGTCCTACTTTCTGTCTCTGTGATTTTCACTCCTCTTAGCACCTCATAGAAGTGAAATCACACATTGTCTTTTGGTGACTGGCTTATTTCACTCAGCATAATGTCTCAGAAGTTCGGCCCTGTTGTAGCCTGTGTCAGAATTCTCTTCCTTTTGGGGCTCCTGGGTGGCTCAGTCGGTTAGGCATCCAACTTTAGCTCAGGTCATGATCTCAGTTTGTGAGATCGAGCCCCGCATTGGGCTCCGTGCTGACACTGCAGAGACTGCTTGGAATTTTCTCTCTCTTTCTCTCTCTGCCCGTCCCTCACTCGCACTCTCTCTCAATATAAATAAACAAAAAAAGAATTTTCTTCCTTTTTGAGACTGAATAATATTCCATTGCACGTGTACGCCACATTTTGTTTGCATCCACGGATGGACACTAGGGTTGCTTCCACTTTTTACTATTGTGAATAATGGCACTGTGAACATGGATGTACAAAATCTCTTCAAAAGTGTGCTTTGCGGGCACGTGGCTGGCTCAGTTGGCGGAGCTTGTGATGGGGTTGTGAGTTTGAGCCTCATGTCAGGTGTAGAGATTACTTTAAAACAAAATCTTAAAAAGAAACTATGCTTTCAAGTCTTTGGGAAGAATTGCTGGATTCTGTGGTAATTCTGTCTACTTAATAGAATTGATTGGGGCGCCTGGATGGCTCAGTCGGTTAAGCGCCTGGCTTCGGCTCAGGTCATGATCTCACAGTTCGTGGGTTCAAGCCCCGCATCGGGCTCTGTGCTGACAGCTAGCTCAGAGCCTGGAGCCTTCTTTGGATTCTGTATCTCCCTCTCTCTCTGACCCTCCCCTGCTCGCACGCGCTCTCTCTCTCTCTCTCTCTGTCTCAAAAAAAGAATTGATTGTTAGTTTTTTCCAGAGCCACCATACTGTTTTCTGCAGCAGCTGCACCATTTTGCATTCCCGTTGACAGAGGGCAAGAGTTCCAGTTTCTCCACGTCCTTTCCAACAGTTGTTCTTTCCTGGTTCTTGATAGTAGCCATCCTAATGGATGTGAGGCAGTACTTTACCATAGTTTTGCTTTACATTTCCCCAGTGATTCGTAATAGTGAACATTTTTTCATGTGCTTCTTGGCCATTTGTGTGTCTTCTTTGGAGAAATGTCTACTCAAGTCCTTTGTCCAGTTTTGAATCAAATTTTATTTTGTTATTGTAGGAGTTCTCTATATATTCTGGATATCATCCCTTACCAGATACATGATCTGCAAATATTTTCTCCCATTTTATGGGTTGTCTTTTTGCTCTGTCAGTAGTGTCTTTTGATGCCTCCAATTAAAAATATTTCATGAATTAGGGGTGCCTGGGTGGCTCAGTTGGTTAAGCGCCTGAGTTCAATCCCATTGGGCTCTGTGCTGACAGCTCAGAGCCTGAAGCCTGCTTTGGATTCTGTGTCTCACTCTTCTATCTGCCCCTCCCCTGCTTTCTCTCTGTCTCTATCTCTCTCAAAAATAAATAAACATTACCAAAAAAATTAAAAATTGTTTTTTTTTCCAGGAATCCAACTTGTCTTTTCTTTATGCCTTTACAGTCATGCTCCAGGAATCACTGCCAAATCTGATGTTGTGAAGCATTTACCCTATGCTTTCTTCTAAGGGTTTTATAGCTTTAGGTCTTATTTTGAGGTCTTTGATCCATTTTGAGCTAATTTTTGTATTTTCTGTTAGGTAAGAGACCAACTTAATTCTTTTCCATGTGGATGTCCAGTATTTTTTTCAGTTTATTTATTTTCAAAGAGTGAGAGAGTAAGCAGGGGGAGGGACAGAGAGAGAGAGAGAGAGAGAGAGAGAGAGAGAGAGAATCCCAAATAGGCTGCGTGCCATCAGCGCACAGAGCCCAATGTGGGGCTTGATCTAGCAAACTGTGAGATCATGACCTGACCTAAATCAAGAGTTGGCTGCTCAACTGACTGAGCCACCCAAGCAACCTCGATATCCAGTTTCTCCAGTGCTGTTTGTTGAAAAGATTGTCCTTTCCCCATTGAATTACCTTGACTTCTTTGTTGAAAGTCTTTTGACCACAGATATAAGAGTTTATTTCTGGACTCGACTTTACTCTATTGGTCTCTATTTCTGATGTCAGGCTAGCATCACTCTTTTAATTATTGTGGTTCTGCAGTAAGTCTTGAAATCAGGAGTGAATCCTCCAGCTGTGTTCTTCTTTGTCAAGATTCTTTTGCCTATTTGGGGCCTGATGAGATTCCATATGGATTTTTAGGATGGGATTTTCTATTTCTGCAAAAAAATGACATTTTCCAATAGGGGTTGTGTTGGATCTGTAGATCACTTTGGGTAGTATTGATATCTCAACAATATTAAGTGTTCCAATCCATGAACATGGGATACCTTTCCATTTATTTCTTTAATTTCTTTCAGCAATGTTTTATAGATTTCATTATACAAGACTTTCACTTCTTTGGCTAATTCCTAAGGGCTTGGGTAGGGGGGAGATACTATTGTAAACATAATTGTTTTTTAAATTTCCCTTTCAGATTGTTCACTGTTAGTTTTGGTTTACAGAACAGTTGTAAAGATGATACAGAGTTCCCATACACTCTTGCTATGGTTGGAATGTTTATGTCCTCCCCAAATTTACAGGTTGACATCCTAATACTCAATGTGACAGTATTGGGAGGTGAGGCCTTTAGGAAGTAATTAGTCATGAAAATGGTGAAGCTGTCGTAAATGGGATTAGTGCCCTTATAAAAGAGACCCCACAGGACTCCCCAGCCCTTTCTACATGTGAGAACAGAGAAGAGGCATCATCTATGAATCAGGAAGCCTTACCTATTTGTAAACTCTGTGAAGTCAAGGCCCCAAATGCCTTAGAGACTTCTGTAGTCTTAGCATTTAGAGAAGGTGATGTACTTAGACCAGGGGGGGTGAGCAAACTGTAAACTACTTTAAGAGATAGTAAATAGGGGCGCCTGGGTGGCTCAGTTGGTTAAATGCCTGATTTCAGCTCAGGTCATGATCTCACAGTTCGTGGGTTCAAGCCCCGTGTCGGGCTCTGTGCTGACAGCTCAGAGCCTGGAGCCTGCTTCAGATTCTCTGTCTCCATCTCTCTCTCTGACCCTCCCCTGCTCATGCTGTCTCTCTCTCTCTCAAAAATAAATTAAAACACACACACACACACAAAAGAATTTAAAAAAATAGTAAATATTTTAGGCTGCAGAGTAAGGAGCAAAATCAAAGACATTTTGTAGATACGTATATCTTGAGAAAAACAATTCCCACCCATGTTTTGATTAATGAAATTCAAAACATTATGCTAAGTATAATTTTTCTGTAATACAGGAGGATTAATGAGCAGGAAATTCTCTGAGGGAGGCCAACATCTTGTTTCATTGAGGTTCAGGATTGGTATTCTCTGCTGCCAAAATCAGTTGCAAATATTTGATTTTTTTAAAAGCCATTAAAATATATAAAAACTATACTCACAGGCCGTATATGTCAACAGGTCAGACTAGGCTCACGGGAGGTAGTTTGCAGGCTCCTGTGCTCAGCTATCAGTGTATTTTTGAAGGAGGAAATTGACATTTGAAAGGGAGAAGACGGGAAGGGAAATTCTCCTGCTCCGGGTCTGTCAGAGGGCACACCGGCCTCTTGAATGCTGACTACTCCACTAGCACTTTAGACCCTAGAGGCAATGATACTGCCCCCACTGCTTTGAAACAGGAGACCTCACAGCTTTGGGGGCGGGGGTGGGAAGCACAGCACAGGGCAGTGTTGGGCTACTGGAGATGAGTCAGCTGTGGAGAAAGGACCACTCTGTCGCTGCTCCACATGGGTAAGTTGGCCCTGAACGACAGCCTTAAACACACACCTGTTCCTGGCTGAGGCTCACCTTACAGAGGGGCCCGATGTTCATTACTTTCTCTCTGGGAGCAGGTTCCTGGGTCTGGGGTCAGGGCTGTTTAGAGGTTGTTTAGAAATAGGGCTGAGCTGGTGGGCCGGCCAGTGGAATACTGGCGGGTTTGGTATGGAGGCCCACTCACCCCACCCCTTTCCCTTGGGTGAGAGATGGCTGCAGGCCAAGACAGGAACGCGGGGTGAGGGGCTGACCCCCGTGGGGACCCGAACCACACTCAGCTTGTGCATTCCCACGTGGCCTCCTTCCTGCTTCATTCAGTGCCTGCCTAGAGCTCAGGTCTCTCTTCAGCTCCCAGAGACAATGAAAGCCCCCAAAGTGAATCTCATTTGAGTGTTGAACTGCAGTTACCTTTAAAAAAAAATCATCAGAGGAGCGCCTGGGTGGCTCAGTCAGTTAAGCATCCAATTTCGGCTCAGGTCATGATCTCAGTTTGTGGGTTCAAGCCCCATGCCAGGTTCTGTGCTGACAGCTCAGAACCTGGAGTCTCCTTTGGATTCTGTGTCTCCCTCTCTCTCTGCCCCTCCTCTGCTTATGTTCTGTCTCTCTCAAAAATAAACTTAAAAAAATAAATAAAGATTGAGGGTACCTGGGTGGCTCAGTCGGTTGAACATCCAACTCTTGATTTCAGCTCAGGTCATGATCTCATGGTTTGTGGGATCGAGCCCCACACTGGGCTCTGCACTGGCAGCACAGAGCCTGCTTGGGATTCTCTGTCTCCCTCTCTCTTTGCCCCTCCCCTGCTCACTCTTGTGTGGTCTCTTTCTCTCAAAAATAAATAAAAACACATTTAGAAAAATCAGTTTGGTTTCTCCATTGCTTCAAGCCTTTCCCCCACCGCTCTTGGTTTCCTGAGGTGAAGGAGAAAGGGGTCTGCTCCATGGGGTGGGGGAAACATTCCGACTTGAGAAAGGCCCCAGGTCTGGTGCTCAGCTCTGAGGGATGCAGAGTTCTGAGCCTGGCATGTTCTGCGGAAGAGAGCCCTCTGTATCCCACCTCAAGTGCTCCCCAGGGATGCATAAGCTGCTTCCTTCAGGAAGTTCCTGGAAATGCAGTCACTTCTGGGAGCCCAGCTGCTGAACACGAGTAAACAGGCAGAGCTGGAGTCGGTCCTACATGAAGAGTGCATCTCAGTGCCCCAGCCAAGGGAGCCGCCACCCCCCACCCCCCACCCTGCCCCGGAGAGAGTTTAGGCACAGAGTGCAGCAAGGACCCACTGCAAAGCTGGGGGGTGGGGGGGAGGCAGCCCGTTGTGAGCACACCCTCCTCCCCTCCAGCCCCGTAGCATTGTCCAGAGGTGCTCAACTTGGGCTCTGGGTTAGACACCCAGCCTCTGCCACTTGCCCCAAGTCCTTACCCTCTCTGCGCCTGTTGGCTTATCTGCAAAACGAATGACCCCACGGGATCATCGTGAAGTTCAACGAACAATCCACGTAACTACCTAGGTCAGTTCTCGGTACACTGCAGGTGCTCAATAAATGCTACTCCTTATTACTAGCAACATCAAGAGCATTGACCTTCAGGTGGAACTTGGGAGAAAAACAAAGCGGGGTGGGGGAGACAAGGTCTGTCCGTGGTCCTGAAGAGTAACTGGAGGCCACACAAGAGGTCCTGTGACACATTCACTCAATAGTTGTGTCTTTCAATCCTTGCACTGATGTCACTGAAATCTGCCCAAGAAGCCCTTCCTACCAAAACTCAGCTGGAAGGAAGGAAGCCTTCAGCGCCCCTGTTACTCCGGCAGCGGAGGAAGTTAGACGGAGTGCACACTTTAGTACAAGTGGTTTATTTCTCCCCAGGTGAGGGCGCACGTGTGTCAGGCAGAGGTGTGCCCACCCGGCTCCTTCAGGAACCACCCGAAGGATTCTAGTTTAGTTTACATACATCAAAAACAACTCTACAGTCGCCAACCACAAAATGTTAAGAAGCAACATCTTGACGTCACCGAGTTCCTATCTGCACGCGATGTGGCCATACACAGATACGTTTATGGTACACGGTACGTATTGGTTAACGCGGGCAAGAAGACAGTCCTGGCTGCCCTGTGGCTCTGTTCTGTCCTAGAGGCTTGGGCTGGGCGCCGAGAACCACTCTGCGGTGCGTGTCTGGCTGCGAAGGTGGCTCTCCCAAAATGGAAACGGAGCCCCTGTTCCAAGCCAGGCCTCGCCACGCCCCTGGCTTTGGGCGGGCAAGGCTGTGGGGGCTTCAGGGTTTTGCGCTGAGTTGACAGGAGATCGGAAGCACCAGAGACCCTAACCCTGGATCCTCGGCAGCAGGATGGTGGGTCATCATTTCCTCCTGGCCAACAAGCTCTCTCTCACAGAGCAGCGACAGCTCAGGGGCCCAGGACGACGGGATGGGACAAGGTTGGGGGGACTGGAGAAGAGGCCTGTCTCAGGTCAGTACACAATCGTCTCATTTTGCTAAAACCTTTTCCCATGAACTTGCTCGAAGACAAAAGGGAGGGGCAAGTTCACCTGGGCTCTCCCCGAAACAGGGGACTCTGTTCAGCTGTCCGCCTTCACTTCCTTCCTGTCTTAAAGGGCCTCCTCCCCGAGTGGGATGAACTTACATTCCCATCAAGCAGCGGCGTGGGACAGCACATCTCACTGATCTGTACTTTGTTTAACCCCCCCCCCCCCTCCCTCCCTCCAGATGCTTAAAGAACTAGCCGATGCCAGAAAAAGTCTGCAGCCGGGGTAAGGAATGAGTCCCAAGTCTATTGTAAAAAATGGATGTGCTATGAGCTTCAATTCTTTGGATAACCAAAATATTTAAAACACAGGGCGTGTGGGGGAGTTAACATCGCTTTCAAAGTGTCTGTTAATACCTGAGACTGTCCCTATCTGCAGTGAACAAACTCACAGAATCGCTTCTGGAAGGAAGAGGCAAGGGAGGGTGGCAAAGGACAGGCAGAGCGTGGCTGCGGTCACCCACACTCCCACCGGCTCTCACCGCGGAAGCCGACCAGGGATGAAGTTGTGGTCCCCCAGCCCTGGAAGCATCCACCACGCAGCCTCTCCAACACCTGCAGTGTTGGGAGTCCAGGGAGAGTCCGTCTGGTGGCTCCGGGGGACTGATTTGGGCAGTGTCTTGTCTCATCAGGGACATCACTGCCTGCAAAGGCATCTCCTGATGAGCTCCTCCACTTTTACCTGCAGGAAAATGCTGCCCATCAGCTGTGCAGCCGAGAGGACAGAGGGACTCAGAGATGGTGGTTGCCAGGACTTCTGGCCGTGTTAGCAGGAGTCTTGGCAAGGAGACCTGGGAGAACACAGCGCTCAGGTGGTGACACCCGACCCTCCTTACAGCCACTCCCCACCTGGAGAGGGTAGGATATGGGGGCGAGCAGGACCAGGCTCCCGGCTTTGGCACGGCCAAGCACCTGCAGGCATTTCCGGTGTGGACAGGAGGCCAGAGGAGGGAGGGGCTGGTCTGAGTCACAGGTCTTCTGTCCGCCTGGGCCTTTGGTCAGGCATCGCAGCCAAGCCCGGGGCTGACCCTCCTCGAATCACTGCTGCTCCTTTACAGCCTCAGGAGCCTGCCAATCCCATGGTCCTGCGTCCAGTCTCCAGATGCCTTTGGTTTCTATCGAAGAAATGCTTGCGTTGGCATTAATTAAAAACCAAAACGGATCAAGGAGGCAGGAACCTCTGCAGAACGTGCGTTAGGCCGGAAACTCATTCCCGTAGTGCCGCAGGTGCTCGTCCGCCACAGACAGGTACGTGGCCCTCATGCTGGGAGAATACTGTGGGAGAGAGCGGGGAGGGGATGCGTCAGAACAGGGTGGCCTGCCACAGTGAGACCAGACCCTGTACTAGCAAAGGCGTGGGGGCTTCTGGGGAGCCGGGCCGGTCTTTATTGCAGGCATTATGGGGACTGGAGGACACCAGGGTGGCTCGGGCAGGCCTCACTGCTGGCCGTGTTTCCAGTCCTGGGGCCATCAGGACGTCTGGCTCCCAGCATCCGATGTGAGATGCGCACACAGACTAGCCACCCTCCCTCTGCTATGGCTGCCGTGTCTGCTCCAGGACACCGCTGGGGACAGCATCCGGGTACACCAAGGCACTGGGGAGCCTGCCTCGTGAGTAGGCTGAGGGCACAGACCCAGAGATTCAGAGACCCAGGTTCAAATCCCAGGGATGCATTTTACTCATAACTTTGGCTGAGGCTTTCCAACCTCTGCAAGCCTTAGTTTCCACATCTGCAATCGGGGACCTATGAGCACCGGCAGTAACCGTGCAAGAATGAAATGCTATAGAACAGACAAGACCTCTCACACGGCGCTTCTCACACTTGGCTGCATGTTACAAACACCTGGGAGCCTAAAAGTTCCTAAAGTTTGGGCCACGCCCACCAGTATTTTTTTTTTGAGGTAAAACCCACATAACATAAAAGGAAGCACTTTAAAGTCCCACCACCACTTTTTTTTTTAAAGTTTATTTATTTGTGAGAGAGAGAGTGAGAGAGCGAGTGAAAGCGGGGGAGGGGCAGAGAGAGAGGGAGACACAGAATCGGAGGCAGGCTCCAGGCTCTGAGCTGTCAGCACAGAGCCGGACGCGGGGCTTGAGCCTACAAACCATGAGATTTCGAGCTGAGCCCAAGTGGGACCCTTCACTGACTGAGCCACCCAGGCGCCCTGCACTATCAGCACTTTTTAAAGAAGCTCTTCCAACTGCAGCCACATTGGAGAAGCAATGACCTAACACAACGTGCACGTTCAACAGATGTTTGTTGGCGACAGCTCCAAAGCAGGGAGCGAGGGCCCCCCACGTGGTCACACTCCACATCCTGGGACCTGAGATTCTGCATTTCCAACACTCTCCAGATGCTGCTAGTCTGCAGACTTGGGGCAGCGGGGTCAGCAGAGGGTCTCTGGCCCCAGGGAAGTAGTGGGGGTTCAGGCCCAGGCTGTTCACAGCAGAGGGGGAGCACGTGCTTCTAGCTGGTGGGGACTTGGGGATGGGGGATGGGGGATGACACTCTGTAACCCAGGGGTTCTCAACCAGGGGCGATTTCTGCTCCCTCTCGCGCCCCCCCCCCCCACAGGGACATCTGGCAGTTGCTGAAGGCATTTCTGGTCATCACAACAGGAGGATGGGGGTAGGGAGAGTGGGCAGAGGCCAGGGATGCAGGTAAACATGCTACAGGGCTCAGGACAGCACCCAAGACAGGAGAACCTGGCCCGTCAGTAAGTAGTGTGGGAGAGGAAGCCTGCTTCAGACCGTGCGGCCTTCCCCAACCTGCAGCCCCAGCTTGGCCTGTGAACACGCTAGGAATGCCAGTCCCCGGGGCTCCGCTGCAGATTTCCCAAATCAGAAACAGGCTGGGCCCAGGACCGGGCCACCTGGGTGGCTCAGTAGATTAGGTGTCCGACTTTGGCTTCGGTCATGACCTCATGGTTCCTGAGTTCAAGCCCTGCATCGGGCTCTCTGCTGTCAGCACAGAGCCTGCTTCGGATCCTTTGTCCCCCTCTCCCTTGGCTCCTCTCCTGCTCTCTCCCGCTCAAAAATATACATAAAAATAAAAAAAAACCAAACCAGGCTGGGCCCAGGACCCTGTGTTCCAACACGTCCCCCGGGGGGATTCCGATGCACACTTGAGTCTGACCCTCCCCCCCTCCAAGCACTGTTTCCCGAACTTCCTTGCTAAGGATTACCTGGGTGCTTGAGACACTTAGGACTTCCCGGATGCCTTCCCTGGACAGTCTGTGTCAGTGAGTCTGGACTGGAGTCCTGGGATGGGTATTTTTCACAATTGCCTGGGTCATTTTTGTTCATCAAGTCTAGGACAGGGTCCCTGAGAGGGAAGGAGGGAAGGCAGACGGGGAAAGGCACGTTTCCAGCCAATGGAACAGGCTGTACCTTTGGACTGTCTTACTTGCTCTCACCCGCCATAGCAAAATTCCCATCTGCCCCAGAGATGGAGCTGGTGGAGGGAGGGGGGCATCTATCTGACAATCTCGCCACTGGCCAAATGCTGATGAAAATTTAGGGCAGGCACAGGGCGGGTGGGAGGGGCGGTGGGGGGAGGGCAGCGAGTGGCCAGCTGCGAGGTCTACGGGGAGGCAGGTGCACGTCCACACCCTCCTGCTGTGGGCTCCTTGGTCAGCGGCATATCATATGTAGATTCCTCTTTGTGCCCCTTGCCACTTGCAGGGCAGGAGGTGGGGGTTGAGCTGGGTGGCGCTGGGCAGCCAACTGGGCCAAAGTCTAAGAGTCCCTAAGCAGGTCTTAATTCTAGGGAGGAAGGGGAACTCTGTCCTTGAGCTTTGCAAATAAGGTCAGCTCTTGATTATCTCTGCTAATGGCAGCAAGAGTGGCCTGGATCTTTCAAAACAGAAGGTAATCCAAAAATCATTTTTATCTGGCATCCCGGTGCACTGACTAATTCTTCATTCACAGCAGCAGATTTCCCCTAATTATGTTTTGCTCAGATTACAATTAAAATCAATCCGCATTCCTGGGTCTACAGCAGCTGGTAGGATGAAAAGGGACCCAGGAGGCTTCTGGGTAGAGAAAGCCAGGTGGCGATTTAAAAGGTGCCTACTCTGAACGCTGGCTCGACCAGCCGCTGTCCCTTCCTGAGGGCCCCAGGAAGCGAGAGCTAGGCTTGTGTCCAGGCCTGTGTGTAAAAGGATGGCAGGTGAGGTGCTCTGGGCAAAATCAGCATGGTGGGGCCGGGCAGGGAAGGCTGGGGAGTGATCAGGGTGGGGTTTCTCAAAGTCCCAAATGTGGACAATTGGGGCTGGATCATTCTCTGTGGTCGGGCTGTCCTGTGTGCGGCAGGATGCTGAGTGGCATCTCCAGCCTCCATCCACCAGGTGACAGTAGCACCGACCCCCCCCCCCCCAATGCCTATAGACAGGCCAAATGTCCCCAGGGGCAGAACTGTCCCTGGGCCAGAACCCCGATCAAAGTTATGGCTCCAATGCCACCTGCTGCACAGGATCTCCTGGGAGGGGGCAGCTCCCACCTCCAAGGTCCCAAAGGCTGACTCTTTGGGTCTCTCCTACTGCAGGTTATGCACTTCCTGAAGACGGGGCTCAGTCTCCACCTCTCTTTTCCCCAAGAGCAGCACTGTGGTTTCCACTGCAAGCACCACCTGTGCTTGGGGCTGACTCACTGGACGTACGTGAGTGTGTGTGAGGACCAGGCCTGGGCGTGTGTCATCGGCCCCATGTCCTTGGGTCCCCAGCAGCAGTGGCTCTAGTTTCCCAGCTGTAGGACCCCTTCCAAACCCCCTGATTTATAATGCCTTGTCCTGGGGCGCCTGAGTGGCTCAGTCAATTGAGCGTCCGACATCAGCTCAGGCCCTGATCTCACAGTTCATGAGCTTGAGCCCCACATCGGGCTCTGTGCTGTCAGCGCGGTGCCTGTGTTGGATCCTCTGTCCTCTGCTCTCTCTGCCCCCTCCTCCGCCTTGCACATGCTTTCTCTCTCTCTCTCTCTCAAAAAATAAACATTAACAAAAATTTTAAATGCCTTGTCCAGCCAAGTGGAGACAGGGGCGCCCTCCCCAACAGATACTGGGCGCAGAGACTGTGCCTCGTATCCATCCCCATCACAGACTTCTGACCTTGCTTTCCACTCACCATGTGGGAAGTGCACACCATCTCTTACAAATAAATGCCACAGCTTGTGGAGAAGGTGGGGCGGGAGGGAGCATGAGGGCCGGTGGAAGTAGGGGTGAAGTAAGTGGCTCCCTCTTAGAGCATCTACGCACCACACATATGTACAGTGACCGAGTCCTCCAACGCCCACCACCGCCGCGAGGTGTGTGCTGTTACCATCCCTGCTCTATGAGTGGGGAAACTGAGGCACAAAGAGGCGAAGTGCTTGTCCAAATCACAGAGGTCGGAAGCAATGAGCAGGGTGTGAACCCAGGCATCTGGCACAGGAGTCTGTGCCCTTGGACTCCACGGTCTATTGGCTCTACTCACAACAATCCATCTCAACCGGGATTCCTGCATTCCCATACTTCTCTGGGAGAGGACAGAGCCTTCTCTCTCCGATGTGCACCCCCTCGCCCCGCAGCCTCCTTTTCCGACTCTGAGTCTAGGTCCCCTGGCTGGAGACAGATGTGGGTGGGAGGCGCGGGCCCCACGCAGATGCCCGCTGAGCAGGGTTAAGGAAGGCTGGTGTCCATCCCGCAGCCCAGGGCGAGAAAGGCTAAACACCATCGAAGAGCAAGACAATTTCCTCGGAGCAGAAAGGGACGCTCTCTCTTCTTAGGTTATTTTGCTCGCCAAACTTATCACTGCAAGTTATTTCTCTGTCCCTTTGAGATGCACATAAACCTTTTTCAAGGCTAAACCAGGCTCTTGCCAGCTTTGTAATCCAGGAACAAAACTTAAGGGTCTGGGAGCCACCTCTTTGGAAGAGAGCATCAAGGTCTGCCCTCAGCTCCGGGGCAGTGAGCGACACTGATGGCCACCCTATCGGGCACGCATTCAGGACGGACTGGTGTGACAGAGGTGCTGAGGGGTCCTCTTGCCTGGGGACAAGTGTGCACAGGGTGAGCTTTCTGTCTTTGCACCGTCCTTAGCAGATTGCCAGCGATGTGCATGGCGGTCCCGGTTTAATGTAACAGAACTGTTTTCGCTCTTCTTACCTTTGCATAGGGATTGGGGGGAGCCCTTATCTGTCATCACTTCCCCAACAAGGGCCGTAACTATGACCTTGCCCGGGAGCCCAGCTTACCATGGGAGGAGGGGAGCCTCTTCCGATAAGCGGAACGTTCTCGTAGCGCGGGTTACCGCCGAAGAGCATAGCCTGGTTCCTGTGGGCCGGAGAGGACAGCTCAGGACGGGGAGGCACGGTGGTGGGGGTGGGGACACTCAGATTTCTCCAGGAGGGGCCCGTAGGTATGCCTGTGTGAGTGGGGGATGGAAACGGACCTCGGGGGAACCGTGGGCTGGAATAGGAGGCCCAGGGGAGAAGCAGTGGATGGGGTGCCAGGAGCCTGGAGCAGTGTGGCCTGGATTGCCTTGCAATCCGCCCTGAGGGCAAGGCTTGGCATCTACAGGGATGCACCTGTGCTGGGGTGGCTAATGCCCCCCGGGGGCCTTCCCACCAGACACCCTGTGGCTGCAGTGGGGCCGGGTGGGGGAGGGGACTGTGGCGGGCCTTTGATGCCTTCCCTCCCAACCCCGTTCTCTAGTCCCAAATTTGCTCCAGATCTAGCTCCCCCAGGGCTGGGTGGGACATGTGCATGGGGGAGGCCTGGGGAGGGGGGCACTGCCATACATGTACTCGGAGACCGGGGCGTTGGAAATGGTCTGCGCCGGGGGCTGCAGGCTGGTCTGGCTGCCCAGGCCGCTGCTGTAGCTGCAAAAGCTTCGAAGCTGCCCCCGAGGGGGGTTGTGAGCGGCGATGCGTCGGGCCTGGGGGTTGAAAGGGTCGTCACCGTCGATGTCATCATAGTCTCTGTCCCTGGAACGACACACAGGACACCGCCGGCCGTGAGGGCCCAGACTCGGAGGCGTCAGGGTCCTGGCCTGCTTCCCAGGCTTTGCTCCCAGGACTCTTTCTTGCCACACGCATGCGTCTCCCTCAGGTTCCTTCAGGTCTTCGGGCCTGCCTCACACAGCACTCCACCTGTTTCCAGCTTCACGTCCACCTCCTCCAGGCAGCCCGCTGCACTGATCCTGTCGCACTGAGCCTCCCTGCCCTGCTTCCTTTGGTCTGATCTACCCATAGGCACTAAGACACCACCTCATCTCTATCTCCTTCGTGAGAATGTGGGTGTCCCACCGACAGAGCTATAGCCTATCCTTCTTGGGGTTTTGGAGGTGACCCTCCAGCATCCAGAGCCCTCGTCATCTTAAGCCACAAAGTCCTTCAGAGGAAGAGAGGACAAGCAAGGGATGCCAGGGGGTCGTATGATACTGTCACCATCCTCAGCTCCGCTCCTGCCCCAGGCCCTTGGAACCTCCTTTGGAGGGGTCTGTCTGGACTTTCGGGGAAACTTCTGCAGAAATCCAGCCAGCTGCTGGGGCTGAATGCCCGGGCCCCTGCTGCCGTGTTTGGCCCAGGTCATCGGCTCTGGGCTCAGTCACAGAGCAGAGCCTCCCACATGCCCCCCCACGAGGCCCCCAGGCAGCCCACCTGGCGGTGAAGTGCTTCCAGGCCCGCGGCCCCGCGCAGATCATGATAGAGAAGGCCAGGGCGGCCAGGAGGGAGAAGAGGCCGAGGTAGAGCAAGCCCTCGATGCCGTCATAGCAGATGCCAGCAAGGGCGTCCAGGTAGTCCTGGAGGAGGAGGAGGGACACGGAGCTGCAAGGCGGCTCAGGGCACGGCGGGGGTCTGAGCTCATTTCTGGTAGCCCCTCTCCCCAAGCTCGGGCCTGGGATCATCTACTGGTCTCTGTCACGAGCACTTTGTATACTTTGTACAGCCACTAAGGGTCCACACTCTGAAGCCCAACAGAAAGGGTGGCTTCTTGGGTTCACTCTATAAGTATGTGACCACCTACTGTGCGCTAGGCACTGAGGGTCAGAGTCAGCTCTGAGCAAGACAGACGGGGCTGCAGGGTGGGGAAGCCAGAAGAGAGGGGACATTTCATCTCAGACCAGCCAGGAGTGGATTGTGCCTTGAGCAGATGGGGGAAGGGGACAAGTATGGCATGTCCAGGAAAGAGAACAAAGGGACAGAGGAGACAGGATGAGGGGGCGCCACTTCCCGCTTAGGCCTTGCAGGTCAGTGAGGAGTTTGCTTTTTATCACAAAGGGATGGGATGTGAGGGAAGGCATGTGACCCAACTCGCTTTTACAAAGACCGCTGTGGTTGCTGTGTGTGAAAGGTCATGGAAGGTAACGGGTGGGGAAAGGTTGGGGACGGGTTGGAGGCCACGGCCGTCACCCAGGGAAGTGGGGCGGTGCTTGGTCATGGCGGAGGTGGGGAGGGAGAGGGAAGTTGATGGATTCAAATGTATATTTGAGAGTCTAGATGCCCGGATTGCTGAGGGATTTGGAGGTGGGTGGTACAGAGGGAGAGGGTACGTGCCACGGTCCAAACCCAAGCCCTTGACCTGACAGCCTGAAACCTTCAATGAGCCACTTTATAGATATATATATGCATACGGGGGCACCTGGCTGGCTCAGTTCGTTAAGCATCCGACATTGGCTCAGGTCATGATCTCACTGTCTGTGAGTTCAAGCCCCACATCGGGCTCTGTGCTGATGCAGAGCCTGGAGCCTGCTACTGATTCTGTGTCTCCCTCTCTCTCTGCCCCTCCCCTGCTCATGCTCTGTCTGTCTCTCTCTCATTCTCCAAAAAAAAAAAAAAACAATAAAAAAAAAAGATATCCGTATATAAATATCTATCTGTCCACACACGGAGTTTCCTTTTCTATAAAACTGCCCGTGAAATAACACGTATTTGACAATATTCACCACGACAGCTGAATAAACCACAGACAGCACCGAACAAGGGTGAGCACAGAATCAGGGCTCACAACATGGCAGCCGTGATCATTATAGGCCCATTTGTGCTAAACCTATATGGGATGTGGAAGTGTCCACATACACAGGCTTAGTGCTTGGGGGGAGGGAGCTCACACACTCCCAGAGTGTCCCCTGCATTAGAGGCTGTCTGGTATGCCGAGTTCTTGGAGAGGTGACCCTGGCAATGAGCAAAGGATATTCATCTGCAGCCAGGGACATGGATGGGTTGACCAGATGGCTGGGGAGTCCGGACAATGGAGAATTAGCCTCTTTCATTGGGTTAGGGTCCCCCAATGTTCAGGAACTAACCTGATCCTAATCCGGTCCCCTGGTACCTTTCATGGACTCTCCCTGTCTCAGCTATTTCAGAGGATAGAGAAGCCAGACACCTCTGCCCCCTTCCTGTTCTTCAGCTTCGACCCCATGCCTGAAGGCAGCCCGGGCAATCTCTCTCCTAGCCTTCACTGGCTGCTGTCTGGGAAAACGTGGCTGGCTGTGGTGCCCCCGTCCTACTTGCCACCCAGGGCCACCCCAGCACCTTGTGCAGCCCCCGGCAATCCAGCATGGCTGTCAGCTGGTGAAGGCCGGACTCCGATGAGTTCAACAGGAGCTGGATTCCGAGTAGGTCTTTCTGAAGCAGGAAGAGGCAAACACACGGGCAGGTGGAGAGACAGAGTGAGCGGTGGGGGTGGGCTTGTGGATAACACATCAGATAGCAGCGCGTGCAAAGAGGCCTTTCAACTCAAGGGAAGGAGGGGGGCTAGACCCCTGGGGAGGGGAGCGCTCTCCACTGCCTGGCTCTGCACAGCCATGGGGTTCAGGAGGGGTGAGGAGGGGAGAAGGGTTGTCCGGGTCCAGCTGGGGCTCCCCCCGTTCCAGCACAGATTCTGCGGGGAGGCTGCTGCCTTACCT
This sequence comes from Suricata suricatta, assembly GCF_006229205.1. NCBI lineage: Eukaryota > Metazoa > Chordata > Mammalia > Carnivora > Herpestidae > Suricata > Suricata suricatta. The sequence continues at coordinate 52,062,731 of NC_043716.1, read as the reverse complement.
CTGCCGTGGGGAACCGGGGGACGGCAAACTGCAGCAGACCGGCCACCTGGATCTGCATGGTGGTGAGCGAGCGCTGGAAGACGGTCAGGGCCTGGCCAGGAGAGACCGCAGCCCCGCTGTGAGGCCCACCTTCTCTGGCACGGTTCCCCGGCAGTCCTGCCCGCTGGCGTCCTGATTCCTGCCCTTCCCCTCAACCCCCAGGCTTTGCGGGAGCGGCACGGGTTTGGACCAAGGTGTGGTCCTCGGACAAGCGGCATCAGCCTTGCGATGGAGCCAAAGCACTCAGTCACCTACACTCTACTGGTCGGTGTTGGGACTTGGGGTCAAGAGGGGGCAGTAGGCAGGGTGAGACAGGGATGGGTGGGCATACCTGCTGGAAGGGGCTGCTTACGCTCTGACCGCAATAGAGGTAGTAACGGGTCACCTCTGCAAGGCAAAGGCATCGACATCAGGCAGGAGCTCAGGGGTGATCAGACCCTCAGTGGCCAAGCTGGTCCCCAAGGCGCTTCTAAGAAATGGCCCAGAGGTCCAGCTGGACCTAACGGTGGGGGGGTGGGGAAGGGCAGGGGACTACAGGACCAAAAGTTCTGGCTGGCCGTAGGACTGGTCTGAGTAGACAGAGGGCCCAAGGGGTGGTTACCGGTGCGGATGTGGCCCTCTGTGATGTTCAGGATGAAGGTGTCGGGAGCTGAGCAGAAGTCACTGGTGCTCTGAGCCGGGGAGAGATGGGAGGGTGGAGGAGAGTTACAACACCGGGGTCCCGGCTGGAGTCAGGCACCGTCGGCCCCAGCTGCTCGGACCCCTCCACTCAGTCCTGGATGGATAGGGACAGGCAGGAGCCAGCTTCCCCGGGCCTGAATCCTGGCTCTGCCCCTTCCTAGCTCTGCAAGTTGGAACAAGTGACTTACTTCTGTGTGTCTCAGCTGCCTCGTCAATAACACAGAGAGAAAAACGCTGTCCACCTTATGACCTGATCTGTGTAAAACACCCAGGGCACCTGGGTGGCTCAGTCACCAAGCATCTGACTTTGGCTCAGGTCAAGATCTCACAGTTTGTGAGTTGGAGCCCCGCTTCGGGTGAGGCCCATGTCTCTTTCTCTCCCTCTCTGCCCCTCGTGGGATTCTCTCTCTTTCTGCCCCTCATCCACTTGCGTCCTCTATCAAAACATTAAAATAAACAAACAAATAAATAAAAAAACCAGAAAAGTGACTGGTGGAGAGCCGGCACTTCGAACTGTTAGTTCTTACTCTTTATTTCTCAGTCCCTGGGATGGATGTCAGGGGTCCATGCGCCTGCAAGACATATACTGGACAGTTCCTGCACCTCGGCCTTTGCAGGTCTCTGCTGTAGTTTTGTTTTGCTGTTATTAAGTCCCACATGCTTTTGGGGTGTCAATCTAGGAAGCGTCCCCTGGACTCTCTTCCTAAAGAATTCTGTTGGCACCGATCCACCTCTGAGCCTTTGGGTGCGGGTCCTGCTCAGGGTAAGATGGGAAGAGCGGGGGCTCCAGGCTCTGCCGCTGATGAGCTGGAGGACCTGGGCCCCACAGCATGGCCTGGAGAGGTGACAGCCAAGGGCCCACGGACTGTGGGGGGAGGGGTAGGCTAGGGCACTGGGAGAGGGAGCAGCAAGGAAGCCAGCGTCTGAGCCAGGCCTTTCCCAAGGTCCGGCTGGGGGTACAGTAGAGCATCGGGTAAGGGCAGCCCCCCTAATCTTATAGAGCAGTCAGAGTAAGCTCTGGTCCTCCAACCTGTTCCTAGGGGCTTCCCTGCTCCAGGGAGTGCTCCCCGAGCAGGGACCCCTCCCCTGGCCCCGCTCATGCACATGCGTGTCCTCCTTCCGGAGCGGTTCCATGCTGGGGCCGCATTCACTCATTCACAGTCAGCAACTACCTCTTTAGCACTTATTAGATGCCCTGTGCTGCTCTAGGCACGAGTCCGGGGCAAGCTGCATCAGGGTACTAATGGGCTCTGGGTAGGGCTGAAGAATAAGATGCCCTTTTACATATATATTTTTTTAATGTTTACTCATTTTTGAGAGAGACAGAGTGAGAGAAAGACACAGAATGTGAAGCAGGCTCCAGGCTCTGAGCTGTCAGCACAGAGCCGGATGTGGGGCTCGAACCCACGAATCCTAAGATCATGACCTGAGCCAAAGTCAGACACTTAACCGACTGAGCCCCCCAGGCACTCCCCCCAGATGCCCCTTTATTTTATTTAAAAATTTTTAATGTTTTTATTTATTTTTGAGAGAGAGAGAGACAGTGTGAGCAAGGGAGGGTCAGTGAGAGAAGGAGTCACAGGATCTGAAGACAGGCTCCAGGCTCTGAGCTAGAAGTCAGCACAGAGTCTGACGTGGGGCTCGAACCCACACACCATGAGATTATGACCTAAGCCAAAGTCAGACGCTTAACCGACTGAGCCACCCAAGCGCCCCTAGATGCCCCTTTAGATACGGAGCTTCCACAAAGACACATCTGTACATGTGCACGTGCCCACACACAGCCTCGTGCTCAGGACCCTGGGAGAATTGCTCTATATGCAAATCACTCACATGTCTCAATCAGACTGATTTAGCACTACCAGAGCCACAGCACCAGCAGGCCAGGGGGCATCCCTACCCCGTCACTAGAGCGGCAAAGAGGGAGGAGCCAGACCTGAATGGGGGATAGGAGGCCTTGGGGGAAGATAGAGTGAGGCTGCCATCTTGGTCTGGGTCACCACCCTCCAAAAGTAGGGGGCCCAGAGAGGGACAGGAGGCCCCCTCCCACCCCATGCAGACCGCCTGCTCTTCAGGCCCTTGAGTGAGGATTCAATTTTCCTGTCAAGGAAGACAAAGGCCCATATTCACACAGTGGGGATGGGATTAGGGGAAGAGGCAGGGGGCACTGGGTGCAGGGGGGGACTGGGCATCTGAGAAGCCCAGTGTCCGGCCCAGTTGAGGCAGCTCTGGAGAGCACAGTTGACGGTCTGAAGGAGGTCCCCGTGCCCCTCACATGATGACAAAAATGCACGACAAAGCAATGACGGCCACTGCTTACTGAACATTTCTGATAGGCCCAACCCTTCTCCTCCGGGACAAGCACTATCCCCATTTCACACTGGAAGCTGAGGTCTGGAGAGCTTCAGTAACTTTCCCAGGGGTCCCCTGTCGGGAAGGGGTGAGGCGGGCCTGGTGCTCCCCCCCCCTCCCGCCCCCCTGGGTGGCGGGATTCACAGGGAGTGCTCTGCTCAGCTGCCCGCTGGGATCAGAGCTCAGCTCCCCCAGATCCTACTCAGAACAGGTTCTGGGCGGGGGGGGGGGGGGGGGGGGGGGGGGGGGGGGGGGGGGGGGAGGACGGGCAGAGCTCCTTCCTAAAGGAGGTCCTCTCTTGGGGAGAGGGAAGGGACAGGCGGGGAGGAGCTGGGTGGCTGTCCTCGCTGGCCCCACAGTGCCAAGCAAGCAGGCCTCCCAGGGCAGGGCAGGGCGGCGGGACCACACAAAGGCTCCCACAACAGCCTGTGCCGCCCGCCTCCCGCGCAGCAGCTCGTCCTCACCCCGCTTCCCATTAGGATGCGCCAGGGGCCCGCAGCGCTCTCAAAGGCGCATTCAGCTCGCAAACAGCGCTCTCTCACACGGGCCTGACTCAACAATGAGGGAACCGGCCTTGCCCGCCAGAGCTGGCAGCCCAGGGCGCCCAGCTGGGGGATTAAACCGCCTCTGGCCTCCCCAAACACTGAAGCCCCCACGGGGAGGGAGCTGCCCCCCAAGGGGCAGCTCATGGCAGCAAGCTGGAAGTTTCCACTGCTTCCAGAAGGCAGAGGCTGCCCCAGGGGCCCCAAAAAGCCTGCCTAGTGCAGTCTTCTCCCTGTGCTTAAGGTCGGTGTCCCCAGAGGAGAGGCTGTCAGCCAGGCAGCTGTGCGTGTGGCTGGGGCCAGAAGCCACTCCCCTGGACTATGTACCCGCTCGCTCCTGATGACATCAGGATGCTTGGGAGCATGACCTGGGTCCTCCTATCCTGCGCTTCCCTGCATCTGGAGAGGCCCCGGCCCTTGGGACAGATTCCTGCCTGCTTATTCTCCTTCCTGCTCAAAGTGGACACTGCCTGGTGGGGGCAGGGAACAAAACAGGAGACACCCACCTCCTCTCCCTTCTGGATGAGCTCTGCCAGAAGGTGCCATGAGCCAAGCAGCACCAGGGGCCATTCATACTGTGGGCATCATGGAGGCACACTGCCCAAGGCCAGAGCGACCATCTGGCCCCCAAGTACCCGGGCAAGTCGTGAGTTTGGAGAGAGGGCTTCCAGAAGGTGCCCTTGACCATTCTTTTATCCCCAGGTAGCTAGGGCAGTGCAGAGGCAGGTCATGGGCTTAGTCTGTGGCCCCTGAATCAGATGCACACACACACACACACACACACACACACACACATACACACACACACAGAGCATGCACCTCCATGGTATCTGTTCACATGAGGTCAGTGATCTGCCTACAGGTCTTCTGTGGGCTGAGACTATGTCAAGAGCAAACATCATGTCCTCCTGGGTTCCGGGGCACCTGGCACCACTGAGTGCCACAGAGCCAGGAAGTCAGTGAGCAAACAACTCATGCACAGAGCTTAAATTGACCATGAGTTGTGTTTAAAGACCACACCTTCCTACGTAGGAAGCTTCCCCCACCTTGTGTGTTTCTTTTTAGACATTTTGAGCCACCACATCCAGCAACATACACCATTGTGTTTTAGGCTGTGTGAGTCCGAGGCAAGGGGCCAGAAGGCAAGCTAAATGCCACATTCCACATTCCTGATGCCCAGGGAAGCCGGCCAAGCAGTGTGATTCTGGAGCCGGAGGCTTCTCCAGCCTGATGTTGAGATCCTGCCCATTCCTACCAGACCCGGTTAGTCCTGCAGGCCCAGGGGGGTCGCTCGGCCATCCCGTGTGGCCGCAGCGGCTGGGAACGGGCCAGCGGGTGGGAGAGGGATCAGGCATCAGGCATCATCTCCTAAATCCCTCATGACCTTGGGCAGGCTTCTTCCTTTCTCTGTCTCCCTGGGAAGGGCAAGGGCGCCGGTGTGGATGAGCCAAGCTCACTCAGCTCCAAGATTCCAGGTTAGGGACAGAGACCGGAAGCTGGCCCCACCCTGGGGACTCCGGACGGGACACATCAACAGGCCATCAGACAGACAGTCCTGGTCGGACTACCCCCCACCCCCTACCCTGAACTCACCACCGCGGCCGCCGTGTCGGCCGCCAGGGACGTCCAGCTGAGGAAGAGAGCCAGCACGCCGCAGCACAGCATCCTGGGAGAGAGGCACAGGCTGGCAGGCGGGAACGCGGTGAGGGCAGTGCCCCCACCAGCCTCCGGTGCCCTTCCTCCTAGCCGCCACCCTGTCGCCCCTGGCCCCTGACACTCGCAGTGGTGGGCTCTCACATCAGCCCGCTGACTGCAGGGAGAGAGGCACGGAGCCTGGAGCACAGGTTCTGGGCTGAACAGACACACAGCCTCGAGGCCTCAAGCTATGAGGTGTTGGTTAGAGACGCAGAGGCTCTAAGGCCTGGGCTACATTCCTTCAGCTGCTCAGCACTCAGGCTCGGGGGCAGCGGGGACCCAGGGGGGAAAGCCCAATCCTTGCTCCGAGTCCAGATGGTAAGTCAGTGGCTGCCTTGGCTGGGGGCTGAGGAGGGGTCGGAAGGCGGCTTCAGGTTCTTGCCCCCTCCCACCACACCCTCCGAGGCTGGCCAGGTTCCCATTTCTCCCAGATGGTGGCACAGTCATCCCGCCAAGGTTGCCCTGCTCTCCAGCCCACCGACAGGGATACTCACGAGGCCAAGAGAGCCCTGGAGCGCCTGGCCAGGCTCAGGCAGGCGACGAGGCAGATGAGCAGGTCCAGGATAAACAGCAGGAGGTAGGACAGCCATCTGGGTGGACGGGGGAGGGACGGTCGGGGGGAGGTGTCACCCCACGCGCTGCCCACCGGGGAAACCTGCATGACGACCCCCCCCCCAGGACAAACTGCCCCAGGCCAGTGGCAGAGTACATGAGGCTGTGCCCCCCTGCCCGGGACAGGAAGACCCAGTGTGCGCAGCAGACAGGCTCCTCAAGGGCTCCCGGGGCTGCACGCCCCCATTCTGCCCGGACACAGGGGCCACTGCACCCCCCACCCCCCGCCCCCCGGCCCCTGCAGGCCGAGGATCTAAAGCAGCACTGCCCGCCAGCACTTTCTACAGTGCCGGACGTGCTCATCTCTGCACGGCCCACTGTATCTGCCCCCGCCTGCGCATGGCTCCGGAGCACTTGAGATACGGTTTGGGCGACGGAGGAGATGGATTTCTAAGCTTAGTTGCTTTTGAGTAACTTACATTCCAGTACCGCCTGTGGCTAGTGGCCCCACGCTGGACAGGACAGGTGGCCATGGTCTTTCTGCAGCCCCCAGTTCCATAGCTTTGGACCCTGGTCCCTGCTGCTTCGAGGACTCTCCCCAGCGTCAGATCACGGCCAACATTTATGTCTACAGATCTGAGAAAGCCCCTAACCTGCCGCTTCTGTGATGAAGGCCCAACCTAGCTTCCCGTCGTGCCCACCCAGCGGCCTGGGACACACGGCTTAGAATGGTTAGGTTCATTTCAGCAATGTTTGTGCCAGGCCTTGGGCTTAGTGCCAGGGGTGCCCGCGATAGGAGGGCAGAGGGCTCATTCCTAAACCACCAAGGAGCTTAGATGCCCCCCTCACTCCTCAGGCCCCACCCAGGGCTGCGCTGACAGGGACAGGCAGTCACCACCATTTGGGAGACTCTAACAAGCTACCCCCTTCCCTCCTTTGAGCCTCAGTTTCCAAGCCTTTACTGCTGGAACCTTCATGTCTCAGGGCTGGATGAAAAATTAAATGCTTGCTAGATGCAAAGCTTAATAAGGGATGTCATTGAGGGATTTCAAAGTCCCTCCTTTCCTGCTTCTCCAAAGCAGGGGCTGAGGAATCCAGAGCGTCCAAAGTCCAGAGGTGCTGATCCAATGCTAGCAAAGCCCCCTAGTTCTTTTGCCTCCAAACAGGATCCCAGGGGAGTCCTAACAACAGAGTGCCAGCCTCGCCTAGCAGCCACTTCTGTCTGCCCTGCACTGGGAGACTGCTGGACCAAAGGGACAGACAGAGGGGCTTCTCCAAGGCCCCGTAGTGGGAAGTCTTCTGATCATGATTATTTCCCTTGATGCAATAGCCAAATAAACTCACGGACCCCATCCTCTCCAGCAATGATTTGTTGCTTTGCCAGCACCGTCAGGAAGCTGAGAAGGCATGCAAAGTGCAGGTGGGAGGGGGCGGAGCTGGAAGACAGCGACAGTGGCTCCCAGAGGGAGGAGAGAGCACACTGAGGCCACCTGGTAGCCAAGCAACGTTCTTCCTGTCCTGGGAGTGGAGGCTGAGTGCCAAGAAAGGGGGCTAATCAAGACCCCCTGACTCGCTGCACGGAGATGTACCACAGCCTATGGGACTCTCAGGACTGGAGCTGGGGGTTTGGAGCAAGTGCGGGGCCCTCCCTCCACCAAGGAGCCAGTTTCCTTAGAGTCAAGGCAGAAAGGAATCTCAGGAACGGCACATGTGAGGACCCCATTCTGCATGAGGCCCAGAGGAGGAGAGCCTGGCCCAGGAACTCTGGACTCTCCACATCTGTGAGTCTTCCCGCAAGAGACGTGGCCAGCCGCCAGCACCTCTCAAAATCCTGGTTTCCTGTTTCAGGCCTCAAGGTTTCTTATTACCCCTCTCCCTGCTCTGCACATCAGCAGGAAATCAGGTTAGGATTGCTTCTGTCTCGCCCTCCATGATCGTGTTTCAATGCGTTTTCTCTGCATCTGCACCCCGTGTTGTAAGGAATTCCTGGAAATAGTTCTGTGAGGCGGATGTGTTTTCCCAGAGGAGCCCAGCCATGACCTGGGATGTGTTTCTAACCAAGAACTTGGCTCTGGTAGGAGCTACCCGGGGCCTTTCCTCCCAGAGGTCTCCCGGATCCCGGCTCCGCTGATGCCTTGGTCACGCCCCTTAGAAGCCTCTCGAAGAGGCTTGGCCTTTTATGGTCTCCAATACTTAGCCAGGCCTTGTCTACAAGTGCTGAAAAAGATGTGCTTAGCTGGATGGCTGTGCTCTAGAACCATCTGGAAAGCGAAGACGGGGAGTCTGTTCAGAGGAGTCCCTAAAGCTGGCTAGGTTGAGGCAGCCCAGGCAAGAGCAGAAATGGGCAAACAGTCGGTGAAGGAAGGAAGGGACAGAACACCGTTGGTTTTCAGGGGCCACGCGTGGGTGCTAACCTTGGACGAGGCCTTTTCTACCTCAGCCTGAACAAGGGGCCTGGGGATGGAGGTCAGGGGGACCCCTGGTCACCCACACGGAGACACCTGATAGGCTTTGTCATGACCCTTCCTCCCACTTTTAATGAAATCTCCTTAAAAAGAAGTCCTTATTGATACGTAAACTCTGACTGATTTCCTCTTTGTCATTATCTAATGCCCACAGGAGGCTCTTGTGGGGTAAGAGGTCCTGCTCCGGGTCCACTCACAGACGATGGCGGGGTCAAAGTGGACACCCACTTTCCACCTGCCCCCGAGCTCCCCTAAGCACCGTTCCAGACGTTCAGACAAATGGATGGCCCTCAGGTCACAGGACTAATCAGATGCCGCTGTTTTAGGTCATGGGTCACAGCCAAGTCCTTAGAGTCGAGAGTTTCTGTCACTTGGGAGAACGGCAGTTTTGAATGTCAGCAAAAAAAAAAGAATTGGTGGGAAGCTGGATCCGTGATGGCCGGATGGGCGGCAGGGATGAGTGGGGGGCGTCGGCCGGAGCTGGGGACTTCATGTGTTTCCACTGCCCAGGTCCGGCTTTATCCTACCCCAGGGGAAGGGAGAGCCTGGGACAGGAGGTCCCACCATAAGCCTATCCTCTGTGTTATTAGTCAGCTTCGGGGTGGGGCTTTCTCAAAAAGGAGAAACGAATCTAGAAAACCAGAGTAAAACTGTGCAACGGGGCAGTGGAGAAAGGCTCTGACCTAGAGTCTTGAGGGGGAACCAATGCATTTGGGGGGAGGGGTGGATTCCAAGAGCTGCTGTTTGCTCTTCAGGCCTCGTTTATTCACTCCAACCCAGTGCCTCCCTCCGTTGAGGTGCTGGGCCCTGGTGGCACGGTGGCATGCGCTTCTCAATCGGAAGACCCCCTCTCTCTGGCCGGGAGCCATCCAAAGCCAAGATGGCTGCCTCCTTCCTTGGCTCTCCCCAGAGGGACCTTCACGGGATCCTGCACAGAGGGAGGCAGCTGGTCCCTGGTCAGCTGACCTGTGTCCAGTGCCTTCACCTGCGTTGGGGTCTGGGGAACGGGGAGGCAGGGAGACGCAACGGGCTCCCAGAGATTAGAGGAGATAGGTATGAGTTTGTACAGCTGGGTGTGGGAAAGGTGGGGTGCTGCCCCTCAGCCCCCCATCCCTTGGGCTCTCCGTAAGTGAAGCTGGGGCCTCTCTGGCTTTGCCACGAGGGGAAGCTCTATGCAGGCAGATAGGTCACCATCTCCCTGGCCCCCTGCACCCCTGGGGCTGAGTCTGCAGGTGTGGGGGACCCTGCCCCTGAAACCTTGGCCAGCGAGGGACCCATAAAGCACTTGCATCTTACCCGGCACCAGCGTGGGAAAAATGCTGGCCCTGGAGGAGACCCCAGGGGCCAGACCCAGCCTCCAGCACTGGATCTTGGCACATCGTGGCCCCTTTGCCCCTTTCTGGGCCTCCAGGCCTGCCCACATAAGGGGGCTTCTTTGCATGACCGCCCCTCAGCACCAATACCGCTCTGATTTCAGTCGTGGCTTATTAAGGCCTTCTGGTGGCCCTTCCCTGCCTGGCCCCCAAGTGTAGGCGGGGCTGAAGGAAGACTCAGGGCGCCCGCTACCCCGCCCTCGGGCCCCTCACCTGTAGTACTCCACATAGCCGGTCTGGTCGGACACCTCGGTCAGCACCGTGGTGACCTCTCTCCACGCGGGCAGCCCAGACAGCTGGACAATGACATTGCCGGCCATCTGCTGCATGAACTTCAGCGTCTGGATATAATCGCCCCGGGCAGCCAGGATCTCACTGAGCCGAGCTAGGTGCTGCTCTAGGTCCACCTTCATCTTCTGGGTGGTTCCGGATACCTGGGGAGAGGCTGGGGTTAAGTCTGGCCTCCTCGGGTGGGAGGAAGCCAGAGATGTGCCTATCCTGACTTGAGCAAGAAGGCAGAGTCCCAGATCCCCTCTGCCCCCCGGGGCCTCATGTCCCTCCATCCGTGGGGGGGAGGGGAGGCCCGAGCTGGCCTTAACCCCAGCCCCAAGCACCCAGCCTTCCAAACGGGGAAACAAACAGAAGAACCTGTTTTGCTTCCTCGAAGATTCTTTTAAATCTTTGAACACCTTGGAGGAGCAATTCTTTTTTTTTTTTTTTTTTTTTTTTTAGACTGAGGAATAGACTATCTCATTGAAAAATCCTTCTGTTGCTACCTGACTTTTTGTCAGGCATTTTGGGATTTCTAAACGCCTCACAAGAGGAAGGCTTTGTCCTGGGACCTAGCAACAGCTCCCGGGACACCTGCGTGAAGGCAGAACAATAGCACTTTGAAATGACACAGATGGGACCGATCCTGCCTCCGAAGAGCCCGGCCAAGTGACAGGGGGAAATCGGGGCCTGCTCTGTGGCCTCATGCACCCGCCCCTGCTGCAGCTGTCCAGCCTGGTGGATGGACGGGCTTCCTCCCGGGGCTGGGCCTCGAGGGCCCGGAGCTGAGCGGACCCTTGAAGGAACAGCTTTCTTCCTAAAGGTACAGAGGGAAGGGCGAAGGCAGGAACTGTCCTTGGCTTTCAAAGAAGAAGCCACAAGTAGAGTCTGATCCAAACAGCCCAGACGCAGGGTTCCCGCCGGACCCAGAGATGCAGCCTGGGGACCCTGGGCTTGTCTCTCCACGCCTGCCCTGAGCCCGCGTGCTGGCGGCAAGGGGACAGAAGGCTCTGTTGTCGAAACTGGCCAAACCAACCAGCAGACCCGGCTGGAGGGCGGAGTGTGTGCTAATCCTCGGACCGCCTCAGTCCCCCGGGGTCTGGAAGGAAGATTAAACGCCAGGAGAAGGGACAGAAGCTTCCGGAAGGGAAGGCCCATTAGATGGCACTCCTGGTCACCAGTGGTGGGGCAGCGTGTGGGGCACCACGGTGGTGTTCACATCTGCGCGGCCCTGCGAGTTCCGGGTTCCAGAAGAGAGAATGGCCCCCTTTGTTCCCCTTTGTTTTGTTTTTCTGTGTCAGCAGCTTGTTCCGTTTCCCGGCTTGTTCTCATTCCTACGAGCTGCTTAAGGACTAAGCGATACCAGACGGCAGAGGTGGTCTGGATCGGGCAGTGTACAGCTTCGCACGGAAGGCAGGAAAACATAAAAGCGAATTCTCTAAATATCACCCTCATAAACTCTCCACTTCCATTCAGTAAGACCCACGTGTAAGTGTTTTGTCACCATTGGTCCAAAAGGCACTATTACTAAGTGTCAACCAAGATCAGGATAGATTTATACTCCTCCAGGACAGAAAACAGGCTTTAGAGCAAAGGGCTGCTAAAAATGGTCTGTAAACTTTTTCTGTAAGAGACGTGTTTTTTTTCCTTCCATAGCTTTGCAGTTTTAACTTCTTGATTTCTTAAATCTCTCCTTGCAAAAAAAAACAAAAGCCAGGAGAACATCCATCAGGCCCCTCACTTCCCTCCTGACGTCCTCCCAAAGGTAACAGCAATAAAATAATTAAAATCATAATGTTGACCTGCTTACAGCCCGCCCCCCGTTCCCCACTCCACTCTACTGCCTGCTCACCCTTCCCCCCCGCCCCCACCCGGGGCCTCACTAAGCAATGACACAGAGCTCCCAAGGGACAGACACCAGGGATGTCCCGGAGTTGGGACAGAGCTTTCCGCCACCCCGGTGACAAGCTCTGTGAACAACAGGGGCGGCTCGCTCAGCTCCCTGGGCTGGGCCGGGGTTGGGGCAAGTCAGCAGGTGTTTCCCAGAGGATGGAGCCATGGTCCCTGGCCTATTGGCAGCTGGGCGGTCAGATGCAAATTCTCAGCCCTGTGCCAGACCTACAGAATCAGAAACTCTGGGGGAGGGTCCCGGCAACCTGTGTTCATCAGGCACTCAAGTTTGAAAACCTCGAGAAGGGAGGAAGTGTCTCTACTTAATAAGGTTCTCTAGAAGGGCAGCCACACAGGGGGCAGAGGGGCGGAGGCTCTGCAGGTGGAGGGGAGGGCCCCCATCTCAGATCCTGAAGGGAGGGGCTAAGACCAGAACACCTGGGTTCAAGTTCTGGTTCCAAAACACACTGGCTTCCAACCCCGTGCCCTGGACTCCTCACCCAGCGGCTGCCCGTGGGCTTGCTGGGGATCTAACGGGAAAGCCCAGAGCAGCCATGCTGGCCACTGGAGCGGGTGGCTCAAGTCTGAATCAGCCAAGCTCACAGGCCCCTTATTTTAAGCTGGGATCCTGAGGGGTTCGAGGTGCGCCTGGTCCCCTGGGTGAGTAGCTAGAGCCCAGGCCCCCTTCACTGAAGAAGAGGAGGTGGATGGGGGGCACTGCACCAGAGAGAGGACCCCTGTCCCCACCCCCGGCACTCCCAAACGACCCTTTCTGACCAACCCCCAAATCAAAATGTGCAGCTGACCTGAACCCGCCGGTTCGGCCTGAGCCTTGAGCTGTGGCCCCTCCCATCCCCAACTGGGGTCCTCAGGGCAGAAGGGTGCAGGGGTGGGGCTTCCCGTCCAGGAGCACCTTGAACAGTTCATCTTGCTCTGGCTCAGCTCTGGCTTGCCTGATCTGTCCTGGGAGTCCTGTCCTCCCCCACCCCACCCTCCTCTCTCCTTCACACTGATTACAGGAACATACATAATTACAGTAATTATAATAATGGTACTCATTATCATAGTCACCCCACGTGGGGGGACTTTGTAGATTACCAGGCACTTTCACCGGCATCATCTCACTGAACATCATTGCTCTGATGTCGGCCTTCACCCCTTGGGTCTGGGGAGCCCTCCAAACTCTGCTGCCTCCCTTGCAGCCCTTGGGACCCGGAGCAGTGGATGCCCACCCTGAGGCCCAAACCAGCCCCACAGGCCCTGGCAAGGGCCCAGAGCCCGGCCTTTCCATCGGAGGCCCTCTGGGCTCCCCCAGAGGTGGCAGGCAGTGGTCCTGGGCAGCATGGAGGGAGCTCCCAGCTGGCTGGACCATCAAAATACTCTGGACTCCTGACCTCGACTTTCAGAAACGGTTCACCCAAGATGAGAGGGACACACAGACCCCTTCCCTTTGGGAACCTGGGGGAGTTTGGAGACTCGAGACTTGCTCTGGAATGTCCAAACCTGGCCTGGAGCACTCAGTCCTTGGGGCAGACAGGCCAGCCTGGGGGCTTGTTCTTAGCTTGTTTCGTGTGTATATTCATTCCCATCTTATAGGACAGGAAGAATTCAGCCTTTCCCATCAGGATGGCCCTAGTCACCTAGAGCAGGTCATGTCTCAGGGGCTTCCCTGGGCAAGGGACTCTCCTTTCTGGACTAGGTTCCTCCTCTAGGGGGTCTGGTGTTGGTGGGAGATGGGAGTTAGAGCCTAGAGCAGTAACTGCAGAGCCCCTTCCCCACCGGAGCAGAGGTGGGGGGCGGGGGGCCCAGAAGGTGTGGACCCGCCATGCCTCCAGGGCTGGTCAGGCTGTGTTCGGCTCCACATCCCAGCCGCCCACCCTCGTCCCAAAGAGCTGCCTCTGCATGGTGTCTGGATGACTCAGTCTCCCAGGGGTGGATTCTGGTGGATGCAAGGGGTGGACCGACGGGCGCTGCAGGACAGGTGGACCCCGGTCTGGCATGTGACCCTCAGTGCCCCAGAAGGGCTTTCCCTGAGGCCAGAGCCACGTCAGCAGCCTTTCTGGGTGCTGTCTCTTTAAGGCACACCACTGATCCCTGCCAAGGGCTGCTGAGGGATTAAGGTCTTAGAGGAGCTTACGGAGAAGGAGGGGGCAGTGAGGTCCAATCCTCTTCCGGAACCCAGTACCAGGGCAAAGTCCAAATGCTCTGGCTGGGGCTGGACTTTGTGGGTGAGGCTGCCCAAAGACACAGACTGGCTGTTTGCAGAGGTCACCCCTCTGCAGGGGACCCTGTCCAGAGGGGACTGGGAATGGTGTGGATGTCCAAGGACTGGCTTCTCTGAAAACTGCACTTTGCCTTTTCTAGCGGAGCCTGGCTCTTAGGGGCACCGGGGCTACCTGGAGACTGGCCAAGTTTCCAGGCCAGCGAGGGTGACAAGCAATTTGGAGGCCAGGGGGCCAAGGTCAGCGCCAGAAAATATGGACCCCTCCTCTGGCCGCCGGCACTGTCCTTGGCCCTGAGCCCGCAGCTGGATGCCAGAGCCCGAGGACACCTTATCTTACCCCCACCTAGGGCGCTTCACTTGGTTTTGAAGAGTTTGACACTTTGACATCTTCTGGACCTCATGGCACCTCATACATAGCCCTTGAACTGAACATCAAATACCACGGGGCTGATGTGCCACATTCAGGCTCTCCTTGGACAAATGGTGCTCAGCCCTCCGGAAGTGAACGGGATTGGAGTCCCAGGACCCGGTCGGCCTTTCTCCTTTCCTCCTAACACCTATCCTCACTCCCCTCCCTGCCCGAAGAGCAGAAACTGCCTGTTTACTCCCAGCAGAACCAACCACAGCCCCAAGGGGTGTCCGCTCCAACCGCCCCTCCCAACCCCCCGAGCCAGGCTGGCCGGGCTGTGACTGGGGCCCTTGTTCTGAGCACACTGACCTCACGGGCTGCGCCCGGGCCCGGCCAGCTGCTGCCCTTGAGCCTTACCAGCACATCTATCCCCGAGAAGGTGTGGTTCGCGTTGTCCAAGGCGTAGATCAGCTGGTATACCCCATCATTGGTCTCGCTGTTTCCATAGAAACCAACGCCCACCGCAGCACTACAGGCGAGACCCCAAAGAGAGAGGTGAGACCCAGTTTTTTTTTTAAATACAGTATTTTTTAGGGCAGAGTCACAGAAAAGCTGAGCAGAGGTATAGAGATTTTCCATATACCCCGTGCCACTGAGAACACCTATGCTGACACGTCACTATCACCCTGAGTCCATGGCTTAGCACAGGGATCACCCTTGCTCTGGTCCGTTCCGTGGGTCTGGACAAACGTAGGACACATATCCATTGTTACGGCATCCTACCGACGGGTTTCACCGCCCTTCAACTCTGCTCCACTGTTCCATCCCTCCCTCCCCTGCAAGCCCGATTTTTCACTGTCTCCATAGTTTTTGCCTTTCCCGGAATGTCATATGGTTGGAATCAGACAGTGTACATCCATTTCAGACCACTTCCTTCACGCAGCGATTCATGTTTAAGGTTCCTCCATGTCTTTTCACAGCTCGAGAGCTCATTTCTTCTTAGTGCTGAATAACAGTCCATTGTCTGGATTCACCCATTTACCTACAGAAGGGCACTTGGTTGCTCCCAAGTTTTGGTGATTATGAACAGAGCTGCCCTAAATATCCGTGGAAAGCAGTTTTTTGAGTAAGGAGCTCTTTCCTCCCTAGGAAGGGATGGGAGGGAGTTCTGGCAGGTGAGGGGGATGGGGGCGAAGGCTCACAGCTACCTTGTCCCTGGCCTGGCTGACTAGCTCTACAGTACATTTCCTTTAGGCACGGAATACTACTACTGTCTTCGAGTCCAGCAGCTCCAAAGAGGGGAACGTTGCCAGCCTGGCCCTAGGGATTCTGCTGCAGTAGATTTGGGACTTGCACCTTCACTTGCTCCCTAGGGGACTGTCCTGGGGAGGCTTGAGGGACCACTGAAGTCTTTCCTGAAACCTCCAGGAGCTGGGGCCTCTCCTCTACCATTCCCTACGCTTTCCCCCTGCTTCCCCTCAGCACCCATGGGGCCACCTGCCGTACTGAAACCTTCCAGCTGGCAGAAAGTTCCTTCTTACGTGGACGTAAAGCCTATGTCCTCACACCACTCGCCTGCTCATTCTCGACTGTCCTTGGGGGCGGCCAGGAATAAGCCTCCAATTCTGCAGGACACCCCTTAGACATCGGAATGTGGCCCCACGTCACCCCTTCCCTCCTGCTTTATGTCAGACACGTGCCCTCCAGACCCTGATCCCCATCATCAATGTCCACCAGGTTCAACCCCTCCAATCCGTCACTGTCACTCCTAAACACGGCTTCTGGCTGAGGCACCCACAGCCAGGGGTCCACCCGGCTCCGAGCACTGGGGGCTAAGCCCTAGCAGCCACCCTCTCCCCACTGCCGACCCGCCCCCCCCCATCTCCCCGCGAGAACTGCCGCCAAGCCCCATCTCCCCACCTTCCTGGAGTGCCGCTCTGATTTTTCGTTTAGTTTCAAGCAAAAGCAGAACTTTAAATCTATCCCTGTGAAACCGCATCTAGTTGGTTTTAGTCCAACATTCCAGCCGGGATGAATCATCTCAAATCTCGCCTATCTCGCCTACGTCATCTGCCGTACTGCATCTGACCCTTGCCGCTGGGGGGGGGGGTGGGTACATCTGAAGGTTCCCTGAGCAGCCTCCGAGATTTCACCCAGAACAAACACTAACTCTGGGAGGGGGGGATGAATGCACATGCACGCACACTTACATGTTTTCTTTGCTCCTTAACGAGGGCAGATCTAGGGAGGAGGCCCTGGGACATTTCACAGAAACCTCCTCCCAGGGTGGGCTCAGCCCTGAGCTCAGTGTTTCTTGGAATGTGGCTCATGGACCACAGCACAGAATCACCTGGAGCGCGTGGGAAAGTGCAGGAAGGGGCGCCACTGCGCCCACAGTGTCAGCGTGCTCTGAACACGTGCATTGATCTGAAAGCAAAGTTCCTACCACGTCCTGTGTGTCACACACAGACACGTACACACGCTGCCACCGTTTGGCGTCCTGCTGTGTATTCCGTTCGGTCAACAACGTGTTCAACCAGCTTTGAATCCACTTCACTGCACCACCGTCCAGTCCGTATTTTTCCACGACAGCCACGGGGATCTCATGCCCAGCTGAGATACTTGGACACTGGATGCGCTGTAGTCTGATGATTTTTCCATTTAGGGACTTTATTTTTTAAAAAAGTCTTTAGGGGCGCCTGGGTGGCCCAGTTGGTTCAATGTTCGACTTTGGTGTCCGAGATCAGGTCATGATCTCACGGTTCGAGAGTTCAAGTCCCGTGTCAGGCTCTGTGCTGACAGCTCAGAGCCTGGAGTTTGCCTTGGATTCTGTGTGTCCCTCTCTCTCTCTGCCCTCCCCACCTCCCACCCCAGCTCGATGCTCTGTCTCTCTCTCAAAAAAATAAAAATTAAAAAAAATGCTTTATTATGCTCTGAAAAATACCTTTTGTTTGCTCCTTGTGTTTCTAACTTCCTCCTTTAGTTTACCTGCGTCAGGATCTAGTGTTTTCTGGGGATTGAACGCTTTTGCATCCCTTGCCTTGTTTGGGAGACTGGAGGTATTCTAATTTTCCGCCTTCTCTGAGTCTGGATTTATCGGAGCTGACCCAGGAGGGCGCCTGGTCTTCCAAGACCAGACACGGCCCCGGCTGTTTATGTGGGCCTCCCAGCTCCCTCCGGGTGTCATGGGTCCTGCCGGGGCCACACGGACCATTCTGTTTGAGGAAAGAGACAGAATAAAACCTGTCTTTCCCAGCTATCAGACTACTGTCTCCCAAACAGAGAAACACAAGGAAGTCTCCTCATGTCCCTTTTTTTTCATTTCAGGAACCTGCTGCTGGTTCTTTCTTCTATGGATTGAATCTCCTCTCTTCTCTGGGATCTTTACTATCAGAGCTCAACACAACCCCTCCCTCCTGATCCTCCTGACCTCACCTTGTGTCCCTCTACTCCTGCTTTTTCTACTCCCCTTCCCTGACTCTACCTCTCAACTCCTACCAATCTGAGCACAGCCCCAGGGAAGGGGACTGCTGACCATTCCCCTCACTGCTGTTCCCCAAGACCCTGGAGCACCTCCACCCCAGCCCCTTCATCTGCTCTCTCTGCTCCAGCCTCCCTGGCTTCTTTCCATTCCTTACATGTTCTGTGCTCCCTCCTGCCACAGGGCCTTTGCACACACTCCTTTTCTTCCAGCTGGAAGTATCTCCTCCTACCTTGCCCCCACTTTTTCCTGGTCACCCTATGGGTCTCGGTGCTCATCACCCAGTAACGCCTGACTCGAGTCGGCCATCCAACTTTATGCTTGTTCCTTTCCTCCATGTAATTCAGTCTGTAATTGTAAACAGTGTGTGATCCTCAGCCTCTCCCAGTGGACCCAGAGCCACAGAAGGCAGAATTAGCACCCGTGCTTCTTACCGCTTCGCCCTCGCCTGGTGCAAACAGCACGTAGAATGTTGAAGAGTGAGTCATACCACACGCTTCACTTCTGTTCTGAGTTTTCCTTAAACAGCTGGTAATTATCGCTTATTAGAACTGACCCTCCGAAGTCATTCTTACTGTTCCAAAGCATTCTTCTGTCATTCGCAGAGCTGTGTTTTTTTGTTTTGTTTTGTTTTTTTTAATCCGAGTTGACACAGCGAGCCCTTGCTGTGGGGTAAGCGCTACAGGCTCCTTCGTGGTCTCCCGCTCCCTGTGCCCCCCTCCCGCCCTCCAGCGGGAGGCCTTTATTCTGGTTACTTTGTGGGAGCTCCTCTCTGTGGGGAGTCAGACTCGTCTTTGAACTCCTGACTCAGGCAGTTTATGATTTAGGACCCGGCGGCGTGTCCCCCGCCCCCTCCCCCCAGCCCTAGCGCTCAGCACGTTGGCATCACTGCTATGCTTGCTGCTTCCGTATCTTGGACTAGAGGACCCTCAGGCCGCATGCAGGACACGCTGTGAGCATGCTCTAACGGAGGAGAGACCACAGTAGAGAAGTGAGGCTAAGGTATCCTCATCCCCAGGACCACTGCGCCCCCTGCCTCTCCTTCCACAGCCGAGAGGGCTCAGCCACACTGTGTGTTCCTGGATCCAACGGACAATTGGGAATGAGGGTCTCTACGCCTCGAGGGTCACCACCCCCCAGGAGCGCCTCAGGGTGGATCCGAGGCTTTTGGAAAAAACCTCTGTAGATACGAGAACAAGAAACGTACAAGCAACTCCGGAAAACGGAGCAGCATGTGTGTGGATTCCGCCTGGGCGGTGTGGGGCTCTCGCACGGAGCTAGAAATCCTTGTTCGCCGTCTGAGGGCACCAAGAGCTACTGATCTCTTGAGAAGATGGGATTGATGGAGACGGCGGTGAGGTTTTCTCTGACCTCGCAGACCAGCTGGGAGGGCGCCCGGACACAGACAGCAGACGCGCCCTCTGCCCAGGAACGCCGTCTGGTAAACTGCTCTAGGAGCTGCCAACGGGGCCCACAGGACTGCACCAGGGCCGGGACACACTGGGGAGACCCCCTTCACCATCCCACCCATCTGATTCCCGCTGCTTGGCCAGAAGAGCCTTCTCCCTGTGCAAGGCTCTGCCATCAAGGTACCCGGAGCTCGGTCAGGAGGACGTGGCCAGACAACAGACGAACCTCCTGGCGTTCGGTGAGGGGCCAGCTGGTGGTGGCGGGAGAGGAAGCGGGGGTCACGGTCACCACGACGCACACGGTCAGGCCCACATGAGCTCACTCCTCCACCCACGGGCACTGTGCCCGCCTTGCCCCCCGTGCACATGCGGCACCCAGCGCATGGGGACACTCACCAGCAGACGAGGCCGGCCGCCACCGCCGTCCAGGTGACGCAGCAGGAGTGGCGCCGCTTGGTCTGGACGACCTGGTCCCGCCTGCAGCAGCATGCGCAGACCACATACGCCGTGAGGAAGATGAGGTTCAGGCCCAGGCAGACGGCGGCCAGCAGCCCCAGGAACATCAGTGACTGCAGAGGAGATGCCGGATGTCACTGCTTGGTCCCATGGTGAGTCCAGGAGTTGCCCTGCCCCAGGGCCCTGAGCTCCCACTCGGGCTGTGGGTGTAGGAACCGTGACTGCATGTGGTCAGTCACCTGACCCCTCCTCTGCCCTTCCTCCCTCCTCCCACAGTTGAGGCTCCTGCCTCATACACATGGCACCTGGCACTCAGGCTGGGCAGGAGGCATGGGGGCAGATGTGAGGGAGAAGGAGCTGGGCTCAGGTTGGTGGCTTGTGCCCCTGCATGAAGATACGGACCAGGCCCTGCAACCTTCAAGAGGCGAGTAGGAACCTCCAGCTGGCAGTGGGGGCTGTGGGTGATGAGCTGCGTGACTGGGGGACAGACAGGGAAAGGGACATCCACAGGGGTCTGAGGGCTGTGGCCTCCTGGAGGCCACAGGGCTTGGGCAGGATGTCTTGGAAGCCACCTGGAACCTGGGACAGAGCCAGGAAGGGACGCCTGGGGCCTCTGCTTCCTCTGAGCCTTGTTCTAGATGCTGGGGTTCCTCCAGAAGCCAGCACTGTGCTGGAGGGGGAGGGGAGAAGTCAGGACATGCCCCCGTGGGGTCTCTTTCACTAAATCCAAAAAGAGAAAGGCGTCTGCCAGGTGCCAAGGGCAGCTTCAAAGCCCAAAATTCTGAAGGCGGCAGGAGGTGCCGTCTCAGGCCAGCAGAGCACTTTGGGGTCCTGCAAAGTGAGCTGCCGTCCGCCAGGCAGCCTCGAAACAACCCCCTCCTTGCCCTCCAGTCTCTGGCTTCAGCCAGATGGACACCAGATGCCCCCAGGATTGGTGGCCGGCAGCCAGGGCTGGACCTGGCCCTAAGTCAGGCTCCTGAGCTGACAGCCTCCCCCTGCTCCCCATGCACCCGCCCGTGGTCCCTGGTCTGGAGCCCCCAGCACTCCAGTCCGGGATGGGACTGTTGGGGTGGGAGCCCGTTTCAGGGAGCCCTAATGCTGGTGTGGATGACCAGGACCTCCTGGTCTAAGGTGGGAGACCCAACCTGTGCAGGGCTGTGCACACACAGGAGGCGACCCTGCAAAACAGAGGCTGGGCTCTGCTGTCCTCAGGCTGGGGGCCATTTTCGTTGCGGGGGAGGGTAGGGGCTCGGAGAAGTGAGGCACCTGCTGGGTCAGCCCTGTCTTTCCTTGCTTGGCTGCTTGGCCCTGAGATGTCTCGGGGACCCTGACTCAAGCTACTCTGCCGGTCACCTGCACCTGCAGGCTTCTAAGCCTCATGGATAGCATGGTGGGGACAGCCCAGAAGTGGCAGGAGCGATGGTTCATTTGGGAACGGGGATGCCGGAGGGACCGTAGCGTTGCTTCACCTCCACCTGGGAGAAACACATCACTGGTGTTGCAGGAACTCGCCTCTCCGCTCGCCTCCCTCCCTCAGCAGTGCGGACAGGAAGCCCCCCTCCCGGCAGCTGGGAAGGCCTAGTGGATCAGAGCACATCACCGCTGCAGAAGTGTCCCTGAAGTCCTCATCATGTGGCCAGGCATGGCCTGTCCCGTGACTGACCTGGGAGGCCCCCACCCAGGTGAGACAGTAGAAAGGAGCTGCCACCTTCCTGCCCCCAGCCCACGAGTCCTCACGGGAGGGTCCTGCAGACCCAGGCCAAGGTGAAAGGGGCCAAGGAAGACGGATGTTAGGGGCTCACTACTCAAAGTGAAGTTCACCAGCCCGCTCAACACTGGCCTCTCTTAGAATGCAGAATCTTGTTAGAAATGCAGGGTTTCAAGCCTCATTCTGGACCCCAGGGAGTCAGAATGCATCTAGGGATGATCCCAGGAGACCTGTGTCCCACTCAAGTCTGGGAGCACCTGCTAGTGTCGAGAGACTTTCCCAAACCTTTTCCAGCAGCTTAACATTTTCTTCAAACACACTTGCTTAGCAGGGCCAGGCTACACAGGGCCTTCTCTGGCTGAGGAATGGACAGAAAAGCCATGCTTTGTCCTGGCCACCCTCTCGCAGCCCCTGAGGCCCCCTCTGCTAAGACCCAGGGATCCCCTTGCTAATCCGCAAACCACTGCGCAACGAGCATATGCCCACAACCCAGCAATTCCGCTCCTGGTTATTTACTTTACACAAAGGAGGGCCTGTGTCCCTGCAGGGTACGTTCAAGAATGTTCACGGCAGCGGGAACGGCCCAAGAGCAGAAACAACGCAAACGTCCACCAAGAAAACAGATACGTGTGCATCGTGCTCCAGTCATAAACTGCAATACTACGCGGCCGTGGGAAGAGAGCCGCAGCTTCTCACGGCCAATGGCGATCTCACGGACACAGCGGTGGGAGAGACAGGCCAGGCCAGTGGCAGACCTCAAGTTCAAAGTCAGAGAAGCCCACCTATATTTTTATTTTTCTTTCTTTCTTTTTTTCTTAGAGAGAAAAATAAGTGCATGCGCGTGTGTGCTAGCAAGTGGGGAAAGAGAGACAGACAGAGTGTGCACTTTCCTTTAAGTTGTTCCTAATGAAAAAAAAAGCAACCAAAACCCAGACAGACCTTTTGTATACATCAGAGAGTGGGTAACACCCAGACCACCTCCTGGCTACCCTTGACTTCTAGCTGGCCTCCTGGCCAGCCCCTTTCCCAGTCTCTCCCAGGCCGGAAAAGCCACCACTCTGCCATGTGTCCCCACCCAGCAAGGGAGGACCTCTAAGCGGTAGTCTAGACGTGGGTCGGTGGCTTTTCAGTCTCTGCAAACGGTGGCCAGCTGCTGCCCTTAGTCCGTGCGCCGGCTCCCCTAGTCATGCTCTCAGAGCCCCTCGGCCCCCTGCCCTGCTGACAGCCCAGTCCGGGGGACAGGGCCTCCCAAGCTGGGCAGCTGCTGCCTCAAGTGGGTTCCTCGTGTTGCAGCCCAGCCTGGGAGAGGCCAGGCCTGGGAAACCCAAATGCAGGGGGTCACTTTGGTTAGCAGTTCACTTCCGTATCTCTCCCTGGGTGCTGGGAAAATAGAGTGGGATAGTCTGGGGAGGGCGGGTGCGGGGCAGGGAAGGAAAGGAGGAAGTTGGGGAAGATAGGAGAGGAGGGAGGAGGAGCTGGAGAGAGGAGGGAGCGGAAGCCTAACCAGCAGAACCACCCCACAGCCGCCTCCATGTCACCTGCACCCCGGGAATGGGCAATTATTTTCCTGCCCCTAATTAACACTGCAAGTCTGTGTGTGCATGGCAGGTGGGGGTGGGGGACAGCAACCATCCCTTCCAAAGGGAGCTGGGAGCTCTGCTCACAAGTCCGTTGCTCTGACAGAGCCTGGAAAGTAGTTTCCACATCAGCCACACCGCCTCCCCCCCCCCAGTGCCCGGTGGCCACCACCTCCCCGCCATGCCCCACACCAGCCCTGACCCACACCAGCCCGTAGCAGCTCCACAGCAGGCCTCGGGGCTCCAGCCTCTCTCCTCATCAAAGGGACGTGAACTAGTTCTGCTTTGTCACTTTGTAATGAGAAACCCAGAGCACAAACTCAGGACCCAAGCTGGGGTGGCACTGACTGATTTGTACTCTGGGAACACGGACCACGGACCACGAGGGGCCTCTGCACGAGGCAGGGGAGAGGGCGACAGTCTGAGCATCCCCGCCTGCCAGGAGGTCAGGAGACAGCTAGAGTGTGAGCCAGCCTGCGGATGAGGCCAGAGGGAGGGGCGCTGCAGCACAGGGGGGAAGGGTTAAGCCCCCCCCCCCGCAGCCGGGGAGTAGGGCACAGCATGATCCTCTGATGACCATGACTCAATGTTCAAACTGGATGAATGGGGCTTCCTCATTCCAAGTTTGGCTCTTCGGCTGGGCTCCCAGCCGGTGCTTTCCTCCTGAGAGGCCCCCAAGGAAGGGGGTGGGGGGGAGCCCTGTAGTTCTGGGTCCGGCCCCCACGCTGTCCCCACCCCTGGCCTGAGGTCATACACTTGGGACTTAATGGGGAGCCTATGAACTGAACCACCATCCAAAACTAACGCATGGAAATGCCGGTCTGAAAGTAAAAAGTCGAAAACCTCTCCTCTTTGTCACCATGCACGTCCGGAAAGGACAGCTGGTCTCCTGATGCAGGGAAAGGAAAGGTGGCACTGGAAGCACACGTGTGGCTCTTGCACGCTGACCGTGGCCACCGAGAGCCTTTGCACAGTGTTTGGAACTTTTTACTAAGACGCTTCAAGCACGTCAGTTTATCAGCATCTGGTCTCCCTGAAGCGGCGGGACGGGGGCGGGGGGGGGGGGGGGGGGGGGGGGGGGGGGGGGGGGGGGGGGGGGGGGGCGGGTGAAGACACAGCTGAAGGAAGGAACCCAAGGAGCTTGTTCTGGGAAGGAGACACATCCGGTGTTCTGTCTGTGCATCCGGTGCTCTCTGTGTCCCCAGCTCTACCCCGTGGACACCTGGCCAGCTGGGGTCTCCTGCCCGTAGCAACTTATGAGGTGCCAGGCACCGGCCACAAGCTTTAGATCGTGGGCGTTTTCTCCATCAAAGGTGAGAAAGTCAGGCTGAGGTCCAGGGGCGCCTTCCCCTCTGCACACACAGACTGGAGCTGGAGCTGGGGGCACAGGGTCAAGTCCACAGGGCGGGGTGGAGGAGGGATGAAAGGTTCAACCCTCAGCAGGCTTTCACTGCTCCCCAAGACTCCAGAAAGTGGGTGGGAGCCCCTGCTTCCCCAGGCATGTTCTGGAAGCTGAATTTGCTCAGGATAGTCCAGGTCACCAGGCGAGCTGCTAGTTTGTCATCTCCACGCATCTAAGAGCTCCCTCTCCTTCCAAATTCCTGCACGGCTTTGCCTTCCAGAGCTTTCCTCCGGGCCTGCACCCCCACTTAGTCTTTGGTGCACACACTCACGCACTGTATCACCGTATCGTTCATGTGGACACTGGGGGCATCAGTTAGCTCCTCCCTGATCAGTGTCTGTACAAGAACATCTCCTTCCTTTGTATCGTCCGAGAGGAGCACCGTCCGAGAGGAGCACCGTCCTGGGACACGTTCCTGAACCTCAAGCCGGTCTAATGATGTGTATCACTGGATCCCACTATGTGCTACGGGCCCTCTATGTACTAAGCGTGTTGCATGCAGCGTCTCATTCAGCACTTGCAGATGAGGGAACTGGGGCTCAGAGACGTACAGACACCTGGCATGACGCACAGCAAGTGATCAAACTGGGATTCCAGCTCAGACAGCTGGATGGCAGAGCCCCCGCCCCACCTACTCGGCTGTGGCGGGTGAGCCCAGAAGCCTTGGCGATCATGTGACCCCATGCCTGGCACAGCCCTGGCCCCAGTCAAGCTTGCTGAGCACTCAGATGACTGACAGCAGAAGGTGCCTGATCCAGTGTTAAGTGACCTGCCACCTGGGAGGAAAGGGACTTCCAGGAGGGACCCCTGGTGGGACGCTGAGGAACTTAGCCAAGTATGAGCCACCTTAAATAACACCCCGGCCCCACTTCCCATCCTGGCCCACCACACCCACATCCCACGGGGTGCCCTCAGGAGGAGGGCCAGGCGGGCCACTCATCATTGGGACTCATTTGATGCCCAGTACGGTGTGCCAGGGTCTAAACCCGAGGAGGAGGGGGGCACGGGCTGTGAGTGGGTCCCTGTGGCCCAGCGGCCACCTGTCCATGGGGCTGAGTGAGGTCGGGGAGGTTCAGGCCCCACCAGCTACAGCTGCTGGCTGGACAGCCGCTGTCTCTGGGGCCACAGAATGGGGGAAGGGATGGTAAGGGAGAGGAGGAAGTGCCCTACCTCCCCCCCACCACCCCTGGAAGTTCTTCTTGACCCAGCCAGTTTAGATTTCCTCCCATGGAGGGGAGAAAATTATGGTTGGAGACCCTGGGTGCAGGATCTGGGGCGCAGGATTTGGGACACACACACACACACACACACACACACACGCAACAACACAGCTGTCTCAGAAATCATATCCGCCTCTTTTCATGCATTCATTGGGAGCGGAAGACGCCCGGGACCTATCCCCAGGCGGCCGCGATCTCAGGGAAGGCTGACTTCCACAGGCGGGGCTCCGGCAGAGGGAGGGGCAGACACGGAGGAGGAGGGAGCCCGGCTAACCCGTCCGACTGCCTCTTAGCAGGACGGGATCCTATTGCCTCCTCTTTCTGGAAGGACTGGCACTATGTGCCTGGGGCCTGAGGGCTACAGGGACACTAGGGGTTATTATTAGATTCCCAGTCACCACTGGTGAACCACACACTCCTGCCAGATCGGGATCCCCCGGGCCCTGCAGGAGAAAGGCCTGGGGGGCGGAGGGCAGGGACCATCTGACTCCAGGCTCAGCCTCCGGATCAGCTCCCCGCACCCAGCAGGGGCCCCGCTCTGCCCCGACTGGCCCCACACTGGCAGATCAGGCCCGAGAACCTGACACTTCTGCAGGCAAAGGCCACCAGGGGTCAAAGTCCCAAGATGGGTCCCGTCCTGGGCTGTTCAGCCTGAATCTTTGACCCAACAGTGAATTGACTCAGCTGGGCCACCGGAGGCCGGGGCGGGCTTGGCCAGACCCAGAAGGCCAGGAGAAAAGTGCAGCTCCGCCAGGGCCTGGGGGTCTGGGAAGCCCCTCCCCCTAGGGCAGTACAGAAACGCAGAGGGGAGGACCGGCCGAGCAGGGAAAGGGCAGAATGCAAAGATGAGGGGAGTGGCCGGCCACGAAGCCAAGACCCTAGAAATCCAGGACCTTGGTGCGTTTGTACAGAGCAAGGGGGGAGGGGGCTGGAGGCGCTGGTGTGAGTTGGGGCTGCCCACACGTGGCTGTGGGTTCTCCGCGCACCACGGGGAAATCACCCCCCCCCCCCCCCGCGGGCCGCTCTCTCAGACGCCTCCACCATCCCTGCAGCGGTCCGGAGGGGCTCAGGCAGAGGGGTCCGCATCGCCTCTCGCCCCGCAGGCAGGGCTGCGGAGGGAGGGGCGCTGCTGAGCTGAACTCGGGGAGACACGTCAGTTTGTGCCCAAACTCCTCTCAGGCGACACACACCCGGAAAGAGAGCGCCCGTCTTGGAACCGCAGACGGAAGGAAAGCCCGAGGCGCCTTTGGCATCCCCGAAGCTCGCTCGGGAGCTGCCTGGGCACCCGCTCAGACACCCGCTCCCCCGCGCTCGGCCCCCGCCCCCGCGCGCAGCCGCCGCACCCTTCCTCCCCGTGGCCCATCCTGGGCACAACTCCGAATCTTTCCAGTTTCCCCGGCCCACGAGGTTCCCAGACGGGAAGGCCGTGGCCAAGCGTCCCGGGGGAGAAAGGGAGAGGGGTGACGAGGTCGCGGGGGAGAGTGGGGGGCGGGCGGGGGAGGCGTGTGGGCCGCGGCGGGCCGGGCGGGGAAAGGGGTGCCACGGGGGCTTGAGGTGCCGGCCGTGGCCAGGACTCACCTCCCGGTAATTCTCATCGCGGGGGTCGAATGTGCTGTCCACCGGCTGCAGGCGCAGGCTCAGGTGGGGGACGCTGTGCAGCCAAGCCACCCACCAGGGCGCGACGTACTCCACGCGCGCGGCCGGCATGGCTCGGCCGGAGTGCGCCCGCCAGCTGCGGCCGCCGCTCCCA
>NC_043716.1:52003608-52035196 GCF_006229205.1 Suricata suricatta | reverse complement strand
GGACGCCCGCCCCGGCCCCGCCCCGGCCCCGCCCCGGTGCAGGCCCCGCCCCGCCCCTCCCGGGCTGGACTCCTGCCCTGGGAGCGCTCTCGGGCTGCAGGGGGTCGGTCCTGGAGTCTGCCGCTTTTTCCTTCTGTGGATTCGGTCCTGGCCCCGCGGGCCAAAGAGGTGGAAGGAGAAGTGAAAACATCCCCCAAAGGCTCCTGTTTTGTTTTTTTAATTGATTTATTTTGAGAGAGAGAGAGAGAGACAGACACAGAGAGAGAGGCAGAGAGGGGGAGAGAATCCCAAGCAGGCTCCAAGCTGTCAGCCCACAAACTCTGCAGTCCTGACCTGCACTGAAATCGAGTCCCACGCTCAACTGACTGAGCCGCCCAGGCGCCCGCCCTCCTGTTTTTTAACTGCAGTCTCCAAGTCCCTGGGGTTCTCATTACTTATTATCAAATCAGGACATAGAGTGTCAGTGAGCACTGCCAGCAGCCATTCCTAGGGCTTCCAGAGGAGAGTAAGTAAGCAGGGAGCAACCGTCTACCCTTGGGTCCCTAGTTCTAAACTCACTCCCAATCATTTATTGAGCGTCCATTTTGTAAACTATGCAGACTGAGAAGATGTGGTTCTGTCCTGGGAGCGCCCGGCCCATCTGCCCAAACAACCGACTGATGCAGCTTTGGAAACACTGGGGCCTGAGAAAAGCAGTTTGATTCTTTGGGGCAGGCAGAAGGCGGTCCCCGGGGGAAGGGACCCAGAGCTGACCAGAGGGGAGGGGAGGAGAGCACTGGTAGCATCGGGAAGGACCGGACATCTGGGGCAGGCAGGGGTGGGCGGGGAGGGGGGGGGGACACAAGACCATCAACAGCAAGCATTTATTGAGCACCTACTATGTGCCAGGCCCTGCACTGTGCCAGGCACTGAACAGAGCCGATGGAAACCCTTGGCCAGAGGGCACAGCACTCATGTGGGCTGCTGGTAATAGCAGCGCACACAGAAAGATGCAAATTGCCATCTTAGAGGGGGCTTTGGAGAAAAGCAAAGCAGAGCGGAGTTGGCAGACCAGGACAGGGTTGGTGGTAGTTGATGATCCGGTAAAGCCTGTGGGCACCTGGCCCTGAGTATGCCGAGCACTGACAGGGGCCCAGGCGTGAGAAGGTTGGTTCTGGAACTGCAGACAGCGTGGTATGACTGAGGATGCCAGGGGTGGGCGCGGAGAGGTGAGGCTTGAGACAGGGTGAGGTCAGGGTTTAAGTGGGAGCAGAGCAGTTAAGGATGGGTCGGGCTGGGGTAGGACAGGAGGGTTTCACAGAGGAGAGGGGGGCAGAGACAGGGGTGAAGAGGGGGACTCCAGAGAGACTCCTGAGTTTCAGGCTTGGGGAGCTGGGTGCCCTTAAAGCGTGGCCGCCTGAGGGAGGGGGACCACTGACATCTGTATGATGACTCCTATCAAAGGTCCAGGGGCCAGGAGAGGGCCTGGGGATCTGTGGTTGGGTGACGGTCCCGGAGCCTGGCTGCAGCCAACTCTGGCATCTCATCTACCCATGCCGGAAGTGGAGGCACCCAGGGGGGCACAGGAGGCCAGAGACCATGTCTTTCCTCATAGGGGTTTTCATTCCTTCAACAAACTTTGAGCCCCTTCTCTGTTCTAGGGGATACGGTGACGAAACACCTGTGTTCCTGTCGGCATGGGGTGTAGAGTTTACTAGGGGAGGAGGGGCAGCCCTCACCCCACTCAGTGATCAGTGCTTTCAAGAGTCTGGTGTTGGGAAGTCACGGGGGGCTTGTTAACTCGGGGTGTCCTTGGGGAGGGTTCTGAGGCGAGATACAGTATAATGGTGTAGAGGGGGACAATCCCAGGGTCTTCTGAGGTGGGGGGGCAGGGGGGGAGATAGCAAGGAGAGACTGGGGAAGTGTAGGGACAGATCAAGGCTGACTGTCCCCCTCACCCCGGGGAGGGGGCAGGGTAAGAGGGAACTTTTCCAAGTGACAGAAATATTGGTAGCAGTGGTAGTTATACTGCTATACACATTTGTCAAAACTCATAGAATTGTCCACTAAAAAGGTGAATTTCGCTGTAAATTATGCTTCAAGAAGCTGTACTTTTAAGATAAATACCTTTATTTTTAAAAAAAGATGGAGAGAGATAGGCAAGGGCCATTTCACACATGGATTTTGGTCTTTGACCACCACAGCTGCTTGCAGAGGAAAATGTACCCGGAGCGGTGTCCCAGGGCCCTGGGCAAGCACAAACAAGAGGACCCAGTCCTGAGACTCACCCCTCTCGATGCCCGATGCCCATCCCTCTGCATCCACAGCGTCCCTCTGCGTCGACAGCGCAGGAGGCTCTAGCTGCTGATCCTGGACTGCCTCAGAGGTTTGAGGATTTGGCATTCCTCTAGATTAGATCTCAGCAGCAAACTGAAGTGCTTGAGGGCAGAAGCCAGAGACCTCAAGTGGGAGGGGTGTGTCTCCTGGGAAGTGGCCTGTGTCACCTTGGGGGGATTGACCTTGAACCTGGTACAGGGGCATCCAACAGAGCTGGAGCTTGGCCCCCAGAGAGGGAGGGGGTGGGGCAAGGCGCAGGCCTGCGAGCACCTGA
The DNA here is from genome assembly GCF_006229205.1 of Suricata suricatta. Classification (NCBI taxonomy): domain Eukaryota; kingdom Metazoa; phylum Chordata; class Mammalia; order Carnivora; family Herpestidae; genus Suricata; species Suricata suricatta. The sequence continues at coordinate 52,032,606 of NC_043716.1, read as the reverse complement.
TCAACTACCAAGTTCGCCCTCAGGGCCATCACTGCAGCCACTTGGGTGCAGCGTGGACACCCAAACCTGCTGGGCCAGTCTGCACCCAGCGACAGTGACCAACTGTGATGCTTCTAGCTGCTTCCCAGAAGCCTGCCTAGGACAGCAGTCTGAGAAGCAAAACCACAGAACGGGAACAGAGACCTCCCGGGACTCTATGGAGTTGAAGTGAGAACAGCACCCGCACCCATTCCAAACCGGCCACTGTGGCCCACACCTGGCCACTCTGCTGGTGTGCCACAGGGGCGGGCTCAGCCACGCCTACAAGCTGACCTCAGTGGAGCAGCAGTGATCCTGGCCGCCTGAGGGCTTGGAGCACACCTAGGCCTCAAGCCTACTGAATCAGAATCCCTGCAGTTGGCCTTGGCCATCATGGTGAATTTTGAAAAAGTGCCCCAAACGGCTCCTCCAAAGCAAAAGCTAGCGCAGAGATCCACGGCATGAAAGGGTGCATTCTCTAGACGCGGAGGCCAGACAAATGTCCACAGGGCTTGTCTCCTAGGAGCTGGGGCTGGTCTCTGGACAATGCGCTGGGACAAAGGGAGCCCGAGCGGTAAGCCCGCCCTCTTCCTGGGAATCTTGAACACCCAAAGAATGGGGAAGACTGGGAGCCACAGAAGGTGCTCCTTTCTGGGTTGGGCAATGACCACTGAGCGCCCGTGGACCCCTCCTGGAAGAAACCCATGCCGTTCAAGACTGGACTCAAAAGCCCCCTTACACCCTTAAAATTCCTATAAGCGAAAGAAAAATCAGCTAATGAATTCAGACACTTAGCTGCTGGGGAATGGATTTGATCCGGTCAACCAGCCTAGACGGGGACCGGAGTCGGCTCGTTTGTTGTAGTGTGTCGCCACCTTGTGGCCTGCCCTGATACGGTCCCCATTTATCTCCAAATGGCCAGGTGCCCGGTAGGCTGTGCCAATCCTTTCCTATTAGCTCCTCCACCCTTGCAGGAAAACACTGACGGGTCAATTGTACAGCAACTCTGGCGATGTTGGTAAAGGTGGTCTGGCGACCCCCACGCAGCCATGTATGGGCCTTGCACCTGTGAGCACACACAACTCTGACCGGTCATCTCATGTGGAGGCACTTGCCTGGTTGGCCTTTTTTGTCCTCTTGAAATATGTGCATCACTCAGCACCTCCCAACCCCACCGTCTGTCCTCAGAGGGGAGGGGGTCCTAGAGGCTTACTGCCCTGCAATGGTACAGGGAGACACCTGCCGGCCCCAGGGCACTCACGCCTACTATTAAAGTGGAGCTGGGTCTCTTTGTAAGCTCAGTCCCATCCCTGCCTGACTTGCGACTCAGGTCAAGGTGCAGCGGGCAGACAGGTCTGTTGTTTCCTGGGACCTATGCCAGCACACGGTGCTCAACAGGGAGGCAGTTTCTCAATATCACGCTAGTGGGCATGTGGCAGAACCTGGATTGAACCAAGGAACACAGGCTGGCCGGGGCCCCCACTGCTGCTCAACTGGGAACAGGGCCCTCACGGGCCTGTTTGGTGCCGTTCACGCCCCCCCACCACCATAAGGCCCAGGGTCATAATTACAGGGCAGGAACCCTGGCTCCACCCCCTCACCATCAAGTGGGCTTCTGACCGTCCTTCAGTCCCAGCGTCACGTTTCCTGTTCCCTCTTCCCTGGAGAGATTGGCCCACTTCCCTGGACCACACCCCCATCTGTTCCCGGCAATCCCCTCATGACCCCCCAAATGTCCTTACCCTCCGCTTTACCTCGAGCAGCAGCACTGGGGAAACAAAGGGCCTCTGTCTGAATGACAAGTCCCCGCATGCCCCTGCCCAGGGGCTCCACGCGGTGATCTGGGGGCAGCTCTCTGCTGGGGGGCTGGGCCGGCTCAGTCCCTCCAAGAAGGCTCATCAACTCCACCTTGTAACTGCCATTTTCATTATCAGGAAGCTCACTTTACCTAAATGACTCTTAAGTCCCAAGAGGGCACACTGGCTTCCTTCCACAAATATCTGACTCTTCGGTCTATTTCCATCTATTTATTTTCAAACTTAGGCTAAAAAGAGGAGGGTTTTATTGGCCCGCTGGGATCACAGCCAAAGATCAGGGACAGAAGTAGGCAGCAACCAGGACCCCCCAGCCCGTTCCCACCAAAAGCCGTGACCAAATATTTCCCTATCGCCCTCAAAGACAAAAGGACATTTTACGAATTTTTAAAATTTTAATAGAGTTCAAATCAGTGTGCCGAGTTCATTTCAGCTCCTTTACTGCCAAACCTAGGAGAAAAGAGATACCAAAGTGAGCCAACTAGAACACATTTTATTTTGAATTACTCTCGTCTGATTCTGTACTTAACACTAAAGAATTAACAAATTCAGGAATTGAGCACACCAGGGTGGTTTTGCTTAAAATATTAGTGTAGTGTTTCACAACAATGGTAACACCACCACAACACACACCCTCTCTCAGGCTTCACGAAGGTGTCTCAAGAAGTGCTCACAAAGCCAGGCCGTCCCATTAAACTCTCACTGTGAAGAGGCAGGAGGCTGACTTTGGGGAGCACTATGCGCTCTGGGCCAGGCCCCCGCGGCTCTTGGTCCTCCCACCAGGAAGATGGGCCCTGTCTAACCTACGCTCGCGGCCTACAGTATTGAGCATCCCCACCTGCACCCCTGGGGATCAGTACAGCAGCCACCTTGCGGGGCTGCGGGGGGAACACAGTGAGTTACCCACAACGCATTAGGAAAGCATGGCGGGCAACGAAACAAACTGCCCCCTGGCCAAGGACACGACTCCCGGTATGGGATGGACTCAGAGTCACGGCCATTCCTTCCTTGCATGGCCAACGGCAAGATGCTTGGGACATGCCACAAATGCACTTTCCTAAACCTGGGGACAACTCAAGGAACCAAACGGAGACACACGTGCCTTCCACAGTTCTGGTATCCACTCCCCCCGCCCCCAGTCCAGACCCACTCACCTGGGGGCAGCGACTGCTTCAGCTTCTCTGCCTTCTCCTTGTCTGTGATGACCAAAGTGTAAAGGTATCTGCTACATCGGACTTTGAACTTCACGTTGTCCTTATTTTTCTTGATCTTCACGGCTACCATACAGACCAAAAGGAGCAATTAAATAGGGTCACGGTAAAGAGAGGTCACTCGGGTCACCTGCTTTGTATTTATGTAGAAAGCGGCGCTCTGGCTCACAACCCGGGCTGTGGGCTGTGCTCCCTCCATGCACCGGGCCTCTGCTGAACCAGAAAACAAGAGGCGCTCTACGGCTGCAAGATTTAAAAAGTTGGCAGAAACCTGTGTTTCCCAGGGCACCCGGGTGGCTCAGTCGGTTAAGTCTACAGCTCTTGACCCTGGGCTCAGGAAATCGAGCCCTGCACTGAGCAGAGCATGGAGCCGGCTTGGGATTCTGTCCCTCCCTCTCCCTCCTGTACATAGGATCTCTGTCTCTCTCCAAACAAAAGACACGACATTTCCCTTCAGTTCTCTTCCAAGATGACATCCCACGGGACAATGGGAACTGCCTGCTTCGGGACCCCGTCACCTGCAGTGAGTTATGTGCTAAGGCTTTTCTTTAAATTCGTCAAACCCGTTTTCTGGCCTCCTTCCTACTGCTGAATTCTCTCCCAGGACCACAGCGCCGGCCACAAGGAGCCCCAAGTGTGACCCAAGTCAGCAGGGCGAGGCTGGAGTTTTGCTGCCCGTGGACAGTGGCCGCTCGGGAGGACGCTCACCCCGCACCCTGCACGTTACAGGTTTCACGCGCCCACCCAACCCCCCCTCTTCTTCAGAAACAGCAGACACTCCCCAGAACTCCCTATCGTCGCCCCAGTGGATTATCAAGAGGAAGGTCCGGGCTCCAGCATCTCAACCCAAGTACCTGACAGACCAGACGGACACACAAGCACTCAGCCCCACAGACGCAGCACAAGATCAGCTTGGACTCACAACTCCGAGTCTGCCAGTAACTGCTGGGAAAATAAGCCCGGCACAGGAAGCAGCACGTAAGGCCGCCTCAGCTTACGTCCGAATACGTTCGGAAACCTGGGTTTTCATTCAAACCACCGTTTCACTATCTTTTTTTCGTTTATAGTTTACTGGAAGTTGGTTTCCATGTAACACCCAGTGCTCATCCCAACAAGTGCCCTCCTCCATGCCCAGCGCCCCCGCCCCTTCCCCATCAGCCCCCAGTTTGTTCTCTGTATCGAGTCTCTCATGATTTTCCTCCTTCCCCCCTTGCTCTCCCTCATGGTCCTCGGTTAAGTTTCTCCTGTTCCACACACGAGTGAGAACATATGGTATCTGTCCTTCTCTGCCTGACTTATTTCGCTTAGCATTAACACCCTTGAGTTCCATCCACGTTGCCACGAATGGCCAGATTTCATTCTTTCTCGTTGCCAGGTAGTATTCTATTGTATAGATAAACCACATCTTCTTGATCCATTCGTCACTTGATGGACATTTAGGCTCTTTCCATGATTTGGCTATTGCTGAAAGTGCCGCTATGAACATTGGGGTACATGTGCTCCTATGCATCAACACCCCTGTGTCCCTTGGGTAGATCCCCAGCAGTGCTATTGCTGGGTCACAGCGGGGTTCTACTGATAGTTTTTGAGGAACCTCCACACTGTTTTCCAGAGCGGCTGTACCAGTTTACATTCCCACCAACAGTGCAGGAGGGTGCCCGTCTCTCCACACCCTCGCCAGCATCTGTAGTCTCTCGATTTGTTCATTTTAGCCACTCTGACTGGCGTGAGGTGGTATCTCAGTGTGGTTTTGATTTGTGTTTCCCTGACAATGAGTGATGCTGAGCATCGTCTCACGTGTCTGCGGGCCATCTGGATGTCCTCTTTGGACCCGGTTTCGCTCCCGTAACACCCCGCCACAGCGGAGCTCACCACGCTGCCCCCAGCAGCTGCTGTGCCCATAAATTCGGGTACACATTTGTGGAGAAGGCCCACGGATCTCCTACAGAGAACATGTTTACCCAGCAGCATCAGAGCGAGCGGTCATTCCACTTCTGGGCACCCACTCCGAAGGGCTGGGAGCAGGACAGGAGACTGTAGGCCAAGGCTCGAGACAAGAATATCCAAAAGCCAGAAAGTACAGAAACCGAATGCCCACCGACGGACGAACAAACCCAACACAGCACATCCATTCGATGGATTATTCGCCTCAAAAAGGCAATTCTGACAAACGCCAGAACCCTGAAGACACTACGCCACTCACAAGAGGTCAAACACAGCTTCCACTCACAGGGGGATCTAGAACGGTCCATGAAGAAAGCAGAAAGGTGGCTGTCAGGGACAAGAGGGAAAAGGTGGGGAGTTACTGCCTCATGGGTGTAGCTTCAGTTTTGCAAGATCAAGCGTCTTCTAGAGACGCAGCGAGAGCATGTACTCCGGCCAGCGACCGTGCGCTTAGAAGTCAGTGTCACGGGGGCGCCTGGGTGGCGCATTCAGTTAAGTGTCTGATTTCGGCTCAGGCCACGATCGCATGCTTCTTGAGACCAAGCCCTGCATCAGGCTCTGCACAGACAGCCCAGGGCCTGCTTGGGATTCTCTCTGTCCCGCCCTCACTCTCATGTTACATAAACTCCAAGCTTTATATCATGCGTATGTATAAATCCAGTCTTTAAACTGACGCTGACACTATTACACGTCTGCAGGGCCAAAGCACCGACTGCACAGGCCACACGGTGTAAAACCAGGCCCCCGAATCAAAAAGCAAACCAACCTGTCGGATTTGGTGCCATTTCTTCAACGTGGTAAAATTCTAAAGGACACTCTGATGGGATCCGGGCACCAATCCCACCAGACAGATACTATTACCCTGCCTTCACTGAAAAGCAGGGTAGTGCTGTGCTTAACTGGCTGCGGACACAGCTGGGACACGAGGCAGGCAGTGTGACTGAACTCCCCCGTCTCTACGGTCACTTGTGGTCCCCAGCATCCCCGAACAGGCAGGCGTTCCTACCAGGTGTGACTTGTTCCCACAGACGGCCACCATCTCTAATGGCACAGAGGATCAAAGGCAGCAGGGACACGGGGACCCCCTGCCTCCACCATCTCTAAAGGCAGCAGGGACACTGGGACCCCCTGCCTCCCTGTGACCAAAGCTCTCCTCCTCCACAGGCCGTCAGGACAGCCAGGGCCCCCGCCACCTCCATCCGCCGCTCCGCTTTCACAGACTGTCTCCTGTTCTCCTAATGCCCCGACTGAGTGGAAAAGGAAGCTTTAAGGAGTATCTGATGTAGCAGAAACAGGACCACTCTGGGCTAAAAACACCACAAAGGGGCGCCCGGTGGCGGCTCAGCATCCACCAAAGGCTTGGCTTCGGCTTTGTAGCTCGCTCAAACTCTAAACAACCCTCCCTCCAAGGCATGAAGTCAAGATCTAAGCCCCCCACCCCGCCCCGTTAAGCACAAGCTCCCCAACCTCCCGCAACTCCTACGAAGGGAGAACAGAACTCCCTCCCACACGTGCTGCAAACCCCGAGAACACGCGGGCCCCGGGGCCACGACCGCACGATCACAAGTTTGCTGTCTTAGGATTCAGACTTAAACACTGCCTCCTTTCCCTCATTTACACCCCGCGAAACCAACTCCCAAGGGTCAAAGCCCGACGACTTCGCGCGGGGCCAGGACTCCCGACCACCAGGATCCCAGCAGCACTGGAGTCAGGGTCCGGAGGCCCGCCTTTCCGGACCCCCACCCAGCAAGGCTTGTGCTCGGGACGCACCCCCCGTTCTAACCACGCACGGCGCCTAGAACGTTTGCAACTAGCCGAGGGAGGGAGGGAAGACGCTGCCCAATGAGGTTTTCCTTCGGGAAACGCCACAGAACCACCGATCTCTAGAACAGCCTCCCCGAGACAGGGGCCGCCGCACGCGCGCGACCGCCGCGACTCCCCCCTCCCGCACGGCAGGGGCGACCACTTACACTTGGCATCCTTTCGCCGGGCCGTGAGCAGAAAGTCCTTGATTTCCTCAATTTTGCGAGGCTGCAACACAAAAGAAACGAGCCATGAGCTGCACAGAGGCGCTTTTTCTGGCCGTGACTTGTGGCTTGAGCCCCGCCACCAGCCCTTGGAGGGGATGGGAGACCCCTGCGTAGGCCCTCCCGCCCCGGGAAGGTCCCGGCAGGGGCCGTACTCACCATGGTTACGAGGGGACGCAAGCGAGCGCGCGGCCGGCACCTGCGGGGAAGACAGGCGTTAGCATCAAGGGGACGCGGGGAGAGGCGACGACCCCAGCTTCTCTTCCCCGTCCCCACCCCGAAATGCTGACCCTGCCGTACTCCATCCTCCTCCCCCGCACCCTCGATCCACAAACGGGCTCCTCAGATCTCACCCAGTCGTGGATGACCCCGGATTGCCCGCCGGAGCCCCGACAGCCACCCAAGGGACACTCACGGTAAGCGGCAAGAAGAGAGACCGGAAAAGAACGAGACTTCCGTTTCCTGGCAGTTAAACCCTCCCCCGAAGGAAACTGGGTACGGTGTCTGCAAAGGGTCAAGCATTTCATAGGCGTTTGTCCTTCCCGTCGCAGCATCTCTGCCCCCTTCTGGCCGATATTAATAGTGCAGATCGAGGAATGAAACGGGCCGCTTCCCTCCTCCCTTCACTCTCTTTACTTCCCTCCCCCACCCCCAGCCCCTTACCTGGGCTTTCCTAAGCTTTATTTCAGATCCGGTTTAAACACTTATTGTCTACTACTTTCATCAGATCTGTGCGTCGGGGATCTACGGAGAGATTTTCCCATTTAAATAAAGGGATCCTCTCATGTACATCTTAGAACTTCTTTCTAGGGGCTTCTCACATTTCTGTCTGATCGCCTTCTCCGCGGACGTCTAATCAATCCGTCAGGCCGCTTCCAATTCCTTTAAGAACTGGTGTGCAACAAGGGTAAACTAATACTTCCAATAGCTGACATTTGTGGAGCGCTTATATGGGGCATCCCTTGTGCTAAGCACGTTACCCCTGGGGCCTCTGATCCCCAGGTGCACCCGTGAGAGGTGGCTCTTGTCGTTCGTTACCCCAGTTTCAGCCATGGGGAGAATGAAGGTTTGTGCTTTCGGAGAGAGGTGAAGCCACGACTCGAACCACGATGGTCAGATCCCAACCCCAGGCTCCCGGCCACGGCTTGCGGAGGCGGTGCACCTGAAACAGGCTGGCAGCTCTGGGCAGGCAGCTTGTCCTTTGCCCCCGCAGTCCCCCCCAGCCTCCATCCCATGCCTGGCCCTATTTTCTCCAGAGGCAGCCTCCAGGAAACCTGAGGGTATCGATTTGATTTTTATTCTCCACTCTTATTCTATTTTCAACCTCTCTACGAATGTCTACATTTTATTATATTTGTTTCCCCCAGATTTAATAACTGTACAACAGAATGTAATTGCCATGCAGCCCACCTGAAGAGAAAGAGTACTTCACCGTGAACTTTGCTTTAAACTTACTGTCCTCCATCCTTCCCTCCCTCCCTGCCTTCTGTTAGACAAGCCCAGCTTGAGACTCTTCCTAGCGGACCCGGGAAGGATAAACCGACAGTCCTTGCCCCAGGGAAATCACAAAGGGCCCCGACTGTGCTGGGGAGCCTTTTAAAAGAAGCCAAACTATGTGTAAATACAGATGTATCTGGGTATTAACAGTAGGAGCCTAATTTTAAATCATCTGAAGGTTGGGGTCCCGCCTGGGAATCACGGGAGTCTCTCGGCTCTGACCTGAGAAAAACATCCCACATGCCTCAGCCTGAGTTTGCCAGCCCTCCTCCATCCCAGGCTGGGGACTTTCTGGTCTTTTGTCCCCCACTGCTCAGCCACAAGCAGCCGGCTTTTCAGCCCAACCAACTGGCACCTCTTGGCTCCAGGTGCCTGTCTGTGCCGTCCCCTCTGACCCTAAGTCTTGCCCAGCCTCCACCCCCGCTTCAGGCAGGACCCTTCGCCTCTGACCCCTGTCACTCCTCCCTGGCACAGGAGACACGCTCCCAACAGACCGTGTGACGGTGTTCAACATCTGAGACTTTTACACTGTCTTTTCTTTGAAGACAAGAATGGGCTCAGCATCCTCTTGATAACTCTAAAAATTCAGTGTATATGGACATAGTAGGTAGTCCCTGCTGATACCCCAGGTTCTCAAACTGTGGTCTTCATCTCCCGCGGGTCCACCCTGGGCCCCTTGTGGGTTTCCTGTGTTGGGTGGGTGTCAGCACCCCCAGGGAACCTCTGTCATCTGAGATCACTCACTAAGTGGAGTGAGAATGAAGCAAGGGCTGGAGGAAGGGAGGGAGGGAGAGAGGGCTGAATTAGGACAGTGAGGCGCTCAGCACATAGTAGGTCTGCAAAAATATTTGTCGAGTGAATGCCGCCTGGTGGTTCTCTCCACTACAGGACCTACAGGGGACAGGGGACAGGGGAGGGGCTGCACCTTCCTTTTGGCGGCGATCCCAGAGAGACAGATGCTCACCCTCTTGACTTGGATCATAAGAAAACATAGATGTGTAGTAACAAAACACAAAGGCAGATTTGCTCAAGTTCCTACGGTTCCCTCGGGCCCCGCAGGGGGCACAACTAGTGAAATAAACAGCAGCTCGGGGAAGATGAGGCAAGGAGCCCAAGGGGCGCTCGTCATGCGTCAGGGGCAGATGACCCCGATGGTCAGGGGACAGCCAAAGTGTGCATCTCAGAGAGGAGGCCCGATGCTGCTGCGCTCAGACCCACGTAGCACAGGGAACGCCACGAGGGGCCCCACGTGGGCCCTGCAGGAGATGAAGACCCCCAGACTTGAGAGCCAGCCTTCTGTGCTCCCGTGTAGCTTGGTTTCTGGAAATCTTTCAGTGTGGCAAGTAGGGTGTGGGGTGGGGGTGGGGAGAAGGGGTTGGAGGGGGGCTGGGGGTGAGGAGGCAAGCCGTCCGGTGGTCTCATTCCAGTCTCACCTACACCCTTGGGGAGCCAGGCAGCCTCCCGTGCTCTCCCTCTGCAAAACCACACCTTGGGCTTGGGGTCCTTTCAGACCTGAGGGTCAGCCGGACCCACTGGAAGGGGCCGGAAGGCAGCGGGTCAGCAGGGAAAGGCTGGTGGGGTGCACTCTTCCGTGCAGCATTTGCCCAGAGAACCAAGGGCGGTGCCAGGTGGTGAGATGGGGAGCGAGCTCCACGGGGGGCATCGCGGGGGCCAGTGAGGGGGCTCACAGTTTCCATGGGGGGCAGGGGTAGAGGAGCGTGGCACCCCAAGCTGCTCTGTGGGTCTGCCCGGCACCCTGTGCTTGTCCTCCGTGGGCATCAGGGCACAATGGCCTGTGGCTGGCTCCTGGCTTGCCTCCTTCACTTACTTGCTTCTATTGTGATGGGCGGGGGTTGCGGGGTGTCGGGGGGAGTGTATCTACCTCTGTCTTTCCTCACAGGGCTGCGTGAATCTGCATGGGATCATTGAAAAAGCTGAAGTTCCTGTGACCCCCCACTCCCTCCAGGAGGTCTGGAAACAGCCCCCTGCCGCGGGTGTAGTGGGGCGTGCCAAGGCCAGGCCTGGAAGTGTAAAGGAACCCCTTGCTGCCTTCTGAAATCCGGGCTGCCAGGACTGGTATGAATGACAAGTGTGGTATTTGGTACCGGACGGGATGCTTTCGGCTGTGCTGTCTCATTTCATAATCTCCAAGGGGCCCGTGTGTGGGTGGCCTGTGCCCTTGGCCTTCCAGCCACTTAGGAAGGAAGTTGTTCATTAAGCCCTGCAGGGGGCGCAGTCAGTTAAGTGTCCGACTCTTGGTTTGAGCTTAGGTCATGATTTTACCATTTGTGTGTTCCGAGTCCTGCATTGGGCTCTGTGCTGACAGTGCAGAGCCTGCTTGGGATTCTCTCTCTCTCTCTCTCTCTCTCTCTCTCTCTCTCTCTTTCTCTTTCTCGCTCCCTCCCTCCTTCCCTCTCCCCACCCCTTCCTCGCTCATGCTGTCTCTGTTTCTCTCAAAATAAATAAATAAACTTAAAAAATAAAAAACAAGATAAAATAAACCCTGTGTGTTTTCAGCAGGGGAGAGTCTGCCCGGAGGAGAGGCTGCCTTCCCTCTGGCTGAATGTGGCTCCCTGGGAAAAGGATGGGGAGGGAAGGGAGGGAAAGAGCCCAGGGCGGGTGTTGGGGCTGGTGCTTTTTTGGGGGAAGCCAGGAGGGTGAGACTGAAGGAACAGGGGCGACTCCCCTCCTCCAGACCCCCTCCCCAGTTGGAGAGAACCTCAGGGCCCCTGAGTTAGAAGCCGCAAAGCGTGACTGGTCAGGCTGGGAGCGGGGGCTTCTCCAACTGGGCACTGCCGACCTTTGGGGCTGAGGCATCTCTGCTGGGGTGGGAGCACAGGATGGCTAGCAGTCCCCCGCCCCTACCCACCCCTACCTGCCTGATGCCAGTCCCTCAGCAGGCTTGGTGTGGGGGAGGGTGGGGTGGGAGAAGAGGCGTGTCCCAGAATCCCACCTTCAGGGGCCAGTAAGAGGGCAAATGGCCACCTGCCCAGAGAGCTTATGGATGGAGTAAATTGATTCCAGCCATTTTTAGAGAGGCCGCTGTCAGCCAGGCACTGTGATGGGTGCTTTCTCCGTCACAGCAGTATCTTTCAGGACAACTCCGTGTCAGCTCTGTGCCAGCGCCCCCACCCCGGGCAGGCGTGACAACGCAGAAGCCAGATCCTTTCGATCTCTGTCCCCGTCTCAAGGAACCACCAGACTCGCAGGAAAGGCGGTGATGCATCAGGGCTGTGTGTACAGTAAGTGTTTCTCCCTGTGGGACCAGATGGGGGCCATGGGGGACTAACCCAGGCTGGGGATGGGGGCGGGCCTAGAGAAATCCTCCAGGAGGAAGAAACCATGATGCTCTTTCACAAGGGAGAAAACCCACCCCGGGCCCTCAGAGCAGCCTGCTATGATGTGCAAACCCTCAAGGCAAATGCGTTCCAGGTGGGCTGGAAGGAGGAAGCGGTCTGACTGGGTGGCATCAATCCGAGAGGTCTTCCTGGAGGAGGCACCATGACATAGGATGGGAAGAAAACTGTTTCTGGAGACTGACAGTCTAGGTTCAGATCCCATGTCTTGGCTGGGAGACGTTGAGCCTCAGCGGCATCTCTGAGCCTGTTTCTATCACAGAGGGACATTATTTGCTCCTCCCAAGGCTTCTGGGCCACTGTGCCAATCGTGCGGAGGCTGCACAACCATCTGTGGTTGCCCTGCTTATGAGAACCTAGAAGATACACCGACCGAGGAGTGGAAAATGCTTAGCCCAGCAGCTGGCTCTGGGACAGTTAATTGAATGAGTCCAGGGCGGGAATTAGGGGTGGATTTGCAGAGCCACAGCCTGGAGGGGAGCTGGCCAGCCGGAGTGGTGGGGTCCTCCCTCCCCAGCACTGGGCGAGGCAGGCAGAGGGCACCTGCCTGGGCTTCTCTGCTAGGGGCACCAACCGATGACCCCTCCTCACTGCCCCTGCCTCCCTCCACCAGCCCCTCTCAATCCGTGAACTGCTTCCAGTGTCCAAACTGCTACCGTAAAAAGGATGGATTAGGTGCCGTCTACCAGGGAGGAAAATGATATCTGGAGAAGGGGAATCCATCTAGAGTGTAAAGGACAAGCCCCCCTCCTATATATCAATGTGTGCTGGGGTGAGGGGGTGTTGGAGCGAGAAAGAGAAAGGGCACGGTCCCTTCAAAGTAAGGGACAGGGGCCAGCCTATCGGCTTGTATATTCCGTGCATTATGCAGCGGGAGAGAGAAAATCAATAGAGCTGTCAGCAGTTCCGTGCGTTCACACTGCAGACACCCCATCTCAGGCTGCTCCAGACGGATGCTCCAAATTAAAAACCAGGGGAGGGGGAGAGGGGGCTGAAGGGATGGGAGATAAACGCCCTGGCAAGCAGAGGGAAGAAAGGGATGCGGCTGAGGATCTGGAAAAATGAAAGTCCATAAATCCCGAGGCCCAGGGAGCATCTTGGGTGAGGAGGACAGAAGACCCTTCTCTCGGCAGTGGCATCCTGGGTCTGGGGTCCCCTCTGCCAGGAGGGAGTCCCTGGGGAGGGATTGTGGGCAGGCCTCTTGTATTTGAGGTGCTAATGGAGACAGGGATGGGGGGGGAAGGGGGAGGTGGAGGCAGGATGGCATGGATGCCACCCTCGCAGCCTGGGGTGTGTATGTGGGGGGGGCTCCTGTGTGCTGGGGGTGGGCCTGTGGATTGCAGGAGGTGCAAGGGCGGGAGGCAGTGCTTTGCTCCCAAACTGCTCGCTCCCAAGAAGCTCTTGCCTCCTCCTTAGCCCCTGCCCCCACCTGTACCCACCTCCCCTCCCTGTCCCTGCCTCAGTCCCTCCTTCTAGTCCTTGGATGGCAAGCCAGTGGGAGAGCCTGAAGCTGTCCCCACGTCCTTCCTGAAGCTGGCCAGCTGCTGTGGAGGCTTCTGGAAGGACATGGGCTAGTGGGCGAAGCACCCACTGCCCCTGCCAGTTCCCACCCAGCCACCCCACGTGCTCCCCACCCCCCAGGACCCACCTGCCCAGGGAGGACTGACAGAGAAGAAAGCCAGAGCCAGCCCCCAATGTGGAGGGGGTGTTGTTGGCTCCAGGAGAGAGACACCTCCCATCACCGCTGTTCCCAACCCCCAACCTTGCGCCTCACCTTCGAATCCTTCTACCTTGCATCAGTCCAGGTCCCAAAGAGCGTGTGCTCAGAGGATAATTGTAGGAAAGGAACTGGTTTTGAAGGTGTGGGCAGGTGCATGAAACCAGGAAGGAGCGGGTGGGAGGGGGCCGTGGGGAGGGAGGGGCTGCATGACTGACAGGCTCAGGCCCGCAGCTGGAGCTTCAGCCACCGCAGCCCCTGAGGGACAGCTGGAGAAACGATGTCTTGTCCTCCCCCTGGCCCTCCTTCCCTCCCTCTCTCCAGTCTCCCACCGGGGCACCCCAACAGGTCCCTGGTGCTCTCTCTGGGGGGCGCAGAGCAGGGTGGACGTGTCGACCCAGAGACAGTGGAAGATACCTGGTCCGCTCCTACTTCCCACAGAGTACCGGTCTCCGCCGTGGGGCGGCCTTATGACCTCATGTGGCCTCATCACCGTCAGTCTCTTGTGTCCCAAGGCAGGGGTCCCCCAGGGCTCAGATGGCTCTTTTCTATCCCATTAGTCATCCAAACAGCCCCTACATTCCCTGATCCCCCAAACCCAGGCCAGGTCTCCAGGTTAATATGCCTGTCAACTGGGGCAGATACATTCTAGCTGGCACCCCTCCTGCATGCGGGTGAGCCCGCCTGCATGCATCCTGTGACTGTGAGCCTGCCTGCACGCATCCTGTGCATGTGAGCCCGCCTGCACGCATCTGGTGCGTGTGAGCCCGCCTGCATGCATCCTGTGACTGTGAGCCCGCCTGCCCACATCTGGTGCCTGTGAGCCTGCCCACACGCATCCTGCACACAGGTGAGCCTGTCCACATGCATCCTGTGCCTGTGAGCCCGCCCGCATGCATCCTGTGACTGTGAGCCCGCCTGCACGCATCCTGTGACTGTGAGCCCGCCTGCATGTATCCTGTGACTGTGAGCCCGCCCGCATGCATCCTGTGCATGTGAGCCTGCCCGCACACATCCTGCACACAGGTGAGCCCGCCCGCATGCATCCTGTGTATGTGAGCCCGCCTGCATGCATCCTGTGCGTGTGAGCCCGCCTGCATGCATCCTGTGCGTGTGAGCCCGCCTGCATGCATCTGGTGCATGTGAGCCTGCCTGCACACATCCTGCACACAGGTGAGCCCACCCGCATGCGTCCTGTGACTGTGTGCCTGCCTGCATGCATCCTGTGACTGTGAGCCCGCCTGCATGCATCCTGTGACTGTGAGCCCGCCTGCACGCATCCTGTGCCTGTGAGCCCGCCTGCACGCATCCTGTGCATGTGAGCCCGCCTGCCCGCATCCGGTGCATGTGAGCCTGCACTCACGCATCTTGCGTGCACGTGAACCCGCCCACACACATCCTGGGCACAGGTGAGCCCGCGTGCATGCATCCTGTGCATGTGAGCCCGCCCGCACCCTACACACATGTGAGCCCACGTGCACACACAGCCACGCAGCCCCTGCACTTCCAGAGAAACAGATCCGAAGCTTCAAGGTGTTACATCACTCAGGACAAGTTCTACCAATTAAACTGGTGACTGCGTTTCCAAAAGCAATTACCTTGAGCGCTGCCGTGCCTCCCAGGATGACAGGGAGTGCTCAAGGCTGCAGTGCGGCTGGTAGCGGGGGCTCTGGGGGTCCGCGGGCTGCCCGTGTCTGAGGCACATGTGTATGTGTACCTGCCTTCCAGCACCTGAGCTCTTAGAGAGCATGGGAGTCCCTCAGACGGAGCTAGAGTTGGGGGAAGGGGACACCAGGGTTGCAGCCATGGAGGCCAGCGACCCGCAGTTGGGGTGGGAACTGGACCACTGTCCCCATGTCCTTCTCTATCGTGTGTGAGCAGGGAAAGCCAATCTGTACAAATCTAGACTTGATCCCAAGAGTTCAGGGAAGGGGCGTGCCGGCCAACTGGCAGGGGTCTCCACGGTGAGAAACCTTTGCCACTGTCATCTCCCCAGAGGTTCCCTGCAGCCGCACCACTTCCTGTGACCGGAACTGCAGCATCTTTGGAGGAGGAGGGAGAGAGGCAGAAGGGGCCCCGGCCAGCCTCCTGCCCGGCTGAGACTCCGGGAAGGGGGCTCTCCAGGGGGCACGGCTGTTCCTCACAGTCCACACCTCCTGTGATGACTGCTTCCTCCCTTCTCCCCATCCCCACCCCTCACCTGCGGAGGGGACATGGCTGTTCCTTCCTTCAGTCATTCCTCTCCTTAGTCATGGCCTCTGGAAAGAGGCAGCCTCAGGGGCTGAGGGACGGGAGACAACAGAAGGTGGGGTGGAGGGCAGGCTGGATGCTGGTTGGTTATGCCCCGGCTCCTGTCCACTTCTTTCCTACCTTCCTGTTCAGAATTTCCCTCCCGGCCCCTGCCCGACAGGCTGATCGCCTGTTAATGGAGCAAGACAGGTGCAACTGACTTGCTCATCAAAGTGGCTGAAGTCTTCAGCCCAGACGTCCAAGGAAAGGGTCAGAGTGGCCACAGTCCGTGGTCAACGTGGCCCAACCCTTGGGTTGAACCTTCTAAGAGCGGAGACCTGGGTGAGATTAGAAAAGCCTTAGTGTGTGTGTGCGTGTGTGTGTGTGCACATGTGTGTGTGTGTGTGTGTGTGTGTGTGTGTGTGTGTGGTTGACTGGAGTCACATCAGACCTGGAGAGGAAGCCTGGTGGGGGAGCCACGAGGAACCGTCACTGGCATCAGTAGACCAGGTGACAAATGCTGCCTCGGGGTTGACTGCCTACTATGTGTCAGGTCCCATACCAGCTGGTCCATGAAGATCATCTCCTGGAATCCTCACAACAATGCTCAGTGAGGCAAGATTCCAACCCCCATTTTACTGATGAAGCACAGAGAGGTTAAGCTACTCACCCAAGGTCACATAGCTGGTCATTAGAGGGCCAAAGAATGCCTCATTACGTGGGCATGGAATATTCTATTGTTGAAAGCCTTTTGCCTTCCTGTTCAGGGACTACTGGGTCTGGGTCACAGGTGGCTGAAAACTGTGAGACAATCTGTTTAATCTGCAAATATTTACTGAGCACCACGTCTGCTCTGGGACTGGGGGTCTAGAATGCACAGCCGTGTTTTTTGTCCTCAGGGTGCCAGCCTCCCAGCCTGGAAGATGGTCTCTCTGCCCTTTGCCCTTCTCAGAGCTGGCCCTGCAGCCCCTGCTGAGAAGGTGGGGGTGGCTGTGCCCCGCTCCCCATGACCATGTGACTGTGCCCATGGCCTCAGGTGATTGGACTAAACCAGGACAATCCTGGCTTTGGAACCAGAGCCTAGAGGCTCTATTCGGTGATGGATTGATCTGGGATTTCATGCAAATGAGTCTGCAAAAGGGCACATCTTTGGGGGGCAGCCATGTGAATAGGAGTGAGCAGAAGTCAGAGGCCAGGTGGCTCTGGAGGAAGAGGAGCTTGCACATAAGAGTGGCCGAACTTTCTACCTGGGGTTCTTGAGGTCCCCTCCCCACGTTTCTACCTTTTTATGCCACTGGCTTGAATTGGTTTCCATTTTTGGAAATTGAATGGTCCTTTAAAATTTTTTTTAAATGTTTATTTATTTTTGAGAAAGAGAAACAGAGAACGAACAGGGGAGAGACAGAGAGAGACAAAGACAGAGACAGAGAATGAGCGGGGGAGGGGCAGAGGGAGACACAGAATACCTAGCAGGCTCCAGGCTCTGAGCTGTCAGCACAGAGCCTGACTTGGGGCTTGAACCCGTGAACTGCGAGATCATGACCTGATCCAAAGTTGGCTGTGTAACTGACGGTACCACCTCCCTGGAAACTGAATGATCCTTAAGGTAGAGGTCCTGGTTGGGGTATGTGATGCCTGTACTGCAGGAACAGAGAAGAGGGGGCTGGCCTCCTTCCTGGGGGCCTCAGCAGGCAGAGAAGTGAAGCAGGAAGGTTTCCGGGGAGCAGGAGGAGACCCCAGCAGAGGGAACAGGGCAGGCAAAGATGGGGAGAGACTTAAGACATGTTTATTGACCTTCCCGCAGGGGTATACTGGCAAATGTTTAAAATCTGGCTTTCTGACAATGACAACAAAGTTTTTAATTTGTAGCACTTGCCCATTCCTGTGGTGTAAATACTACCGCCGTGGCCAGTTTCAAGCTGTCTGTGTGATGTCGACTTTTGGCTATGCAGTAAGCAGCTTTCACGAGCTGGTACGGGTCAGTTCCAGCAGGGCACATGTCAGTCCTGTGCCGTTGCCTAAATGGGGGTCACGTGGGAGACAGGAGAGGTGAAGGGAGACACAGTTGGGAAGGGTTTTGAATGCCATATTTGGAAGTCTGAGCTTCCACAGGAAGTGGCAGAACCCAGGCCCTAATTGGGTGACTGTGGGTGTGTACGAATCGGTAACTATGTACTGTTTGTTGTCCCCTGGCCTGGCCTCTCTTTATACCGGTCCCCTGAATAACCCCCAGGGAGTCTGAGCCTGGTCTGAGCCCTGGAAAGGGATGTACGGAGTGTGAGGTGCATTATTTTCTAATAAAGAGGACCTCCTCTAACTCACCCCCATCCAGCCGCACCTTGGGGCCATCCCTCATCTTAATGAGCCCATCCAAATCTCATTTACTAATGAGGAATTTAATGGTCACAGACTGACAGGCGAGACAGAGAGGGGAGACGGGGAAGGTCATTACGAAAAAGAGTGTGTAGCTAAGTGCCACCCCACTGCCTTCCCACCTGCCCACCCAGAGTGCAAGGGGAGAGGTGGGAAGCCAGGACTGGCTTGACCTCACCTCCAAACAGGGCTCCTGGCTGGGCCTGTGGTCAGCACCTCGGACAGAGGACAGCGTGGTTCTCTGCTACCACCCTCTGGAATGGCCTTTATTCTCCGTTGCTTCCCTGTTTTTCCAAGACTCAGATGGGAGGTCCCCTCCCTCTGGAAACCTTGCATGCTGTCCCGTACTGGGTAGGGCCCATGGTGTCTGCATGGTGACCTTTGCCCGTTCTCACAGCACCTATGTCAAGATGCTAAAAGGCTACATTTTCTTGTTTGTTTTCCCTGCTGGTTTGTAAGCAACTTGAATGCAGGGTGTGTGTTATCCTCTCCATTTCCTGGATACTGACCACAAGCCCGGCACCGTGCAAGCCATGGGGAGAGAGCTTCCTGAGAAATGAATGCATGGATGGAGCAGTGAATAAAGGAGCAGATAGGAGAGCCAGGGAAAGAATGCTTGAATACCGTGTTTGATGAATTGATCCATGGATATAGAATCGTGGCCAGGCTATTGAAAGGGTGGGTGAGGATTTGGATGCAAAAGAAATATTCTCCCCCTTAAGTTGCATATACAAGACAGATAGATAAGTTAGAAAAGAGATTTCCAGAAATCCCCACACCCACTCTTTTTTTCTTCCATCACAGAGGCCTATCCAGCATAAAAACTACACATCCCATCATTCTTTGTAGTTATCTGTGACCATGTGACTACCTTGTAGCCAATGGGGTATATGGAGAAGTGGTGTGAAGGGAGGAGGCATGCCCTTTTCCTGCCCTTCTCCATCTGTTCCTCCTTCCTGTTGGTTGAACGATGCGGGTGATGGCTGGACTGGGAGCAGCCTTCTTAGCCTTGGAAGCCAGTCAGCTTGGAGCAACAGGTCAGAAGAAGTCCATTGAGGACCGTGCAGAAAAGAGCTTCTCCACCAGCCCTGGGCTGCTGACATCCAGACGGCGATGGGAAAGAGAAATTAACTTCCAACTCTTTTCCCTGTTATTTTAGGTTTCGATGATTGGCTGAATCTAATCCTAAGTAATATATGCCCTGCTCTGAAAGAGAGATTGAAACATAAAAATAAACAGCAAACCAGCACAACAGAGACCACGGGAGCTGGCACTGAGCATGAATTCAGGGTGGCATCTAAGTGAGGTCTTGAAGGAGGACAGAGGCGCGTGAGGAATAGTGTGGTGTGGTTGTTACAATGGTGACTGGGCTCCCAAATCCTGGGCCCCTCCCCTCCTCCAGCCCGGAGGACCTACTTGCGTCAGGACCCTGTGCTCAGCATCCTGGGAAGAAAAAAGGTACCTGGCCAAGGCTCTAGGTCAAGGCAGCCAGGAATCCTTGCCAGGGCTTGGGACGTGGAGAAAACGAGAGACCAGTGAGTCCAACTCTCTTCTGGAGCAAAGAGCACTGGACAGGGAGTCAGATCGCTGGGTGTCTTCTCCGCTTCCTCTCCTGGGAAAAAAGGCTCTCAGTTGGTCACAGCTGGCTGCTGGGTTGTTTGTGGGGCAGTCCCTCAGGCTGGGACTGGTGGGGGGGGGTTGGCCTGTAGATGTGAGGCTGGCTCGGGACAGGACATGGTCCCATGGACTGGTTCTGGGAATTGCCTCATGGCTCTGATGGGGGGGTGTGGAAGGCAGAATTCTAAAATGACTCAATTGACCAGCACCATTGTCTAATCCTCTTCCCTAGAATGTGACTGGGACCTAGAACTTGCTTCTAACCTACAGAATATGGTGAAGGTGAAGGTATTTTGCAGATATAATTAAGGTCTCTAAACAGTTAACTTTTTAAGTTTATTAAAATGGAGATTGTATGGGGCGCCTGGGTGGCTCAGTCGGTTAAGCATCCAGCTGCAGCTGAGGTCATGATCTCACGGTTCGTGGGTTTTTGACAGCTCAGAGCCTGGAGCCTGCTTCGGATTCTGTGTCTCCCTCTCTCTTTGACCCTCCCCTGCTCACACTGTCTCTCTCTGTCTCTCAAAAATAAAAAAAAATAAAAAATAAAATGGAGATTTAAAAAAAAAAACGGAGATTATCCTGGGTGGGCCTGACCTAATCAGAGGTGCTCCTTAAGAGCAGACTGAAAATCAGAGGCTTTCCTTCCTGCTGGTTTTGGGGAAGCAAGCTGCCAGGCTTCTACCGCTGAATGGAAATAAACCGTGCCAAGAACTACTTGTTCTGAAAGAGAAAGCCTTAGAGGAGACCCCAGTCTTAGCCAACACCTCGAGTGCAGCCCAGTGTGACCCCAAGCGGTGGACCAGCGAAACCATGATCAGACCCCTGACCCACGGAAACTGTGAGGTAACGCCTGTGTGTTGTTCTAATCTACTAAGTTTGTGGTGAATTTGAAACAGCCATAAAAAATTCACAGAGGGTCAGAGACGCCTGGATGGACCCTGCTTTGCTTCGGCTCCTTGGCCCACCTGTCTCTCGAGCTGGGAGAAGAGGCCGGAATCGCTGCTCGTGGGGACGTGACAATGAGAGAGAAAATTAAAACCGTAATCTCGGCAAACAGTGGCACTTAGATTTCCCGTTATTGATCTCCTCCGCGGATATTCTCCAATCTCGTAATTACAGAAGGACTTTTTCAATTTGGGCAGAATCGCCTCCCCTCCCCCCACATGCCCTCCTTGATGTCTTTAAACTCACCGTAAAGCGCAGGAGATTGTATGCACAGTAGATTGTATGTGGAGTCCAAATAAACGGTGCTAATCACGGTAATTGAAATCCGATCCCAGCAGCGAGGAAGGCTCCTTGGAGTGGCCGGCTTCCTCTTATCTCCCTGGAGCAGGAAGAAAATCCTGCCTTTGGTTCGCTGCCAGCTCTGGGACATTTGCTTCCAGGGCTGACCCCTTGCGAGTTCCCAGGTGCCCTGTGGTTGCTGGGAGATGCAGACCAGTGCTGGGACCCCCTGAGCTGAGCTAAGCTGGTTTATCTCTCTGCCTCCATCCATCTGGGCTCCATCCTCCTGAGAGCTCACGCCAGGTCCCCATTCCCAGCCCTTGCTGGTCCCTGGACGGGTCTCCCTGTCCTCACCCACGCGTCCCGGACGAGGAGTGGCCGGCTCTGTCCCTTCTTCCAGGAGCACTGGGCAAGGACTGCAGACATTTCTGGCCATCAGAGCTGGGGAGGAGGGTTTCTACGTGCCTGTAGTGGATACCAGGGATGGTGCTAACCAGCACCCAGGGCACGGGACAGCTCCCATCACAGAGCCATCTGGCTCAAACTGGCAGAAACTAGGATGGGGGCACAGAGGAACCATGCAGTCCTTTTTGAACTCATTCTTTTTGTGGAACAGAAAGGAGGTCAGTAACAGGAGGTGAGAGAATTGGAGCCAGCTGGAGTGGATGGTCACACACGCACCCTTTCCTCAAGACTTGGTTCAGGGGCGCCTGGTGGCTCAGTCGGTTGGCCTTCCGACTTCTGCTCGGGTCGTGATCTCACCGTTCGTGGGTTCGAGCCCCCCATCGGTCTCTGTGCTGACAGCTCAGAGCCTGGAGCCTGCTTCAGATTCTGTGTCCCCCTCTCTCTCTGACCCTCCCCTGCTCTCATTGTCTCTCTCTCTCTCAAAAATAAAAATAAAAACATTAAAAAAAAAAAAAAGACTTGGCTCAGACATCACCTCCTCTGGAACCTTCTCTGTGCCATAGGCTGTGTGCTGTGTCCCTCCAGAGTATATATGTGTACGGTGAATAATCTAACCGAAGTGTTCATTATCCCTCACAAAACCTAATAGTTCAGGAAATACTAATGCACGATGACCAAGGTTCAGACAATGGTTACCTTTGGAGAAGGTAGTGACGGGAAAGGTCAAGGAGGGGCTTCCGGGTCCTGCGGGGTCATGGAGCTGTCTCCTTGGTGAAAACGTGGCCTGCTATGTGTCTTATGCGTGTCTTTTATAATTCAATAAAAAGAATAGAAAAATCTGCTTTCTGTTCAGTCTGGCCCACCCTGCCCTTGATTTTAACCTCATCCAGGGAGACACTGTGTCTTACTTATCTCTCTGTCTTCTGGATCTTTCATCTGGAATCTTTAATTCCTCCGAGACACTCCTTCCTTTGTAAGGGGGTGATAATAATGATATTTGCTGCATGTAGTTTAAAAATATTTTTTCTTTCCTTTTAATTTTTAATGTTTATTTTTGAGAGAGAGAGGGAGACAGAGCATGAGTGGGGGAGGAGCAGAGAGAAAGGGAGCTGCAGAATCCAAAGCAGGCTCCAGGCTCTGAGCTAGCTGTCAGCACAGAGCCCTACGTGGGGCTCGAACCCACAAACCGTGAGATCATGACCTGAGCCGAAGTCAGCACTTAACCGACTGAGCCACCCAAGCGCCAATAAAATATTTTCTCATATTAAATGAAATAATGCCTGTAAAGTGTTTACTTAACACTATGCCTGGCATATAACCTGTGTTATTGTTAGCTACTTAGTTAAAGTTTGTTGAATGACTGAATAATCTAACTAAAGCGTTGGCACCCCTCAGCGCACCCCCACCCCGGCTGCCCCAAGCTCTCCCAGGCCACTGTCCTCCTTGCTGGGTCCCTGTGTGGGCTGACCTGGGTCTCCCTCTCCTTCCTCTGAGAGGAGCCTTTGGCCATGACTTCCTGATCTGGTCCCTCCGTCCAGAGCCCCTCCCTACCTGCCGGCTAAGAGCAGGTTAAGGAGAGCTTGTCCCTTGGAAGTAATTACTGCCTCAGGCGCTAGGGAAACATTTACGGCTCACTAAAAAATGTTTTTCCCTAGCAAGCCCATTAAACCCCGGCATTTAACCGGGAACCACAAATCTCGGCCCCGGGAGGCCCTGCCACTCTGTAACCCGGGTGCCCCTGGCTTCACGTTTTTGCTTCTCGTTGCTCTTTTCTGCAGTTTTCAGCAGGAAAAGATACTCCCAGGCTGACTGACTGACTGACTCCTGCAGGTCCTGAGAAGCCTGAATCTCTTTCTTCCAGGATGTCCAGGGACCTCAGGGTTTCTCTGTGCACTTGACCGGCACTCGGGGTGCTCCCTAGCTTGGGTGCAGCCATACAAAGATGGAAAGCTGGGTCCTGACAGATGCTGAAGTACACCATCTAGTCATGTCCCCCGTCGGGAGGGAGGGGCCACAGGGGGTCCCCTCTTCTCTTCGACAGGCTTCTCTCCGTGACTGGAAGGCTTGGCCGTGACTGTTGGGACCCCGGCTCAACATCCAAGCCAAAAGCAACTGTGCAGGTGAGACCCGAGGAGGGTCTCTGCCCAGGAGGTAAGGGTTGGTGACCCTGTTCAGGAGGAGGGACATGTTCTGCACTTAGAGACAGTGGCGGAGGCAGCAGGGGCTTGGAGGAGGATGACCAGACCAAGGGCCTGTGGAGGAGTAGTTGGGCCTGAGGGTGGGGACCCACTCTCTAGGCTCCTTCTGCGCCCGCCATTTTCTCGTCTCTTCCTTTCTCCACGTCCTTTCCACAGACCTTCCGTGGGGCTGAGGATGGGTTCCTTGATGGGGTGAACACACATCCACATTTAGCTCAGGGTAGTTCTGTGTCATGTCTAGTGTTCTGGCTTAATAACTAGCGCCTCTTCCTTCCACTTTAAAAAATGTTTTGAGGGCACCTGGGTGGCTCAGTCGGTTAAGCCTCCGACCTCAGCTCAGGTCAGATCTCACGTTCGTGGGTTCGAGCCCCAGCTGGTTAAGCATCCAACTCTTGATTTTGACTCAGGTCATGATCTCATGGTTCGTGGGTTCAAGCCCCACATTGAGTTCTGTGATGACATCATGGAACCTGTTGGGGATTCTCCGTCTCTCCCTCTGTCTCTCTGCTCCAAACCCACCCCAAATAAATAAAACAATATTCTGGCTTAGACCTTATGTTACATGAAGAGGGACCCACAAGGACACCCGGGGACCCCACGACAGGAGACAAGGCTGCAGAAGCCACGAGGGAGGCTGTGGTCTGCGGGCTGTGTGGGTCCCAGAGCTGCCCTTTACCCCTCCTCCTCCAAGTAAGAGCAGAAGTCAGGGGGCAGCATTTAGAAACTTCCATAGCCATTGAGAAGGTAATTTTATGTCTGTGGATCTAATAGTAACAAAAATTAGGCTTCTTTTCATGAGTTATTTAAATGTCATTTTGCTAATGATTCGTGTTTCTATTATTTGTACAGAATAGGAATGGCATGGCCACTTTGGAAAACGGTTTGACTGTTCCGAAAAAAGTGAAATATATAACCTCTTTGTGTAACACTCCCATACGATCCAGCGGTGATGTGATATATAAATATATGTACCTACCCAAGGGAGCTGAAGGTATGCATTGTACATGAGTGTTCATTGCAGCATTATCCACAAGAGCCAAAAAAGGGAAGCAGCCTCAGTGTCAATCAGCTGAGGAGCAGCTACACAACAAGTGGTCTGTCCACACCACGGAATAGTCTCCAGCTGCACAAAGGAAGGAAGACCAATAGAGACTTGAAGATATTGTGCTACGTGAAAGAAGTCACACCCACAAAGCGTACGATTCCAGTTTGGTACAAAGTCCAGAATCGACAAATGTCCAGAGATAGGAAGTAGGTGAGTGAGTGCCAGGGGCTGGGGGGGGGGGCGCGACTGCTAATGAGGGCGGGGCTTCTTTCAGGCTGATGAGAACGTTCTGGAATTAGGCAGTGGTGCTGCTTGCACACCCTTGTGAAGACACCAAAACCACTGGGATGCACACCTTGGAAGAGCAAACTTCATGAATTACAGCTTGAAGTATTTTGTTTCAAAGCACCGACCCACTCCTGGTTGGTAACTGAAAACTAGTCCTTTGCTGCGTGTCGCTGAGAGGCACTGAGCTCTAGTTCACGTTCAGATGAGGAAGTGGAGTTGCAGCCAAGTGGAGGAGAGACCCTGACTTATTCCAGTGGGAGTAACGGCGGGGGCGCAGGTCCCCGACTTCCGGCGCTGAGCCCAGCATCGGGGCCATCAGCCGGTGTCTGCTCCACCGTGGGCGTTTCTGAGCATCGTCAGCTCCTGAGCAATGGGTACAAGGGTGTCCGGGCAGCTCTGGGAGCCTGTCCTCTACACCTGCTCTCAAACGCCTTGGAACAAGGCTCTATGAGAAAAGGCTCTTTTCTGGGGAGGGTGGGAGTGGACTGGCTTTCCTGGTTTGGTCTCTCCTGCCGGTTTAGCTAGGAGTGGGCCAGCCCAGAGACCGGGGTCTGTCCGTCATGCAGAAGGCAAGCCAGGCTGCGTGCAGAAGCAGAGACGGGGGTGGGAGATCAGGGGAGGGAGGAGGGGGAATGCTTGTGTCCCTGCCCCGAGGGGCCCCAGCAGCCCTGCAGAGCCTGAAGGAACTTGCAGCCACGAAAAGGTGTGGCCGTGCCCATGCTCAGGGCTGCCTGCCTGCCCAGCACCTGGCCTGCTGGTCGAAGCAGTCAGGAGCCAGGGTGAATAATGAGGGCAATGACCGATGGCTGCTGGAGCTCCAGGAGTCCGCTCCAGGCCGGCACAACAGCCCCAAGCCTCTGGGTGGGCGCTGCCATCTCTGGGGTACTGCCGAGGAAACCGTCTTTGATGGGAGCTACTGGCTGGTGCGAGTCCCACAGCTATGTGTGGCAGACCCTTGGACGCAGGGCTGCTGGCCACGTATCTGCACCCTGCACCCTCTCCTGTGCCCACATGCAGAGTGGACAGCTGGCAACTGATGGAGGGAGCAAGTCTGCAGAGGGCATCAGGCAGGAAGAGCCCCCCGAATATGTGTGGTGGGTTCCCATGCCGGTGGAGGGGCACCCACATTTTCCCTGCCACAGCTGCACCTGGGCAGATCTATGAGAGAGAAGCTGGTGCTGAACAAGCCCGGGACCTAACTGGGAGGGAGGCAGGAGGATGGACCAGATGACCCTATGGCTTCTCCAGAATCACGAGTCTGTGTGTGGCTGGCACAAAGGAAGTTCCCGGGGCATCTGTGGCTTCTAGGTACTCTCTCCTAACCTCGGTGCTTGGGATCTGGCTACCGGTCGTGTGTTGGGTGGGACCTGGGGTCTTGGTCCAAATGTGGGGAACCAGGAAGGACACAGGAGACCCAGTCCTTGGGTTTTCAGGGAATCATGGGGGCCTGTTGGGGTCCTAGGTAAAAGTATTCCAAACAAGAACAAGCTGAGGTCTCTGGGGGCATGAGGAGCAGCCACACCAGGGAAGCTTCTGGAAGAGTGCTTTAGGGCAGGGTCTGGAAGAGAAGGAAAAGGAAGCCAGCAGGAGAATCAGGGTGGAGGCTTGGGGTGGGGGTGGGAATTTCAGGATACCCCACAATGATTTCACTTTTATTCCGCGACTCAGAGCATCACTCACTCCGAATGCAGATCATAAAAATTACAATTGATGTTTCAATTAGTTATAATTTACAGAGCGATTACATTTAATTTCTCTTTTATTGTATTTTAATGGCATCAAATTTCTTGTTGATGAGATTCAGCCCCATGCTCGGAAGGCATGGCCGGGGGTGGGGAGGGGGCTGGAGTTCTTAAGGGGGCAGGTGGGCTAGTGACAGCTCTAGGGCGCCTTGCTGTCTTGGGTCTCCCCTCTACGGAGAGTCTCACATCATGCTGCACCATCCAGGGGCTGGGGCGTGGGCGGGACGGGACTTGGGGCCCTCGCCCTGCAGGCGTCTGTTGAGATGATCCTCCTAATGAACCAGGAGTACTTGCATCTTTCTAAGTAAGGATCTGGGGGAAGGAGGCAGAGGCGAGGGGAGGGGCCCAGTGAGGAGGCAGCTCTTGAGCCCCTCGCTGAGCTGTGGCAGAATCAATGAGCTGTGCCCCTTCTCCAGGAAGCCTGAACCAGAGGCCGCCTGCCGAGGGGCTCAGAGGCCCAGCCTGGAGCAGAGAAGAGAGAAGCTGGCAGAACACATCTGTATTCCTTGGTGCCTAGCTCGGTCACCCCAGTGCTTGATCCCTCTCAGATCCCGGTACCTGTTTTCTGGCCCCAAGCTCCGGAGCAACTCCAGAAGAGGACTCCACAGAAGCAGTTCTTTTTGAAGCTCCTTGTTATTAGGAAGCAGCTCCTGGAGGGCTGACGGCTGGGGGTGGGGTGGGGGCGGGGGTGGCGCTGGGTAGCTGGGCCGGAGGAAGGACCCATGGATGTGCTTTCTTGAAACTGTGGTGTCTCAGTTCTTGCTCTGTGCCTGAGGGACTGACCTCACGCTGCCCCCCACCCCCGCTTTGTCATCTCTGGGCTTGGTGTGCGGTGAGTGGGGGGCTGCGGTTTGCTGGGGGAGGGGCTTGGTAATTGGAGGTGACCCAGGGTGTGGGGGCCTTTCTGTCACTTGGTGACGGTATATAATGCCCCTGGCTTTGAAGAGGCTTCAAAGTGTTTCCCAGGAAGGTCCCAAATCTCCTGAGAAGCAGCCTGGCATCTCAGAGCCCTGGGAACGGGGACCCGGTGCAGATCAGAGACGGTGGGACCGCCTGGTTGGGAGAAGCTGGCCAGGGGTTCCGAGTTGCTTTCTAGAAAGGGCTGAGGGGCTCCCTAGCAATGTGCCCCTGCAGGTGGGGGGTGGGGGGATGGGGTGTGGGGGAGGGGCTGATGGAGAAGACAGGGCATACCCACCCCATGCCTTGGGGCAGTCCTGCCCCTGGCCTCGGTTCCCCGGCCCCCCCCCCCACCCCGCCCCACTCCTGCTGGGGCAGAGCCTGGCCCACTGAGGGGAGGGAGACCACAGCTGGGTGGTAGAGATTTGCCAACCAGCATGCTGAGGTTCCAGAAATCTCATCAAGGAAAGAAAGATGTTTCGAGGAAGGGAAATTTCAGGCTGGAGAAGAACAGACCAGAAGGTGACTGACTGCACTCTCCAACTTCCAAACAATTAAATAAACCAGGAGAGTGAAGATCCCCTAGGGCTTTTACATCTGCTGACCCTGTCATAATTTTAGGCAAGAGAAATGGCAGTTACGTCTCCAGGGCCTCACCCACTACCCAGAAGCATTTAGCTTTCTGACGGTTCCAGCGGTCCCAGCAAGGGCTAGCAAATGCTCCAGTTTTCCCTAATTAACCAGATTTTTAAAAAAAGGAATAGATCATTTATCAAGAGTTCTCTTGATTCAGAAATCCCTTCAAGTATCTGAATGTGGGCAGGCCGTTTAACCTCCCTGGGCCTCGGTTTACTCATTGAGGTGGGCGGGGGGCGGGGCTACTAAACTAGAAAAGCCTTCGGACCATTCAGCGGCCGAGGCACCACCTGTGTGCGTGCCTGGGGTGCACAGTAGAAGGGTCACCTGACCCACGCGTGGTCCTGCGGCAGACCCACCGTCAGTGGGCGTGGCTTCAGGATGTGATCTGGGCCACTTTTTCCACATAGGGTCACACTCTGGGGTTCCAAGTGGACACGAGTTTTTAGGGGTGCAGGGACCAGGGCAGGCTGCCCCAAGACGGGCCACTTTGACAAGAAGCAATCAAAACCCAGCAGATTCAGGAAAAGCTCTTTATCTCCCAGTGCACCCCCCCACCAACAGCCTAAAAAGAACTTAGAGGACCTGCTCCAGGGACAGAGCTGTCACCATAGATAACTTCATTGGGATACAAACAGGGAGACTAGCCAGGGAGGAAGCCAACAAGGCCTGACTGATCAAAGCCTTCTCTGCCCCATTGTTTCCGAGGGGCCCAGCCGACATTTGCCTGCCACACGATTACTGGTTTTCATCATCCTGC
>NC_043716.1:51940197-52003508 GCF_006229205.1 Suricata suricatta | reverse complement strand
TCTTTCTCTTTCCTTCCTTCTTTCCTTCCTTCCTTCTTTCTTTTCTCCTTTCCTCCTTCTTCCCTCCCTCCTTCCTTCTTCCTTCCTTCCTTCCTTCCTTCCTTCCTTCCTTCCTTCCTTCCTTCCTTCTTTCTTTCTTTCTTTCTTTCTTTCTTTCTTTCTTTCTTTCTTTCTTTCTTTCACACATGGCCTTTTCAACAGTGTCTGGGGGTCTTGGAGGCACTTCAGAGAGATGGAGAGGGAAACTGCAGAGGGAAGCATGGGATGGGGGTCTGTTTCCCTGATTCTAGATACTTCTATAGTCCCTGCATCTAGAGGGGTAATCTGTGCTGCAGGACTTTCACAGAACCACTAGATGGCGGTGTTTCTTAATGGATGGAAGGTGGGAGTCCGGAGCAGAGATGCTGGAGAGGGAAGTTCTAGACTGTCTTAGGGGATGGGTGTGTGAGCCGTGCCCATTTTAGAGATGTGCATGGTGAGTACAGGCAAAACAGCCAAGGCATGAATAAGGGTTTCTCTGGCCAGCACACAGGGCGTCAAAGGACCGGAGGGTTCTGACTCCTACTGCCCTAGTTCAGCCTCTTTCTTCAGCACCTTCCTCTGTGGGGGCCGCTGGGAAGGGAGTGGGAGAGAGAAGGCAGCCATCCAGGCTGAGGAAGCTCCACTTTCTGAAGGAGACTCCATCTCACACTGAATTAAGTGCAGGCTGTGTCTCATTTATCTTGGGGGTCCATCCTTCCACGCCCCACCCTCCCCATGTCCTTCAGACCTGGCACTGTGCCAGGTGCTTGATGGAGGTCATGAAGACTGAGGGAGAGAGGCTCAGACAGAGGGTGGCAAGGACAGGAGATGGGCTCCGCAGTGCATCAGGCAGACCTAAGAATAAGTCCCCAGTAGAGCAGCGATGACTCAACACCCCTTACGTGGTGACAGTCGCCTCCATTGGAAGTGACTGGGACATCTTGGGGCAGAACCCAACAGATGCTTATGTGGCCCGACCAGAGATAAGAAAGTTATCTGCTGCCTACAATATGTTGTTCCCTTTGAGCCTAAAATTCTATTATTAGAGACTGATTTATTTAGGTCAGGCTATGACTCCCCCCCCACCTCCCCCAGGAGTTTTACATAGTTTCTTGCATGTAATAGACCATTCAGTAAATATTTGTCAACTGAGTCTCCATTAAAATGAAAATACCCTGAGGAGGGATAAACCATTTTTGTTTGCTAACACTTCACTGTGAATTAGTTTATTACACTAACTAGTGCCCTAACAAGTTTTCTAAGAGGAAGAGACACAGCATGACTCTCTATATATTTTTCCCCCTGAGGAGGTGCTTCAGGAGAAAAGAAGGTTTGGAATTTGGGCAAATACTTGGGGTGGATGCGACTTGGCTAAGAGGGAGGGCCAGGATACTCAAGGTCAGCACAGTGACTCTGGGGGTGTTTGCTGCCTGCCAATATGGTCGTACCCTTCCTCTGTCAAAAACTCCTGAATGATATCCACAGTCCTCAGGAAAAAGTCCCAGTCCCTCGCCAAGGTTACAAAGGTCCAATTCAGTATTCAAATTTATCTTAGATGTCACTTCCTCCGGGAAGTCTTCCAGGACTTGTCCACGGTAGATGAGGTTTTCCTTCTACATGGTCCTGTACTCTCCTAACACTTCTATCGCAGAAGTATAAGATGTTAACAAGAAATAGTACATTTCAGGGGTAAAGGAAAATCTATTTGTATAGGAGGCTTATAATAAAACGTTACTGTTTTCTGCCTGTATCATTCAAGGTCTGGTCAGGAAAATAGAAACCACGTTAATTATTGTAGCACGGAGAATGTAACATGGAGACTTGGTTAACCACGTATTAGAAAAGAGAAAGAACAGCCAGTATCCAAAATCTACAAGGAACTCACCAAACTCCACACCCAAAAATCAAATAATCCAGTGAAGAAATGGGCAGAAAACATGAACAGACACTTCTCCAAAGAGGATATCCAGATGGCCAACAGGCACATGGAACGATGCTCAGCGTCACTCAATGTCAGGGGAATACAAATCAAAACCACACTGAGATACCACCTCATGCCGGTCAGAGTGGCTAAAATGAACAAATCAGGAGACTATAGATGCTGGCGAGGATGTGGAGAGACGGGCACCCTGCTACACTGTTGGTCAGAATGTAAACTGGTACAGCCACTCTGGAAAACAGTATGGAGTTTCCTCAAAAAATTAACGATAGAACTCCCCTATGACTTAGCAATAGCACTGCTAGGAATTTACCCAAGGGATACAGAAGTGCTGATGCACAGGGGCATATGCACCCCAATGTTCATAGCAGCTCTGTCAACAATAGCCAAATCATGGAAGGAGCCTAAATGTCCATCACCTGATGAGTGGATCAAGAAGATGTGATTTGTCTATACAATGGAATACTACATGGCAATGAGAAAGAATGAAATCTGGCCATTTGTAGCAACATTGATGGAACTCGAGGGTGCCATGCTAAGTGAAATAAGTCAGGTGGAGAAGGACAGATACCATACGTTTTCACTCGTATGTGAAACAGGAGAAACTTAACAGAGGACCATGGGGGAGGGGAAGGGGAAAAATAGTTGGGGAAAGGGAGGGAGGCAGACCGTAAGAAACTCTTAAATACTGAGAACAAACTGATGGTTGATGGGGGTGGGGGCGAGGAGAAAATGGGTGATGGGCATGGAGGAGGGCATTTGTTGGATTGAGCACTGGGTGTTATATGGAAACCAACTTGACAATAAACTATAAAAAAAAGTGAAAAGGAAAGAGAAAGAACAACGGAGTAGCAAGGACACAGTGGCTGCAGAGAGGAGCCGTCACGTCGAGGGCTGGCAGCACAAAGAGGCGAGGGCAGGACTGTGTGACCCCGGAAGCCTGAAGAAGCCTCGAGGAGCCAGCTCAGCCCTCCCTGGATGGCCACTGCTGACAGATGCTGCTGTGTCTGAGGGAGTGTGACGGGGCTATGCAGATAGTAGGGCTTCATTCTTTTTCATGGCTGACTCGTATTCCAGGGTGCATGAAGACCCCATGTTCTTTACCCATTAGTCCACCGATGGACACTTAGGTTGTTTCTGATTCTTGCTCTTGGGCATCAGGCTGCAGTGAACCTGAGGGTACATGTGGGTTGGCGTTTTCTTTTTAATTTGCCGTCTGCACCTGTGGCTCCAATACGCTCTGTGGCAACCAGCTCTTTCTCATCCTTCCTGTTCCAGCAGACATGTCCCCTTTTGGGAGGTGCCTTCAATCCACTTAAAGGTCCCTGTGCTGCTGCCCTGCCTCATCACCCCTGAGTTTCTTCACGCTCTTTTGACACGCTGTGACGCCGGCATCCGTACCCTGGCTTGTTTGCTGTCTGTCTCCCTGGCTAGGCCGTCATCGCTAGGAGGACAAGGCTGGCCCGGCTTGCCTGCTGGGCCCTCTCTCCGAGAGTGATGGGCGGCAGGCGGGCAGACAGGGGCCAGGTGGGCCAGTGACCCTCCACTCAACCTCGGGGGGAGGAAAAGGGGTTGAAATTTCTGACCACTGCCAAGGGTCAGAGGTCTGATCTTTGTATAGAAAGACAGTGGGGGGGGTGAGGAGAAGCCTGCATGGGGTGTTTGAGGAACCCAGCTCCTTCTGTCACTTCACACCGGAAGGCCTGAGGGAGGGGAGTGGAAAGGTGCTAAATAAAGCCAAAATCTCATTGTCTCCGATCTTCCGATTACCAGGGACTTAGATTGCAAGTTACACAGTCAGCAGTGATGAGCTATAATTGCAGACATTTTCCATGGTTATTTTTTCCCCTGGAAAATAAAGTGATACCTGTAATTTCCCCAAAGATGTGCTCCAGTCTTCCTGAGACTCTGTCCTGAAACAGAGGCTGAGCAGCCTTCCTTACCCTCTAGACGTGGGGTCCCCTTTTCTCTTCTTGGTGAAACGGTGGGCTGGCTAGGGGTTTCTGACTATGCGGGCTGGTCTAGATCCTGACACCAGCTTGCTGGATCATTCTGGACCTCAGTTTGCCCATCTGGGAAGTGGAGGCTGTGCTGGAGGTTTGGGGAGGCAAGCTGGGTGGGGTCTGAATCCTAGTGGAGCACAAGGACCTTAAGGAAGGAGCTCAGGAGCCAAGATCAGCAAGCAAGATAGAGAATCCTGGACACCTGGGAGTCAGAATTAGCCACAAGGAGCTGGTGACTGTGTGGTCATTGTTAGTCCTAGGGCAGGGCTGCCCGCATCAGCCTAGGACATGGCCGGAACGAAGTCACAATGTCGCCTTCCCCCTCCTCTCCCCCCGGTTGCCCGGAGTTCCAGGATTATTACTAACTTCAGGGTTGGCTCAAGTTTTACCAGCCTTGTCCTGCCCCTGTTTACTGGACCCCTTGCTCTGGCTCTAGGACTTGACATCTAAAATTTGGAGCTTGGACACTGCCTGGTTCCACTGCCTCTGGTTGAGGGGGTCGGTGGGGAGAACTCCTGACCTTGCCGCCCTGGGGAGTCTGTTCCTGATTCCCCCAATTGTAGTCCTGGCTGGGTTTTCTGTGGGACCCTGTGATGCGCTGACCTGTCCATGGTGCTGCGCTTTGGGGCTCACACTCTTTGGGCTTCCAGAGGCCTGGACTGGGTCCTAGGAAACTTGCATAGCGTCATTTGAACTGGAAGATGTGCTCCAACTTTTCCAGCTCCAAACAGCAGATTTTTCAAAGCACCTTTGGAGCCCAGTCTATTTGCAGGCTGGGAAGAGACAGCCTGTGCTGCTGGCTCCTGGGCTCAGAAAGACAGACAGGGGCAG
Organism: Suricata suricatta; assembly: GCF_006229205.1. NCBI lineage: Eukaryota > Metazoa > Chordata > Mammalia > Carnivora > Herpestidae > Suricata > Suricata suricatta. Next base: position 51,998,714 of record NC_043716.1, on the reverse strand, counting down.
GTAAGTGGGGCTTTCTGCTCTGCATGGCTTCTCTTGTCCAGCTGCCCTATTGCTGAGTTCTCTGCTCCAGGCTCCCCTGAAGCTCTGCTCAGTCTCCTGAAAGATCGCTCCCCTGCTCTGTACCTGTGCAGGCCCCTGGGCCCCCGGAGGTTTCCTTGGGCTTGTGACACAGAGAAAGGATAGAAAGGAGCTTTCTCTTATATCACCCTCTCTCTCTTTCTTTCTTTACCGAGGCCTTCAAGGGGAAGACAAACTTTCCACCTGGGCAGAAGTGATGAGTCATTCCTCAAAGGTCTGTAGGAAGATTCATCGACTGAACAGGCAGTCTGGTACCTGACCCACATCCACATGCCTCACCTCTGATCGGGGACCCGGGAGACAAGCTGTGGTGCCTCAAGCAAGGGCACGCATCTGTATTTCTGCCCCAGGGCTGTTCTGCTGTGGAGGATGCCAGCGGAGCTCTGCAGGCTCTTGTTTCCCCCTGGGGAGTGCCAGAGAAATGCTGGGAGAGTGGGGCAAAGCTTCTGCCCCTAGTGCTACCCGCGGCCCAGTTCCAGGAGGTAATCTACACTCTTCTCGGGAGGTCCTGGAGGGAGCGAGGTCTGCTCATCGCAGTAGCCTGACTTGTATTGGCTTTACTTTGACCCTGTCCTCTTCCTCGCCTTCCTGCTCCCTGGGCTATCTCCCACATAAAACATCTGCACACATGCCCTCATCTTGGGCTCTGCTCTTTGAAGAACCCAGGCCAAGACACCTACCGTTTGGAGGATCTCTAGGGGGAGCATGTCAACAGGGAGGAGCTAAGGTATGGAGGTCTTGGGTCAGTTCTCAGTCTGAGCTGGGATATTCCCAGGAGGCAATGCAGCGAGCAGGAGATGGGAAGGTGCATGATAACTTTACCTGACTCTTAGGTTGACAGTGATCCGAGCCTCTGGACCTGGGCTCAGGAGGGTGAGGGGGTGGCCCAGAGTCTGGCCACTTGGAGTTTTACAGGCAAGGGCTTTGGAGGAAGGGAGCACTCTGGTTTGGACAAGCAAGGGAGTGTTCTGAAGTCCTGTCCCTGCAACACAGTCCTGGAAGTTCTGTGTCACATTTCCCGCAGCTCCAGCGGGGACCCTGAGCCAGGATGGTGTCCCTCGCTCCCACTTTCTTCTTTTGGCTTCAACTTTCCTTTTGGTTTCTTGGTCTGGTCCATTTATTTGACCCATGCATGAGTTTCCTAGGCTGTAACAAAGACCCACAAACTGGGTGGCTTAAACCTCCCAAAAATGTACCCTCTCATGGTTCTGGGGGCTGAGCGTCTGAAATCAAGGTGTCAGCTGGCCATGCTCCCTCTAAACCCGTGGGAGGGATCCTTCCTTGACTCCTCTATTTTCTGGTTTTCTCCCACATTCCTTGGCCTTCTTTGGTTGGTAGATGTATCACTCCAGTCTCTACTTGGCCATTTTATACCTGTGTGTCTGTCTACGTCCAAATTTCCCTCTTGCTTAGGGACCCACGTCATACTGGATTAAGGCTCACCCTAATGGCCTCATCTTAACTTGATTATATCTGCAAAGACCCTATTTCCAAGTAAGGTCACTTTCACAGACACTGGAGTGTAGGATGCCAATGTATCTTTGTGGGGGGCACGATTCAACTTGTAACACTTTACTGCATTGGTACCTGGGCTGAGGCAACCAGTCATCCTTGTTTCCCCTGGCTTAGGGGCTAAGGTGGTAGCCATTCAGGATGGCCAGGGAGGAGGGAGCAGATGAGAGAGTTAGGGAGTGCATTGTGCGGGCAGGGCGTGAATGTAGGGGAGCAGTGAGGGTAAAAGAGTGAGGATGCTTTGCTTCCAGGACTTATGTCTGAGTGATTGGTCAAGGGTGGTGCCCATCATCGGTGTTGGGAAGACCCAGAGGGGCAGACAGGGCTTCAGCGACAAGTCATATGTAGATCCAGCTTCTTCCCCGGGCAGGTGACCCCTCATGTAGCAGCAGGTGTCCTGGCCTTTGGGATGGTCCCCAGCTATTCTGGGAAGGGTATCGCACTTGCTCCCCTTTTAACGTTCTTAGAAATAGGGTAACCAACCATCCTGGTTTGCTAGGGTTTTCCTGGTTTAGACATGGAATGACCTCATCCCAGAAACCCTTTGGTCCTGGCAACTGGTCCTTTTGGCCATTCTGCTTGGAGAAACCAGGGGCCACCAACTGGGAAGTGACAGGGCATGTATCTGGTCAATGCAGCCTGCGTCCTGGTCACTGGGGAATGTGTGTCCCACGGCCATGAGGCTGTCACAGTGGTGTATGAGGCTGGGGGGAGGGGTAGGATGCCAGCCCAGAACGTGAGGCGGGTGAGACAGCAGAGTTGTCTTTTTTTTTTTTTCAAAGTTATCGCTGAGCCCAGCATGGGGTTCAAACACATGACCCCGAGATCCAGAGTCGCGCCCTCTGCTCACGGAGCCAGCCTGGCGCCTGACGGCACGGTGTTGAGTCTGAGCTGGGTTTGTCCCAAGGTGTCCCATCTGTTTTAGGAAAGACCTTGGGCCATTTAGGCCAGAGATGTGGTTTAGGTTTGGGTCACCCGACAGAAGTTCCCAGGGAGACCTAGGAATGGTATGAGGTGGGACAATAACCCCCTTTTTTTTAGGGACCCGATTTATGCATTCATCCAAGAAATAGTTATGGAGCATCTAGTATGTTCCAGGAACAGTTGTAGTCCTCTGGGATGTATCAGTGAACAAAAGGGGTGGCAGTGGCTGCCCTCCTGGGGCGTACCGTCTCCCGGGAGCTGAACGTAGCAATCCCAATAACTTAGTAACTTTCGTGGTAGGCTAGGAGGTCATCAGAGCCACTGAAGAAGACAAAGAGCAGAAATCAAGAGAGACGGGAAGACTGGGGAGAAGTAGACTGCAGATTAAATGAGCGTTCAGGGGAGGACTCGGGAAGGGAAGATGCGGCTTGCCGTGGAACTCTGGGGGGTGGCCCCAGACTTCGTTTCGATGGGCAAATGATTCTTCAGGGCCCCCCTTGCTCACTCAGGCCCCTGGGAAAGGAAGGTCCAGGGCCAGGTCCATTCAGGTCTGGTCCAGATAACTGGTCTCCTGTCCGGGATGTCACAGCATCCATCAGAAGCACGCACGGTCATTTAAGGGGCCCTGGACTGGGTTCTTGGGGCCTCTTGGAAGTCACCCTTCCCCTCAGCCCACGTGGCTTTGCCTTCATTCTCAGGTATGGTGCCCCTTCCCCCCATCGTCCCCGGTGAGGACATTCTCATAATGGGGTGATTTCATGCAAACACATTAAAAAAGCCGCAGTGCACTAGGGAAGCTGCCATAATCCTTTTGTGCAATATCTCTGTTCACTGCATTAATGATCCTCTCCAGATTACCCATTTCCTAACAAACCATTAACACAGAAAGGAGAGGGGAGGGGGAGAGGGAAGGAGGGGGGAGGGGGCTGAGGGAGGGGGGACCAGCTGCACAACTGAACTGACAGCAGCCAGGGCTCTGAATCCTCCCCTGCTTCTTCAACGTGGGGGGTGGCATCTCTCCTGGGGACGAGAGTCCTTATGAGGGAAGGAGGGGTTCTCCCCATCTTACTGTTTCTGGGGAGACATCCAGGCTCTGAACCTGGCCTCCTGGCTAGGGCAGCTCCGGTCCTGGGCCGGCGACCTCAGAGGAATGAATGAATCAGGTCAAGATTTGCTCAGCATCATGTAGGCCGTGAGCAGGTGGGGGCGGGGCTGGGATTTCGACCTGAGCGTCATTAAATGTGCAGAACCTGCAGGGTCACCAAAGCCTCCTGCTATGGACAAACCCTCTGGGGTGAGGCATGTGTGGCACCTGCTTTCTGGAAGACTGCCGATGGCCTCCTTGTCACCCAGGCCCGGAAGGGGTTGCATCGATGACATCAGAGCCGTCTCCACAAGGGATGCTTCCTGCATGTTCCTCTGCTCCTGTCTTCCTTGCCCCCAGGAGACCCCTGCACCCTCACGACTGTGCTGTGTCCCCCAGCATGTGGCCTCACCCCCCCCCCCCGCCCCACGCTGGGCTCTGCACCAACATCGGCCTCTGCCCCATAGGCACTGATTCCAGAGCTTTCTGGGTACTGCCCGCTCCCCTCCAGCCCTCATTTCCACTGAAGCCTCACTTTGGCCATTCTCATGAACCAGGGAAAGAAGTAGCCCTCTCCAATAGGAAAGTGTAATAAGATCTATGGGATTTAATAAGATCGTCCAAGCCTTGGCACGATTGCAGTTTTCTGGTGACACCACGTTCTTTGGGGAGGTAAATTTCCTTCTCTTTAATCCACTGTATCTTAAGCAGGTGACCCACTCTGTGTTATTACAAGCAGGTTATTATTACCATAAATCCTTCTGCTTCTACTTCTTCCATTTACATTAAATATAGTCTCTGTTATGGTGTCTAAATTAGCTTTCATACGAGGAAATCTCTGTGTAATTTAAAGGGGGTGAAGAATGGGAAGGAGGTTGGGGGAGCACAGGGCAAAACGAAATGGAATGAAGGCTCCTCACCCCAAATAGGGGCTTGCTTCCTCCGGATGCACTTGAAGCCCCGGAGAATGCGGGCATCCCTGAGTCCTTTGATCCATTCTTTGGTGTATTTGGGAAATACTTGTGAGACATGTGTGGTTCTTGGTCACAGGGGTCAGAAAACACTGGAGATGCCGCCTGATTCCAACTATATGGCATTCTGGAGCAGGCGAGAAGATGGAGGCAGTAAAGAGATCAAGGGTTGCCAGGGGCAGGGGGGAGAGAGAGATGGGTGAGTGGGTGACACACAGAGGATTTTAGGGCAGTGACATTATTCTGAAGGAGACAGCAGTGATGGACACACGCCACTATACATTTGTCACAAAGCATCAACCCTAATGTAAACTATGGATGTTAGTCAATAATAATGTATCAGTGTTGGTTCCTCATTCATAACAAGTGCCACACACATACACAGAATACAAATAATATACACATATAAATACATTATATTTCAATGTATTAAATAATATACAAAATATAAATAATGTTATACAAAATATAAAGAATAAGAGAGGCCATGGAGGTGGCTGGAAAGGGTGTTTGGGAACTTTCTGTACGTTCTGATCAATTTTTTTACAAACTGCTTTAAACATTTTTAAATTTCTGATTTATTTTTTAATGTTTTTTATTTATTTTTGAGAGACAGAGAGAGACAGCATGAGCAGGGGATGGTCAGAGAGAGAGGGAGACACAGAATCCAAAGCAGGCTCCAGGCTCTGAGCTGTCAGCACAGAGCCCAATGTGGGGCTCGAACCCACAAACCGTGAGATCATGACCTGAGCCAAAGCTGGACACTTAATCGACTGAGCCACACAGGTGCCCCTCTGCAAACTGCTTTAATAAAAAAGAAAGTCTATAGGTTTTTAAAAAATGATGGTGAGAATGTGGGAGGCTTCTATCCTATCCCAGCCTGGGGGGGGGGGCGGGCGGCATTCCTACCCATCGGTGCTTTCTCACGAATTTATGGAAATGCTCCTCATCTGTTTTACCTGGGAAGCTCTGTTCTAGGCTCTCGGGAGCCAGTAATAAGTATGACACAGTCCCTGGGCTCCTGGCGATCACATTCAGAAGATAGGAGTTTGGCAACAAGCAAGCGACCAAATAAGCAAGTAAGAGGAGTTCAGACAGTGGTACGGTCTACGGAGAAAATAAAACGGGAACGCACAGAACGCTGTTCAGGTCGGAAGCCGGAAGCAGTGTGTGCCGGAGGGTCTCTGTTTGCTCCCCCAGGTTCTGTCTCTACCCTCATCCAGGGAGCTGACCTGACGCAGACTCCGACTGAGTTCTCCCGTGGGGAGCACTAGCAGGGGTGAGGAGGGGGGACGATGCTGGGTTTACTCCCTGGCTTCCGCCCTAGCATCAGCACATCAACATTCTGGAAACGGCTCCGTCTCCTCGCCCTCTGCGTTAGATCCAGGCATCACTTTAGACCTGGCGGTCTTCCTACACCCTGGCCTGAGGTTTGGAAAGCGTCCTCTTGTTGAACTGACTTCCAATTCCCTGGTTTGATTGTGCCATCTGCCATATCCTTTATGTCAGGAATCTCACTGACAGATCCTTTCTTAGGAATGCAGTCCGGCAGGGGCGCCTGGGTGGCTCAGTCGGTTAAGCGTCCGGCTTCGGCTCAGGTCATGATCTCACGGTTCCTGGGTTCAAGCCCCGTGTTGGGCTCTGTGCTGACAGCCAGCTCAGAGCCTGGAGCCTGCTTCGGATTCTGTGTCTCCCTCTCTCTCTGACCCTCCCCTGCTCACACACACACACACTCTCTCTCTCTCTCTCTCTCAAAAATAAATAAAAACATAATAAAAACATTTAAAAAAGGAATGCAGTCACACAAAGGTCTGGAGCAGAGCTCTGGGAATGGGGGGAACCACACAAGGCCCCAAGGGCATGAGCTCGCTCTGTGTGAGAAGCCAGAAGAAGGGAAAACTGGTCAGGAAAAGCAAGGAGAGCTGAAGAACTGAGCTATGCCTGTGTCTGGTTAGGGCCTGAACTTGTAGGGTCAGGTGGGCCAGGCAAAAGGTTGTGGTTTTCCTTTTGTACTTTATTTCTTTATTTTTATTATTTTTTTAAATTTTTTCTGTTTTATTTATTTTTGAGAGACAGAGAGAGACAGGGTGAGCAGGTGAGGATCAGAGAGAGAGGAAGACACAGAATCTGAAACAGGCTCTAGGCTCTGAGCTGTCAGCACAGAGCCTGACGTGGGGCTCGAACCCACAAACCATGAGATCATGACCTGAGCCGAAGTCAGACATTCAACTGACTGAGCCACCCAGATGCCTCCCATTTGTACTTTAATTTTTAAAAATGTTTTATTCATTTTTGAGAGAAAGAGAGAGCATGAGCAGGGGAGGGGCAGAGAGAGAGGGAGACAGAGGGTCTGAAGCAGGCTCCATGCTGAAAGCAGAGAGCCTGATGTGGGGCTCAAACTCACGAACCTTGAGATCACGACCTGGGCTGCAGATGGACGCTCAACGGACTGAGCCACCCAGGTACCCCATCATTCTTATATCTTCTTTTGTAAAGTGTCTATTCGAAGCTTTTCCCCATATTTTTATTGGGGTGTTTGTCTTTTTTTGATTGTGTTGTTCTTTGTATATTCTGGACAGAAGTCTTTATATATATTATATTATATTATATTATATTATATTATATATATGCAAATATTTTCTCTCAGTCTGTATTTTTTCTTTTCATTTTCTTCTTGTAAATTGAAGTATAATTAACACAGTGCTCTACTGGTTTCAGGTGTGCGATAAAGTGACTCGACCATTCTACACATTAATCAGTGCTCATTGTGATAAGTCCACTCTTAATCCCCATCCCGTTTCACCCATCCCCCACCCATCTCCCCTCTCCTATGTATCAGTTTGTTCTCTGTATTTAAGAGTCTGGTTTTTTGTTTGTTTGTCTCTTTTTTTCTTTGTTTTTTTTCTTTAATTCCACATATGAGTGAAGTCATACAGTATTTGTCTTTCTCTGACTGAATTATTCCACTTGGCATTATACTCTCTTGTTTCAAAGGGAACAATCTCGTTCTTTGTTTTCAATTGAGTAGTATTCCATTGGATATATACTCCGCTTCTTTTCTTTTAAAAAAAAATTTAAATGTTTAATTTAATTTTGAAGGAGAGAGAGAGAGAGAGAGCATGAGCAGGTGAGGGACAGAGAGAGATGGATACACAGACTCCGAAGCAGACTCCAGACTCCAAGCTGTCAGCACAGAGCCCAACATGAGGTTCCAACGTAGGAACCTCGAGATTATGACCTGAGGTGCTGAGTCAGGCGCTCAACTGACTGAGCCACCCCAGGGGCCCCTCTATGACTTCTTCTTTATCCGTTCAGCCACGGATGGACACTTGGGCTGCTTCTATATTTGGTTATTGTGAATGACGCTGTTATAACCATAGGGGTGCCTACATTTTTAAAATTAATGCTTTCATTTTCTTTGGGTAAATACTCAGTAGTGGAATTACTGGATCATACAGTAATTCTATTTCAAATTTTTGGGGGGAACCTCCACACTGTTTTCCACAGAGGCCGCACCAGTTTGCACACTCACCAACAGTGCACAAGGGTTCTGTTTTTCTGTGCATCCTTTCCAATACCTGTTGTTTCTTGTCTTTTCAATTCCAGCCATGCTGACAGCTTTTGATTGCATTCCCTGATGATTAGTGATGTTGAGTCTCTTCATTTTCTTTTCCTATTTATTTATTTATTTGTTTATATATTAGGGAGGGAGAAAGAAAGAGAAAGAGAGCATGAGTGGAGGAGAGGGACAGAAGGAGGGAGAGAGAAAGAATCTTAAGCCCTACTCAAGGCTCAGTCCCACAACCCTGGGATCATGACCTGAGCTGAAATCCAGAGTCAGATGCTCAGCCAACGGAACCACCCAGGCGCCCCTCATTTTCTTTTTAAAACTGAGATAGAATTAGTTTTAGGTGCACAACAAAAATTTAATATATTCTGTATATTGTGAAGTGATCCTCACAATAAGGTTAGCTAACATCCATCATCACATGTAGATTTTTTTTTCTTGTGATGAATATTTTCTCATGTCTTTAATGGTGTCTTTTGATGAGAAATATATTTTTATTTTCTTAAGTTAATTTGATTATTTAAATAAAGCAGTTAGTGCTTTTGTGTCTTTTATAAGAAATCTTTGCCTATCTTAAGTTCATAGGAAATTGCCCCCAAGATTTGTAGTTTTTAGCTTTCATGTTTAAGTCAATAAGCCTTTTCAAATAATTTTGTTTAGGGTGTGAGGTAGGGGTCAAGGTCTTTTTTAAAAAATATATATAGATACCCAGTTACTCCAGCATGTTTTTGGAAATATTTTTTTCTCATTGAATTTCCTTGATGTGTATCAAAAATCAGTTGACTATGTGTGTGTGAATCTATTCCTTTCTGGATTCTCTTCTATTTCATTGATTTATTTGTCTGCCCTTATACTAATAACGTACTGTCTTGTAACTTTATAGCAAGTCTTAAAATCAGGTAATATGAATCTTCCAGCTTTATCCCTTCAAAAAATTGTTTTGGTTAGTTCCTCTGCATTTGCATATAAATTTTAGACTCACCTTGTCATTCTCTACAGAAAAGCCTTCTGGGATTCTTATAGGGATTCTTTTGAGTCTATAGACGGATTTGAGAAGTTACATATTAAAATACAGAGTCTTTCAATTCACAACCATAGTATATTACTTCATTTATTGAGGTCTTTTTAATTTTTTTCATCAGTGTTTTGTAGTTTCCCATATAAAGGTCTTGCACATCTTTTGTTGGATTTATTTCCTAAGTATCTTACACATTTGGATGTCATTGTTAATGGGGTTTGTTATTTCATTTTCTATTATTTGAACTATATAAAAATACATTTTTGGGGCACCTGGGTAGCTCAGTCGGTTGAGCATCCAGCTTCGGCTCAGGTCCTGATCTCATAGTTCATGGGTTCAAGCCCTGCATTAGGCTCTGTGCTAACTGCTAGCTCAGAGCCTGGAGCCTGCTTCAGATTCTGTGCCTCCCCCTCTCTCTCACCCTCCCCTGCTCACACTGTCTCTGTCTCTCAAAAATAAATAAAAGACATAAAAAAATTTTTTTTGGCATATTGGCTTGTTTTCTGCAACTTTGCTAAATTAACTTTTAAATTCATTAAGTTTTTGGTAGATTCTTTGTTATTTTTTTAAAATGTAGGGGCACCTGGGTGGCTTAGTCCGTTGAGCGTCTGACTTTGGCTCAAATTATGATCTCATAGTCCGTGGGTTCAAACCCTGCATCAGGCTCTGTGCTGACAATTCAGAGCCTAGAGACTGCTTCAGATTCTGTGTCTCCCTCTCTCTGCCTCTCTCCCACTCACTCTCTGCCTCTGTCTCTCAAAAGAAAATGAAGACATAAAAAATTTTTAATTGTAAACAATCACGTCAAGTGTGAAAGAGTTTTCCTTTTCTTTTCCAAGAAGTATATATTTTATTTATTTATTTTTCTTGCCATATTGCTCTGGCTAAAACTTCAAGTATAAAGTAAAGTTGAAGTGGTGAGAGCAGAACTCTTTGTGTTTTTCCCAATCTTTGGAGCAAAGTAGTCAGTATCTCACCATTAAATATCACAGGAGCAGTAGCTTTGTTATATGTGCATTTTATCTGATTGAGGTATTTATCCTTCAGTTCTTTGTTTGCTGAGGGTTCTGAGTCAGGAGAGGGTGTTGGATTTCTAAATCTTTTGAGATTGTATGCATTTTCTCCTTTGATTCATTAATACACTCACTTATATTGCTTGATATTGAAATGTTGAATGATACTAGATCCCTGGAATAAACTCTTGTTGGTTGAGTTTATACATTTATATACATAAAGTGCATTATACATTTTTATAAATTGCTGTATTTAATTTGCTAACATTTATTAAGAGGTTTTAATTCTCAAATTCTGCTCATAAGGTATATTGATCTGTAATTTTCCTTCTCAGATTGTCTTTGACAGGATTGGGATACAGGGTTATGTTCATTTCATAAAAGGGTTAACAAATGTTCCCTTATTTTCTATATTCTAGAATTTTATGTATGGTATTATTCTTTAAAAAAATTTATTGTCTATTTATTTTTGAGAGAGGGAGAGGGACAGAGTGTGAACAGGGGAGAGGCAGAGAGAGAGGGAGACACAGAATCTGAAGTAGGCTCCAGGATCCGAGCTGTCAACACAGAGCCCCACTCAGAGGCTGAACCCATGAACCGTGAGATCACAACTTGAGCTGAAGTAAGATGCTCGATCCACTGAGCCACCCAGGCTCCCTGGTATTATTCTTTTTTATGCGCTTGATACTTTTACTGGTGAAGTAATCTGGGTTTGCAGTTTTCTTTGTTGGAAGATTGTTTTTTAGTAGGACTTTTATTTCTTTTTCTTTTTTTTAAAGTTTATTGATTTTGCAAGAGAGAGAGCATGTGGGGGAGGGGCAGAGAGGAGGCGAGGGAGAGAATCCCAAGCAGGTTCCATAGGGCTCAAACTCAGAAACCATGAGATCATGCCCTGAGCTGAAATCAAGAGTCAGATGCTTAACTGACTGAGCCACCCAGGGCCCCCTAGTTATTTTTTAACTAGGTATATGACTATTTTTATTTCTATTTCTTCTTGAGTTAGTTTTGATAATTTGTGTTTTTCAAGAACTTCGTCCTTCTCAAATAAGTTAAAATTTATTTGCATAATATTTATGATTTTTTAATTATCTTTGGAGTTTTTGTAGGATTTGTACTCTTTTTTACTCATTATATGGTAAACTGTATTTTCTCTTTTTTTCTTGATCAACTTTGGTAGAGGGTTATCATTTATATCAATCTTTTAGAAGAAGCAAATTTTGAACCTTGTTAAGTGTTTCTATTTCATAGATTCCTGCTATTACATTATATATTTTATTATCTTTTTTTACTTTGGTTTTAATTTCCTTTTATTTTTCTAGCTTCCTAAAGTAGAATCTTAGATATTTGATTTTAAACCTTTCTTCTTCTAATAAAGGCATTTAAAAGTATAAATCTCCCTAGAAACACTGTTTTAGTGGCATCCCACAGATTTTTAAAAGTGAGCTTATTGAAGTATAAATTGTACAAAATGGAATTCACCAATTTTAAGTGTACAATTTACTGAGTTTTGACTGATATAATTACCCATGTGACTACCACCACATCCAAAATATAAAACATTCCCATCACCTCCCCCCAAAGTTCCCTGTGTCTCTTTTAGCCAATTCTCTTCCCACTCCTGCAGCTACCAGTGATGTGCTTTCTATCATACCATTTTGCCTTTTCTAGAATTCCATGTAAATTATACAGTATATAGTTGTCTTAGTCCATTTGTCCTGTTAAAATAGCATATCACAGCCTAAGTGTCTGATAAACAACAGCAATTTATTTCTTATAGATCTTGAGGAAGGGGAATCCAAGATGAAGGTACTGGCAGGTGTGGTGTCTGGTGGGGATGCGTCCAAGTTTGCACCCAGGCATCTTCTCACTGTGTCCTCACAGGGCAGAAGGGGCAAGGGAGCTCTCCAGAGACTCTTACGAGGGCACTAATCCCCTTCGTGAGGGCTTCACCCTCACAACCTAATCACCTCCCAGAGGCCCTTCCAGACTCAGTCAGAAACACTGAGCTAAGCCACCCACAGATTCCTGATGCTTCCACTGTTAAGTGAGATAAGAAGTGTTGGTTGTCTTAAGCTACTTGGTTTTGGGATAATTTTTTTTTACACAGTGGTATATAACTATATTGATATTCATATACATTCATAGGTAGGTAGATAGTGTTTAAAGTTTAGGATTTAAGGAAGTTAGATTTCTTTACTGTGCAACTTCTTGGAAGCATTAAATATGCTGCCACACAGTGTGAGTATCCAAGGGAGTGACAAATTCCCAAAATTAATTTGACTGCAGATACCCTGGGCTCTATGCATCCCCTTGCATCTCCTCACTTTTACTCTTTGCAGAACATCTAAGGCAACTAGTTTGTAGGAAACATACTAGTTTTTCCTTCCTCCTCTTGGAGAGGAGGAAGAGGAGGAAGGGAGAAAGAGGAGAAGGGGAAGGAGGGAGAGATGGGGGAGGAAAGGGAAGAGGGAAGAGGAAGCAGAGAGAGATATTACTTTGTCTCTTCAGGTGTCAGTTCCCTAGTCTGCAAAAGGAAAGAGGTGGGTTTAATAACCTCAGGACTCTGTGCTTTAACGTTTTAACAGCCCTTCCCCCCTTGTTACTCCTCAGCAAGTTGGGGCCAACAGGGAGAAAACTGGGAGCCAGGTTAATCAAGGTGGCTAGAATTCTCAGATATGCTAATGCTTTATGTTAATGACTGATGAGAGTGGGTAATTGGAGATGGCGGCATGGTGCGTGGGGTATTGTGAAGGAATTTCCTTCAGTTCTTAGAGAAAATACTGCATTCAAAGAGCTTAAGAATGATTAATGGAGGCTCTGGAATTACCAAGAACAACCAGTGGAAACTGTTTGGAACAAAAATTGTTCAGGGGGAGTAACCTTGAGGAGATCACGGGCCCAGGCTGGGGACATTTTGGAGACCCGTTGAGTGCCCATGAGGAGAGACGAGGAGAGATGTGGGCTGGGGCAGCTGCCGTGTGGCCCCAGCAGAAGGTGAAGGTTATGCCCAGGATTTCAATATCATCCCCCAAAACCAGAGACCGCCAGGGAGACTGAGTCACGCATGCAAAAGCAAAGGGCTTTATTACGGGCTTAGGCTGGCCAGGCCTAAGCTCGGGCTCACAGACCTCACCAGCACAGTGGATCCGTGCTGAGAGCCCCGAACAAAGGAGGGGGTAGGGCCTTTATGGGGTTTGGGAAGGGGGAGTTACAGGAAATTGTGACACAGGTACAGTGGCCTAATCATTATCACATAACATCATTGGCAGTAACTTTAACCATACACATTGTCCAGAGTGCTTGCTACTTTTGGCGGGACCCAATCACAACATTTAGAATGTTAACCAATTACAGAGTGGGCCCAGGACCCTCACGTAGGGCGTGACTAGCCTTGAGCAGTAAGTGATTATCTCTAGCTTCCATCTCTAGGCCTGCCCTTAGGAATGTTAAGGGCATTAGCTGGCCTTTCCCGCTAGGGTGTTACCAGGGTGGTCCCTCCTGCCTTGGGCAAGGTGTGCCCTTCTATTGTCTAATGATTCTGAGAAACCAACACTTAGGCCTTCAAGGTCAGAGCGAAACTTGAAGCCTGTCACGGAGTCAGTTTGGTTCAGACCTACGTCCTTACAAGGCCAGATGTGACTGAGGACTTGGACATGGTTGGGACCAGAGGGGCTGTGAGCGGTCTGGAGAGCTGGACCCTCATTTACATATGCATATATCTGGTGCCTACTTCCCGCTGTCTCCCTGTCTCCCGAGGGATCTCATTCTCCTGGAAAAGACCCAGCAGGGAGAGAACTATCAGCAAATCTCCACGTCTGGAAGGGCACTCTTTTCAGAGCTTGATGGACTGGTCCTTTGGGTGTTGTTGAACAGAAGTGACCCAGGTTGAAAAGAAAATGGCCATGAAGCTGTTTCCGTTAAAGGGGAGAAAGCCAAGATGTCCCATCTGTCTTCCTCTTAAAGGAAAGTTTGGGGGAGGGCTGGATCTAGGCACTTCTTGGGGGGGTGTGTGTGCTTGTCTCCTGCAGGAGTCCTGAACCCCTGCTGCAGGTCCAAATGCTTGGGTCACTGGCCTTGTCTCTTCCTGTGGAGACCAACATGGTTGTGATTCTGGGCGCTGCCGGTGGGCATTTATAATCCTGTCGGTGGTGGATGAGGGATGGGGAAAGCATGTCCACCCAGGGGGGCTCTGCCCTGGACCAGACGCTGCTGCTGGAGGCAGCCTTCCCGCCTCTCCATCTCCTTCAGTGCCAGCCCCAGGCACACACCACTTCCCTGCCCTTCTTGTCCGGGGCCAATAGCCTCCCAGACAATCTGGCCAGCAGGCAGCCCTCCTCCGCCCAGCCCCCCTCCGGCACCTCTGGCTCCAGTGATTGATGACTGAGCTGTCCACCTCCTGTCCCCACTTCTACCTCATCTGCCCTCACTTTCCGTGTGCCACGGAAAGTCGCTGGCTGTATGTCTGAAGCCAGCCTGGAGTCACAAAGCCAAGTGTGCATGGGGAGAAGAATCGGCGAGGAACCGGGGTGTGCCCAGCCGATTCCGGGGATCTTGTTCTGGCCTGCCCTGGACTCCGAGAAGCAGGCTCCCCATCCTCCTTGTCAGTGGGCAGAACTTTCCTTAAGAGCTCTTCAGCCCCTTAGTCTGGATCCTTCTAAGCCAGGAGACCTTCGAGATCTTCCCATTCAGTTGCCTCCAGACTTCACAAAATAATCTGCAGTCCGTAGTTTAAACAGGTGGAAATAGAGCTGCCTGCCTACTTACATGTGAATAGGGAGCCCTCCTCATCCTGCCCTTGACCTGCTGCTTGGTTCCCAGGCGGCCCTCAAACGTTGTGATGGCCCCCTAGAGACCAGTTCAAAACCTAGTGATGCAGGAAGCCGGCCATGGGGAGTTACTGTTAAGGGGAATGGAGTTCCAGTTTTGCAAGATGCAAAGCGTTCTGGCGATGCGTGGCGGCCACGGCTGCTCAGGATGAATATACCTAATACCACCGACCTGTGCACTTAGCGATGCTTAAGGCGGTAAGTTTTATGTTATGTGTATTTTACCAAAATGGAAACAAAGACAGAACACCAGCTCAGTGGGGCAGCCCCATTTGCAGATGGGAAACTGAGGCCCAGAGGGGAATGACACGGCCAAGTTTATGAGCTGCCCCCGGGGCAGTTCCTCTCAGCTCAGGCGCCTATGTGGGTGGGGGGGGAGCAGAGGGGAGGCCGTGAGTGAGCAGGAGAGCGTTGGAGGCCCTGAAAAACAAGGTGAGATGGAGGAGGGGCCTCTTTTTGAAGTTCTTGTCAGGAGGGCCCTGGAAACCTCACTCATTTTGGGTGGGTTGCTGCATTTTCACCAAATGAGTTTTTTAATTGCTTGATTTACTTATCTCGTCTCGGATCTGCTGATCTACTCCGCTGCCATTTAATTGCTTGAAAAGTTGAGCAGTTTTTCATGTTTTAAGGAGTGCTGAATTGTATAATTAAAACACTAACAGTGTAAATCAACAGTGCAGAAGAAAGACAGCAGAGAATTAAGCAAGTCTGTTGGCATAATAATAAAATCAAACCGGCATGAAGAGGGCCCATTGCCATGAAGATGCTGAATACTAATGACACCTGGGCTTGGGGTGGGGGCCAGGGCTCATGGGCCCCTGAGGCGCCCCTGCTCCTTCTGGGGAGACAGAGGAGATTGCTGCTCGTGGAAGTCTGTGTGATTGAGGCACTGGGGCAGGGGCACAGCCTCTGATGGGGAATGGCTTTTAATTAGTGTGGCCTTGGGTGGGAGGCTGTGCATGCTGGAGGCTGGGGCCGGGCAGGCTGCGGGGCAAGGTGGGAGAGGCCAGAGTGGGGGCGCCCGCCTGCAGGATCTCCCCTCCTTCCTGACCTTGGCCGGTTGGCATGAGCCCAAGAGAATGGGCAATGTCTTCCCTCCTCCCTCCCTCTCACCCTCCCTCCTCGCCAAAGTACTCGCGTCCACTGTGAGACAGTCAAGCAATGTAGAAAAATTTAACCCAGAACTTGAAAGCCCACCCTTGGCTTCCCTTGAAGCCCCTCCGGCCTCTGCCTTCTCCGTCTGCACGGTAGACTGAGCTGGGATGGGGGTGGGGGCCAGGGGGAGGCGGTGAGATGGAGGTAAAGATTCAGGCATGGATCCTGGTGGGACTCATCTGGACCTGCCCAGAAACTTTCGGGCTAAAAACGGGTCAGCTTTTCCTAAAGAGTGTAAATGGAAATCTGGTCCAGGGATGTGCTCTGCGGAAAAAGAATTTTGTAGCCAGTAGTGTTGCACAATGCCAAACTAGACAAATGTGTGTGTGTGTGTGTGTGTGTGTGTGTGTGTGTGTGTGTGTTTTAACTGCAAGACTTCTGCAAACCTTGAACTTGCTGATGTGCCCCGTTTTCTTGCATTCCAGCAGGGTAAACTCTGTTGACTGTGAGTCCTGTTTGTTCAAGGCTTATGAATTCACAGCCCATGGTGCATGAGTTCCAGGGGTGACACTTTGGGAAATGTGGGTTCTGGTGAAAAAGCTTTTTCTTTCTGTTGTGGAGCTCTGGTCACATGCCAGGCTGACCACCCATGGACCAGCTGTGTGACCTTGGGTACATCCCATAACCCCTCTGAGCCCTGGGCGGTGAGACCGAGGCTGCTTGCTCTCAGGCTGGATGAGAGTGAGTTGGACCTGGCTGAGCCTGGCAGAGGCGTCTCTCTAGGCAGTTCCCAGGTGGAGGGGTCTGCACCCCACCCCCCACTTCCTACACTGCCAGACACAAAGGCTGTTAATCATCCAGGTGGGTCCTGGAGCCCTTGGAGGCTGGAAAGGAACCAAATATAGAAAACTGAGCAGACAGCTGCAGTGAGCTGGACGCAGCTGGGAACAGGGTGGGTTCGAGATGCTGAGGAGGGAAACTGATTTGGGAAAATGTGGCCACTGGCAGGGCAGGGATGGGGGTGGGGTGCGGGAGGCATCCCCTGGGCACAAAAGGTAAGGGTGTGCCAAAACCTCAGTAATTCATGGTCAATAATATCTTAATGTAACATTTTTAAAAGAGCCAAAATCAAGGCAAGAAATAATCTACCACCAACAAAATATCAAAATTCAAATACAGGTGTGATCCGAGCCTGCACTTACATAATGCATTTCTCTGAACTTCACCCTGATCCTGACCCTAAGAGCTAACCCTTTTCTGCACCTGCTGAGTGTCCCGCAGGGCCTGGTATGGGGACAGGCCCCTTGCCTGGGGATTCGAACACTTGCAGCAGGTGCTGTGTAAACAGTGGTGGACATGGGCCCCCAGACTGGGCCTTTCCTGGTGGGGTCACTGCTCTTTAGCAGGGGGTTGGCTCCCCATGGCGGGGGCAGCCTGGGGCCTGGGAGTGGGAACCTCACTGTTCTCATGGGGTCCAGGCTGATGAGCTCCCACACGCCCCTCCTTTTTGCTGCCCCTGTCAGCTCATCTCCAGGAAGCCTCTCAGCTGGACATGACCTCACTCTCCTTGAAGTCTCCAGGCCACCGAGCCTGTCTTTCATGGCACTGATAAGGTGATCATTCATCTTCCCCATCTCAAGCTTGAAGTTCCTGAAGGCAGAGACCGTGTAAAAATCACCCATTTCCCCAGTCCTGTGCCCTGTGTGTCCGTGAACTCAACCGGGGAATGAGACGTGTGGCCAGGGTCAGGCTGCTCCCTCCTTAACACCAGACACACCCTCGTGAGGCCATGTGGCCCAGCACGCCTTCTGGGACAGCCGGGACTGGTCTATTCGATGCTGTGTCCCTAGGTGGGGAGGGGTCCGATGGAACTGAGGCCCTGGCTGCAGGAGCACCAACCACCATGGACGCCTACCTTATTGGCATTGTCCCGTTTAATCTCTACGACAATGTGCACGGTGGTGTCAACATTCCCATTATACAGATGGGCAGGCTGTTGCTTGCAGTGGTTACACCGGAAGTCTGCAAAGCTAGTACATGGTGGGGGCAGGATTTGACCCCAGGGTGGCCGGCCAGCCTAACGTCTAAGATCTGTTGCTTCAGCATAAGTGGAGGTGGGGACAGTCTTCACAGCTGGGTGGGCGTTTTTTCCAGGCTGGCGGACCTTTGGGTAAGAGACTCAGGAAGTCTGAGGACTGTTCTCCCAGCCCTCGGAGGAGGAGACAAGGGGAGGATTTCTCCCTGGAACCCTTGCATGCGTCCATCTCCTTTCCCTCTGGAGGATCGTGTCTTCCCCCTCCCCTCACAGCCCCCCTCACTGGGTGGGGTTGCTGGGGGCTGTTCTCATTAGTGAAATTGCCTACAGACCTGTCCCAGCCTTAGCCTGCCTGTATTGATAAGTCTGAGGCTGCAGACTTCTTATCTGATATTTATAACACACTGTTCCTCACCTTCATGATGGATGGTTCCCATGTCGGGATCGATACGGCCTTCGTAACATTTACATATTTGTACTATTAATAAACGATAAGTCACCTAGGCAGCCCTGCCCTCCTGGGTTTCCAGTGTGTTCCATGCAGGCAGCGAACTGTGTCCTCTGTCTCTCGTACTGGTCCAGATGGCTGGTATTGATCTGCCTGGTCAGGAGGGGACACGGAGCAAAGCACAGAGCATACGGGGACAGAGAGTCTAGAAAGCACACTCGTGCCTTTGGCATTCCTGCTCTGCCCTCCGTCCTCATGGTCCGGCTCCTTCTTACACTCTGGGGTGGAGGAGGACCCTTCCTGTGTGGGGGTCCTCTGCGGACAGTGGGGACCAGGCTGGTGGATGGCTTTCTTATGTCTTCTTACCCACCTCAGCTTCTCCGTGCCCACTGCCCTCACCACCCAGGGCCTCGGCAGATGTGTCTGGGCACTGACCAGCCTCTTAACTGGCCTGCCAGCCACCGCTGTCCCCTGTCACGCTCCCTCTGCGGGGGGACTTTGCTTCCCATCTTCCTGCGGAATGCCTGTCCAGAAGAAGCACCACGCTGCTCTGAAATCCACTGTTCTGTCCCCACACAGACTCTTTGGTCTAGCTTCCAGACTCCCGGTAATCTCCCACTTTTCCCAAACCCCATCCCTACACGAGCCCGACCTTCCATCTCAACACACACACACACACACACACACACACACACACACACACACACAGAGTTTACTCTGTTCCACACTCCCAGAATACCCTTCCAGATGTCTCCATCAATACGCAGTCTATTCGAGTTTCAAGGTCAGCTCAAGTTCCACCTACTCCGTGAAATACTGCCTGACTTTCCCGGTGACCAGTAACTGCTTTGCCTCTCAGTATCCTTCCTCCATTCTGTTGTCCGTTCGGCAGGTATTTGCCAAGCGCTTACTATGTGCCGGAGCACCAGGCTGGCTTCTTGAGTTGTAAAAAAAACCAAAAAACCAAAAAAACAACTAGTCACAATCTTTAAGAGCTTAAAGTCTAGTGCAGAAGGATGATATCCATCAAAGAGTTGCATGAAGGATTGCAAAATTAAATGGAAGTTAGTCCCACGAAGGAGAGATACCACGTGGTACCAGTGAGGCTGCGTAGAGAAGAGGTGGTCTGGTCAGAGAGAGCAGAGAAAGCTTCTTAAAAGTGAGTGCTGGAGGCAGGTGAGTGGGAGAACATCTCAGGGTGAGGGAGCAACAGGTGCAAAGGCCCTGTGGTAGGAGGGAGTGTGGAGAGTTTGGGAAATGGAAAGCAGCCAGTGTGTGCGAAACGCAGCAATCAGAGCAGGGGGTGGGAGTAGACTGAGGCCGATTGGGTGACGTGGGCAGGGGTGAGACCTCGCGGGGCCTGTTATAGGTGGCGTTGGGGCATGGCTCTTCTTCCTGAGAGCCTTAGGAAGCCAGGAGAAAGTTTTAAGCAGAGGCAGCATGATTTGATCTATATTTCGAAAAGCTCATTCTTGTTGTGCAGACAATAGGGAGGCAACAAGGCCGGTGGTGGGAAGACAACTAAGGGGCCATGGCTACGGTCCAGGCAGGGGTGATGGCAGGGGGATAGAATGGAGATGGCGAGCAATGGACCGGTTTGAATGGTATTTAGGAAGCAAAGCCATCAGGACTCAGTGACATTTGGGATGTGGGGGGTGGAGGAGGAGGCAGAGGGGCCAGTTTAAGACTCATGACCCTAGACAGAGCCACTCAGTAGCTGGGAAGAGTAGTAACTCAAGTTGATGGGTGGGGGGGATGGGTATGGCATAAGCCTGGACTTGGAAGGATTGAAGTGAGGGTCTTCGAAGCAGCCAGGAGGCAATGTTGCACGTACAGGTGGGACTCAGAAGAGAGATTTTGCCTGGGGGGATGGATGCAGTGGAAAGACTGGGGTGGCAGAGGGGAGAGCCTGGGCGAGAAACAAGACAGGGAGAACAGAGCGCCAGGTCCAGGTGCTGGAGACGCCGCCTCCTGCATGCTGCCCGCCGCTCTGGGTCCTTCTAGTCCACCTTCAGGCACGCTGCAGGGGCTCCAGAAGGAGCATCCAGTCCACGGTGTCTGCCTGGTTCGCCCTCCCCCTGTACTGAAGGCGGGGCTGTGCTTTGGCCTTGCACCTGTCCTCCTTTGTGGTAACGCCAAC
The DNA here is from genome assembly GCF_006229205.1 of Suricata suricatta. Taxonomy (NCBI): domain Eukaryota; kingdom Metazoa; phylum Chordata; class Mammalia; order Carnivora; family Herpestidae; genus Suricata; species Suricata suricatta. The sequence continues at coordinate 51,978,002 of NC_043716.1, read as the reverse complement.
AGTACCGCAGACAGTGAGTCCCTCCTCCGTGCCAAGCACTCGGCTGTCCCCTCAAGGCTCATCATTCAGATAATGAAACGTCCTTGGAGCGGTTAAGCGACATGACCGAGGTTTCCACTCACCTATGGCTGAGTACAAACCACCCCAAAGACTCGTGTCCAAAACCAGCGTTTATTTCGCTCCCGGCTCTGTGCCTTGGACGGGACTTGATGGAGACAGTGGGCACAGCTTGTGTTTGCTCCATGGGTATTAGTTTGGGAGATTCCATGGAGCTGGAGGACCCCTGTGGAGAGAATTCAGCCACAGGGCTGGCAAGTTGGGCCTGGTCATTGGCCAGCATCATGAACTAAAACACCTTCCCTTGAACAGAAAGTGGGCAGAACACGGCCTTTTCCTAGGGGGAGACATCTTGGCCCTCCCAGCCTCTGTTTCTAATTCGTCCCTCCCGGCGGCCATCCTGGGTGACCCCCAGTCTGCTCTCTGCATTCCGTCTTGTCCTGAGAGCAGCTAGGACCTGCCTGGCTCTGCATTGCTTAGTACCGGTTTTTCTATTTCCTGCATTCTCTATGACGTCATCCCTTTGGATATTTACCTGGACAGTAGCTATTTATTTTGCTTTTTGCATCCTTCCTGCTACCAGAAAAGATTTAAAGCAGGCGAAGTGAATGCATAAAATATAAGAAGAGCAATGTAAATAAAAAGTTTGAAGGAAAGAAGAAAGGATGCTGAATGGAGTAGAAAGAGACCCAAAAGGCATGCTCTGTGGGATAGACGTTGAACCGGATTTGCTTCAAAGTTTTCCAGTGATCAGAGCATCAGAGCTGCGTGGTCACGTACTTGCTCGCAGTCCAGAAGATGAAAAGGGCCTGGAGTTGGGAGTTATAACTGAACTGGAGGAGAAAACATTTGATCCAGAACGGAGACAATATTGCAAATCCGGCTGCTTTGAACATCCCTCTAATCCAATCCTTGGGGGCAGTTTTGTCTCCAAGGGGAAGGCTGGTAATGCCTGGAGACATTTGCTTATCACAGCTGGGGAGGGGGAGGGCTTGCTACTTGCATCCAGAGAGCAGAAGCTCGGGATGCCATAAACATCCTGCAGTGAATGCCTAGGACCGCCCTCAAACAAAGGATGACATGACCCAAAATATCAGTGGCGCCTGGTTGAGAAACTCTGGTCCAGTCCTTTCACTGGGCTGGAGACCAAACGCTGCCTTAAAGGCAAATCATTTTCACCCTTTTGTAACTGAGCCTTCTTGGGAGAGACTCAAAATTCCCTGGCCTGAGAGTCTCCCTTCTCTGGTGAATACTGCTCTAGATTCCTTGAATCTTAGAATGGAAAAGCTCGATCATGGAGGCCAGCACCCTCTTTGGTCCCCATGTTCATGCTTCCCCGTCCAGGGTCCCGCTCGTGGTCAGAGTTTCTGGAAGGCGCAAGAGCAACCTGGGCTGTGTGCTCTGCCTTTAATGGCTCTCTCCCCCAGGATGGCTCAGATTCCCCACTGAGTCCGGAGGTCGGTTCCCAAGGAACCAAGAACTCAGAGCGGGAAGAGGTGACCAGGAGTCTGATGGAGGAGAAGTCTTTGCAGAGGGGACCCCTGTTCCCCACACCCTTCCCTGGCCCCAGGGTTTGGCACAGACTTTCTCTGCTACCCAGAATCTCTCTCTCTTCCTCGAAAGGCGGTGGGACTTAGAGGAAGGAAACTGGGCTTCATGGAGAAGCCTGGGTTCCATGTGTTCTGGAGCAGACACACACCACACACATGTCACTTTTCCACCATGCACCACGGGGGAAAGCTGTTCCTCATGCGCTGACCAATGAAAATACCCCACACTGAGCCTGGCACCCAGCAGGCGCTTGGCCAAGTTACCTTCCCTTCCTGTTCTGTTGGAGGTCTTAAAACAGCCCTTGGGGTGCCTGGTTGGCTCAGTCGGTTAAGTATCGGACTCTTGGTTTCAGCTCAGGTCATGAGCTCACGTGGGTTCCAGCCCCCTATTGGGCTCTGTGCTGGGGACTCAGAGCCTGCTTGGGATTCTCTCTCTCCCCCCAACCCTCCCACACTGGCGTGCTCTCTCTCTCTCTCAAAATAAATAAATAAACTTAAAAAAAAAAAGACACAGACCTAAATGTTTTTTGCAGCTTTTCCCATCAAAAGGTGGAGGCCGTGTCTCCTCCCCTTGCATCCGGGCTCTGTCACTACTTGACCTACAGATTACTGTAGAAATGATGCGGTTTTGGGCCTCGCCTTTGAGAAGAGGGTGGCTTCCACTTCCTGCCTCGAGGGACAATCACTCTGAGACCTCAGCCATCCTGCTGCAAGGAAGCCAAGAGTCACACGGAGAGTGAAGTGTGGCGTCAGGCATACAGGTTGCAGACGGCAGCAGGGACAGTCAGCAACTCTAAGTGAGTGGGCTTTCCGATGGCTCCAGCCCCTGCTGTCCAGTCCCTCCTCCTGCAGGCGACCCTGGACCCCGCCACGTGGAACCAGGATGAGGCGTCCCCCAGAGTCCCACCCAAGGAGCAGATTCAGGACCCAGAGAAATGGCTGTTGCTGTCTGAAGCCTCTCGAGGTTGGGGCGGTTCCTTACGAAGAATAGAATCCTGAAGCATGCCCTTCATGCTCTTTCCTTCTAGTCATTCAACAAACATTTTTTTAGCACCTGACATGTGTCAGCCGCAATGCTAGGAGCTACAAATAGAACAGTGAGGAAATGAACAAGAATCCTTACCCTCTTGGAGCATCTGTTCTAGCAAGGGAGACAGACAACAAGAAAAAAATAATCAGATGGTGGCAGAGAAAAACGAAGCCAGGAAGGGAAGAGACAGAGTCAGGCAGCGGGGAAGACCTCAGTGCACAGGTGGCATTGCGCGGGGACTCAAAGGAAGCGAGAGACTCATCCACGGGGGCCCTCGGTGAGGGAACCGTGCGTGCAAAGGCCCCGCTGCAGCGATGTGCCTGGAGCGTGTGAGGAACACCCAGTGCAGACGGAGTGTGCGCCGGGCAGTAGCAGAGTCCGGGACCGGGGTGGTGGTGGTGTAAGGACGCAGGTCTGAACCAAACTGACTCTAATCATTAGACAATAGAAGGGCACACCTTGCCCAAGGCAGGAGGGACCACCCTGGTAACACCCAATCAGGAAAGGTCAGCTAATGCCCTTAACATTTCTAAGGGCAGGCCTAGAAGGCTAGTCACGCCCTACGTGAGGGTCCTGGGTCCACTCTGTAATTGGTCAGTACTCTAAATGTTGTGATTGAGTCCCGCCAAAAGTAATGAATACTCTAGGCAATGTGAATGGTTAAACCTGCTGTCAATAATATTGTATAATAATGATTGGATCATTGTACCTGTGTCACAATTTCCTGTAACTCCCCCTTCCTGGGCCCATAAAGGCCCTACCCCGCCTTTGTTCCGGGCTCTCCGCATGGATCCACTGCCCTGGTAAAGTCTGTGAGCCTGAGGTTAGGTTCGGAGAGCCTAAACCTGTAATAACGCCCTTTGCTTTTGCATGTGTGACTCGATCTCCTTGGCAGTCTCTGGTTTTTGGGGATGATGTTAAAAATCTGGGCATAACAGTGGTCACGTTGTGTAGGTCTGTGAACCCTAGCCGGGACTTTCCACACTCATGGGAGGTTTTGAGCAGAGTGACACATTTGAACAGGATCACTGTGACTCAAAGATGAAATCAGGGAGACCACTGAAAAGGCCACTGCAACAATCCAAGTGCAAGATGCTAAACCAGGGAGGCACCTGGGGGGCACAGTTGGTTAAGCGTCCAACTTCAGCTCAGGTCATGATTCATAGGTTCATAGGTTCGAGCCCTGCGTATGGCTCTGTGCTGACAGCTCAGAGCCTGGAGCCTGCTTTGGATTCTGTGTCTCCCTCCCTTTGTGTTCCTCCCCTGCATACACTCTCTGTCTCCTTCTCTCTCTCTCTTTCTCTCTCAAAAATAAATAAATATTAAAAAAAGATGCTAAACCTGGCATCTTTGGCCAGGACAGGGGCCACGGAGGGGACGGACACTGGTCAGCATCTTGATATGTTTTGAAGGCACGGCTGCCAGGATTTGCTGAAGGATTGGCTCTGAGTGGGATGACCAGAGAGGAGTCGACGACGTCTCTGAGGATTTGGCCTGAGCAAATGGAAAGATGGGTTCACTTACAAGGTAAGATGGTAGGAAAGAGGATGGACAGAAGCTTTGTGCGTGAAGGGAGACTTTTCAGAAGTTCTGTCTGGGGCCAGTTTAGTTTGAGGTCCTGATACGGCCTCCACGAGGCCCCCCAGTGTCCCCTTTCATGCACCCATGCTTGCTTCGTCCCCTCCCACATTGTGCCGGCGCAGCTCTGTGTGACCCATTCAGTATGGCGCAAGTGATCCTGTGCCACTGTGGAGATTAGGTTGTAAGAGACTCTACCTCCTGTGGGTCTCAATCTCTGCCTCTCTGTCTCTCTTGGACCACTTGTTGTGGGGAAAGCCAGCTGCCACATCATTAGCAGCCCTATGGAGAGGCCCAGGGTGGGGGGTGGCACGGGTAAGAAACTGAAGCCTCCCGCCGGCAGTCATGCGAGTGAACTTGGCAATGGATCCTCGGGATAACATGTGGATTGCAGCCTCATGAGGGGCTCATGAACCCCCAGAGCCACTCCTGGACTCCTGACCCTCAGAAGCTGTGTGGGATAATGAATGTTGGATGTCGTAAGCGGCTGAGTTTTGGCATCATTCATAGATGATCAGTACCGATCTGCAGTAAACATCCAAGCGGCAATATCAAGTAGGCAGTTGGATCTGCAAGTCTGGAATTCAGGAGACTGTTCAGGTCGGGGTATAAATTAGGGGGCTGATATATAAATGATACTAAAAGCCACCCAGACCAGATTGTTCCTTCCAAGCAAGCTTTTCCAGCTTCTTTACCTCTGTGCAGGGTCAGATGTTGGCCTGGCCTTCGCTGAGGCACTGGGCTGTGATGACTTTGCTTTGTGCCTGACCTCTCCTTAGGTTCTGAAACAACTTTATTTTCTATCTGCTTCTGAGTCTGGCATAAACCATAGGCGCTCAAGAAATGCTTTTGGAAAATGCAAATGCATGCTGGGCCTTGGAAGGAGAAGCAGACACTGTAAGTATACCGGTGGAATCCCCTGCAGGGGAGTCCTGGGACTGCTCCTTGCCTTGGAAGGCCTCCATTGCCCTCCTGTGCAGCCAGAAAAACCCAGCATTTGTATTCTCACTCAAGGACGCTTACCGCTCATGGAGTGTGGGGGGCGGATCATTTCAGATCACGTGTTTTGTATTGTTTCTCACAGTGCCCCCTTGGGATGAAGCCCAGTCACCTTTTTTTGGTGGTCAGTTCATTATTGCTGCTGCCTTCCCTCCTCTGGGTCACCTCCCGGCTCTCCCGCAGGGCCCCCTGTTCTCCTACCTCCTTCTCCTAGGACCATGCTTCCGCCATGACCGTGGAGAAGCAGAATTGGGACAGATGGGGAAGTGAAGCCTTCCCAAACCAGGAAGTGGCCCCGAGGCAGGGCTGGGCAGTGCACACAGAGCATTCTGGAGGAGCTAGGTCCCCAGTAGCATGACCTTGATGGGTCAGCAAACAGTGGGCTTTCCCATGCTGGCCCCGGGTGAGTGTTGCTGAGCCACCCTAGGCAGGGTGGGTGACCTCTGCCTGGGGCAGGGGTGGGGGGGGCAGGTCCTGCCTGTGGCCTCAAGCTCTGCCCAGGCAGGGTCCCTTTCTTCCTTGGAAAGGGAGAGCTGTCCAGGGTGACCACAGGCTCCCTCTGGAGTGCGGAAAGCTCCTTGCACTTGAAGATGCAGGATGACTGCTGATGTGCTGGTGGATGTGACTGATGTGGAGCTGCCTCCACGTGTTGGGTGAGGCCTTGTCCTTAGAGCACCCAGATTTCCACCCAGCCCCTGCTCTGCCCAGGGCCCATTCTTTTCCGGGCTTCTGCTTCTAGTTCCTTTTATCACCTCCCCGTGTCCCGAGGGCTGCAGCCTTGGGCTAGCCCAGCCCGGCCTGGGGACCCAGAGCCTGGCGGCCTGCTCAGTGCACCTTGGGGCCTCTGTCCTTGCTCACCAGTGGAGGCATCTCTCAGAGTCAGCCTTGCCACCAGATTCATTTGCCTGGCTGAGTGCCCACCGTGTCCCGAGGTGGCAGATTCCACTGGGACCGTAAAGATGCCACCAGGCAGGCCTCGACCTCAAGGAAACCGCCTCAGAGGGAGGAAGAAAGGCACCGTGGGAAGAATGGGGACACAGGGAAGCAGAACGGGCCCCAGATGGAAGTGTGGTAACTGCTCAAAGGACCTCCTCTGTGCTAGCTGCTTTCCTGCACACAAAGTCCCCATGTCCTCCTCCTAACAAGGCCAAAGGAGCATCAATCCCCAGATTCCCCCTCTTCCTCTCTCTGCCCTGAGCCTGGGAGCCATGTCTATGTGGACCGCAGACACTAGGATCTCTTGACTCAGGCTGCTGGCTGGAGGCTGCCGAGGGCAACTGCTGTAAGGGCAGGGGGAAGGGAGGGTGGGGGAGCTCCCTGGCACCCTCCCCGGTCACGGCTGGCCCTTCCATCAAAGGCTCCGTTCCTGTGCCTTCTCTGCAGCGAGCTGACACCCATCTCTGGCTTCCTCCAGGCCGCTCACACCTGCTACAGTGCCAGGAGTTTCGCCGTCCCTGTGGTGTCCTTTCCTTGTCCTCATCTATGTAGAAGGTCCCTTCCAGGGCCAGCTTCATTGACAAGTGCCCTGTGCAGCCGCCCTGTGGGTTCAATGCCCCCCCATCATCTTGAAATTCTTAATACTTTTCAAACAAGGGGCCTGCACTTTCATTTTGTGCCGCATCCACACATGGCCTCTCCCGGTGCCTCAGTCCAGCTTTCCAGGTGGCCTGCAGGGTGTCATCCGCTCCCTGCCTGGTCCGCTTTACATCGGGCATATGGCATTTGAAAGAAGTTAAATGACTGGCCACACGCTACTCAGGGGCGGAGCTGGGATTTGAACCCAGGACCCCTGCTTGCATGGCCCCTGCTCTTAGAAGTGTGAGGAGCCCAGTGACTTGCCTTCAGGGGAAATCAGCAGCATTTTGCATATACGCTGATTGCTTCTTCTTTGATGGGAAAGTGACGAGGCTTCCCGGGGCCTCTATTTCTCTGCTCATGATTCCGGTTGTTTTCCTGATTGTCTTGGCCCAGCCTGGTTCAGCGCTGAATCACTAATGCGGCTGCCCTGACCTCCTGCTGGTGGAGGGCCCGCCACCCCCCTGGGCTCCTGAGGCTCCTGAACGGGGTTCCTTCCCAGCCCCTGCTCACCGCCTCACCCCCGGGCTGCAGCTCAGAGGCCACGGTCCTGATGTGATAGATGAGGAAGGGAAATTTGGAAGGGGCTCAATGCTCTCGCCGGCTGCCTCTAATCTTATTTTGAAGGGAAAGAGAAAGAAAAGGGGCACCGGCAGACAGGAGACATTTCCCCTGATGGGGATGAACGGTGAATTAAATTAAATGGAGGCTCTTTTCGAATACTTGTTCCGACCACCATGCTCTGTGTTCCAGGCAGACAAACCGTGCCTGGGGAGCCTGGGGCAGAGGCAGGGCCCTCCCTGCCTCCACTGATCAGATACTGGGGGTCTGGAAGGAAGGTTTCATGTCTCCTCTCTGTCTTTGGTCCTGGCCTTTCTGGCTGATATGGTCCCTTTGGAGCCTACTGGACTTTGGGAGGGAAAAGAGAGGGACGGTGGGCGCCTGGGTGGCTCAGGTGGTTAAGCATCCAACCCTTGATTTTGACTCAGGTCATGATCTCAGTTTGTGGGATCAAGCCCTGCGTCGGGCTCTGTGCTGACAGCTCGGACGCTGCTTGGGATTCTCGCGCTCCTTCTCTTTCTGCTCCTCCCTCACTGTTTCTCTCTCTCAAAATAAATAAATAAACTTAAAAAAATGGCGGGAGGCACCCGACTCTATAACCAGACGGGTCAGGTTTATTTGCTCGTTCTTTCCTTGCAGTTCCGCAGGTGCAACCCCGAGTCAAACCAGAAGGTTCCTGCCTTTCTGGGAATAAGCTTGAACTTTGTCTTAACCACTTCCCAGCTGGGTGACCTTGAACGTGCTCCCCATTCTCTCAGGGCTTCCTTGAATTCCTGGAGACACCGAGAAAATCGCACCAATTTTCAGCCTAGACAGGAATCTCAGAGTTTGTGCAGAGAAAGCGCCTCGCCCAAGATCTGCTGCACCGTTCAGACCCCAAATATATTAACTGCTACTGTTCCTTGGCTGGTGACTGTAGGAGCAGCAGGGCTCACTGATGGGGAGGGTGTGAGGGAATGACGTCCCAGATGTGTGCCCTGTTTGTAAGTGCCCGGGGATGGGCGGTGAGGGGGTGCAGGAGGGGAGCCCCGAGGCGGCCCCACTCCGAGGAAACACAGTTCAGAGAAAATCCCCCTCCGCCTCCCTGAGTCTCAGCAATCTTGTCTTCCTGTAGGTTTGCAGATCCAGGGGGGACCCGGCTCTCCTTTGTCCCTCTTTATTTAAAGTCGGAGAGGTGTATAAATCAACCAAAATAATTCACGAGGATCATTAGCGACTCCAAGGCAGCATCTTCTACCGGCAGCTCTAAATTAAAAACAGTGCAAAACTGCACGGTTTTTTTTTTTAAAACACATCAACTCTCTTTCCTCCCCCCTGCCTGCTGTAATCGAAGGCTACTGGGATCTCATGAAAAGAAATTAGCATCTCCAGTCCCCCTCTGGCTACTGGTTACATGAAGGCACCTTGGCGGTAGAGAGTGGAGGGGAGATGTCAGCACTGAGAGGAGGTGCCAGCCTTCTCTCCTGGCCCCTGGTCCCCTGCTGCCCACCTGCCACCCACCTGCCTGCCCTTCCGGAGCTGCTGCAGAGGGACCTGTGAGGAGCAATGGGTTCTCTTTGCCTGTTTTCCCTTTGGGCATTGGCAGAGACCCGGCCCAGCCCCAGTGGCACTCCAGCTGGCCAGCCCTACCCTGGTTCCTGTGACAATGGCCCAGCAAGATGCGGGGGGGGGGGGGGGGGGGGGGGGGGGGGGGGGGGGGGGGGGGGGGGGGGGGGGGGGGGGAAGGGGAGGGGGGAATGGCTCCATTCAAGCCCATTGCTTACTGCCCCACCCCTCCCCTCCCCCAGCGGCCAGGTGTCCCCGTCACCTCCTTAAACACTCAGCCAGCTGGGCAGGCAACCCAGAAACTTTGAGGACGTGGCCACCCTCTTTCTCCGAAAGGCTGGATAGACGGGTCCTTCCACCCTCTGGTCTCAGGCTCCTGGGCTGCTACTTCTGGACCCAGAGGCTGCAGCATTTGCGGGGAGCCGGTCTTTCTTGTTGGGGGATTGTCTTGTGCCTTGCGGGGTGCTTTGCTCCTTTCTGGGCTAATTCCCAGGGCTGTGATTCTCTGTCGCATTGTCACTGCTCAGGGCGTGTCTGCCCTGGGGGTGGCATGGGTGGGAGGGGGGACAGGACATTACCCTCCCTGGTTGAGTCCTAATTCCTTAGCATGGTACCCACGGGGAAGGTTGCTCCCAGCCTGAAGCCTTCACTCTGCTCCCCTAGGCTGAGCCACACGCCAGCTTCACCTGCCCTGGCTCACGGAGGCCGTGCCCTAGTGCCCCCGGACCTGTCCGGTCCCGCCGCGGCGATGGCCATCCTCATCTTCTAGCATCAGCATAGCTCAGGCCTTCTGCTGGGGCCTGGCGTTTCCCCCAGAGAGGTTATGGTCAGACAGCAAGTGGGTGGTTCTTCCCAGCCTCGGGCTTTTGCTCCGGAACCTTCTTAAAGCTACTCATTCATTCATTCATTCATTTGTTCATTCATTCATTCACTTATAGATCTGTGCTCTGAGGTTCCACCCAGTCTGCCCCAGGGCTTTCTCCACAGTCAGGAGCGCCCTGGCAGGTGTAGCTGGAGGGGAGGAGGGTTAACGCCCAACCTCCGCACTGAGGAAGGAGTAAGTGGATTGAATGCTTCAGTTCTTGGCCCTTTGGCAGGACAGTTGTGGGGCGCAGGGGCTCCCCGGGATCGGGCCCAGGTGTCCACGCTGGCAGCAAACCCAAGGATGCACCATTCCTTGCCTCTCTCCCTTCCCATCTCACTCTCTCCGGCCCCCTACTCCTGCCTCCTGGGTGAACGACGGTCCTCAGCCTGGACTCTGCTTCTAAGAAAACCCAGACTGGGGCCAGTGCCTACACCCGGTCTGGGAGGTGGAGAAAGAGGACGTGGTGTCTGCCACAGGTGAGGAGACAGAGCACTGTGTCCCCTGGCACCTCCTTCACTGCCACCGCCACCCCCACCCCCGGGAGGATGGAGCAGGAGACCAGCTCCAGTGGGCCCTCCGGACTCTCCAGTCCAGACCAGCTTCCTGCTGAGGGGGGAAAGTGTTGGGCTGCCAGGCCCTCCCTGGGTGCAATGTGGGGTCCCCAGGGGCTGGGCAGGGCATGGGGACACTGTGTGGACTCTCTCTCTGAGTTGGCTGGAGTTGCTGAGCACCAGCCCGGGGGTCACCGCTCGGAGCAGGAACAGCCGGTAGCACAGGGTATGTTTCCCGGGGTGGGCTGCTCCCCTCGGGGTTTGAGCAGGGAGGAGGCCGCCCCACCTGGTGGACTGACTGCCCAGACAACTTACCTCCTGTGTGTTTCCTACTCAGCCTCCTACATGGCTCTGCAGGTGACAAGTGCTCAAATTCAGCATGGGGAGAAGATGAGCCCCATCCCCCCAAATCAAAACCAGAAAACACTCCTGATGGAGGGGTCCAGGCTGCTGGGTGGCTGTCCTCTTCCTCTCTCTGGACCAGGACGGCTGAGCACCCTGCCGTCCTTGGGATAGTGGATGGATAGGGAGAGAGGCAGGGAGAATGACAGCCGATCTTGGGGGTGGGACTTGGGTCCCAGTCCCAGACAGTGCCCGGATGGTTAAGATCCTCATCCCTGGCCCGCCAGCTCTCAGCTCCGCCCACTTTCCCAAACACACAGCCACCTCCAGCCCTCCCTGCCCTGGCTCCTCCCCCTGCTCCCCACCCTCCAAACCTCCCAGTCCAGACCCGCCTGGAGGCCTGGGTGGCAACCATATGTTTAGGATGCTTGATTGCTGCTCTTGTGAGCCAGAAGGGCTGTTTGGGAAAGGGTACTCAGTCAAAGCTGTGTTTATATACACAAGGGCCAGCGTCTTTTTATTATGCATAATTATATGCTTCTTAATGCACAAGCTTTCTGAGCCATTTTTCCTTCCCCCCGTGAGGCCGCAGCCGGGTGGGTCGGGGCGGCTGCCCTCCTCTTCTTGACTGGGTAGGCTCCGAGCCCCAAGCACGGCGGGTCTGTCTAGTAGATGCTGCTCGCTTGCTCTAACTGAGAACAAATTCTTCCGAGGGGATCTGGGGAGATGAGACGCAGCAGTGCCAACGTGGAAATGTTGCAGAGCGTGGTGTGAAGACTCCTCTCTCTCCCTCTTTGAGCCATAGCCTCGGATTTGCACTCCTCACCTCCTCCTGAAAGGAAAACGTTAGATCTTGCCAGCACAGCGGTTTCAAGAGTCTGCACTCTGCAATTCTCTTCTAAACCTCACAAACTTGCCTCCAAAGGCTGACATAATCATTTATCAGACCCCGATTGTTACAGTCCAGGGGAGGCTTCCATTGCTAAGAATGATAGTAATGATGACGGCACCTTTTTGCTTGTATAGTACCACAGTGATGCCCTGGGTTCGAATCCAGACTCCACCATATATACCACGTATTTGCTGTGTGACCTTGGGCTTGCCATTTAACCTCTCCGAGCCCCGATTTCCTCGTTGGTGAAATGGGAAGGATATTCGTTCCTACCCTGTGTCTGGCACCTGGCACAGTGCCTGGCACATAGGAAATGCTTCGTAAATGATAAGATTTTGGCTTCAACCCTGATGCTCTCTCTCCACTCTGCTCAGACACAATGAACACTCACCAAACAGCAGCTGCCACAGGGACGAACGAGCAGAGGGTTTGGAATCAAGGTGTCTTTGCCGATCAACTGTAGGGCCGGGCAGTTGTTGGACCTCTGAGCTTCCTCAGCTCTAAAGTGGTGCATTAACAGATTTGCCCACAGGCTTGTGAAGGTTAGGTTTATCCGAAGACATGGAGATAAAGCACAGAAAATGTCAAGCATAGTACTTGATGGCAGCGCGCGCATGCCCCATCACTGGTGGCTGCTATTTCGTGAGCAGTAGTTTACTATTTAAAAGTGCTTTTAAGGGCCCCTGGGTGGCTCAGTCGGTTAAACATCTGACTTCAGCTCAGGTCATGATGTAGCAGTTCACGAGTTCGAGCCCCGTGTCAGGCTCTGTGCTGACAGCTCAGAGCCTGGAGGCTGCTTCAGATTCTGTGTCTCCCTCTCTCTTCTCTGCCCCTCCCCTTCCTGTGCTCTGTCTCTGTCTCTCTCTCAAAAATAAAATTTAAAAAAACCACTATTTTTATTTCCATTATCCCAGCCAATAGAACCAAGCTACCTGTGTCTGGGAAGGCATTTTGCTTCCCTTAGTTCACAAATGAGAAAGTCAAGTCTCAGGAAGGTCAAGTGACTTGCCTGAGCTTGCCCGGCGGTCCGCCACAGAGTCTGGGCCCCCACACCCCACGCTCTGTTTCATAAACAATTTGTTACTTGAATTCCGATGCTCGCTGTTTAATTCTTTGAGAGTGCCCCCAAACTTTCAAACGTATGACAACATTCTGGAGCTCTGGTGTGTTACATAAATCCTCCTTCTTCCCTCTTCCTCGAAGCCCGTCTCTACCAGGAAGCCCTCTTGGGATGAAGTTAGCAGCCCAGTCCTGAGAGCCCTTTTCTTCCTGGGCTTCCCCCGCACCAGGCTCTCGGGGAAACTGAGAAAACACTGAGATGCCAGATGGACCCTGAGATGGAGCTCACTCTGAAAGAAGTGGACAGACCCTTGTGTTGGGTCAGGACACTCTCCCACATGCCTGCTTGGGACTAAGGGTTTGGGAGCATGGCCAGGAGAATATGCGGGTACACAGGACATGCTCTGTGGTAGCAGTTTTATCTTATGACCCGTACTGACTCTGTCCGAACAGCCTACATGTCCTATGTTCAACGTCTCCCCGCAAATGTTACAGAAGTTATGCGATCAGAGCTCCTTTCCAGACGTGCCTGGGCATCCTGTATTTTTATCTGCTACGTCTGGCAACTTTAGGTTGGGGGTGGCATGGGTAGGGGGTTTCAGGGCCTCGTGGCTTCCCTCTGGTCTCGCCACCTCCCTGCACCAATGGGGCGGGACTGGTTGGGCTCTGGAGGCAGAGAGCAGCGCCTCGTGCTGTAGCCAGGATGAGCCTGCAAATTGGCAGTAAAAGAACCGTCCTTGGTAATAGAGAGATTTACCATCTGAAGGGCAGCCCCTCCCCTCCTTGAAAAGGCGATTTGTTCTGAAGCCCTTTTCTATGGATTTGTTGCGGGGACTCGGAGGCCCCCATTACTTCTCTCCCCTTGCCACCCTAGAGATTTAGAGTCAGGAGGTGATCTTCCCTCTCCTTCCATTACTTCAGCGCCTGAATTACAAGCTATTATCCCTGGAAAAGCTCTTCACCCGACCTCAGGCAACAAAATCCAAGGAGCTGTGGAATCGGAAGCGGCTTCCTTGCGGTCTGGGCGGCGCCTGCCGGGGACCTGTGGGGGCACCTGGCCTCCTATTCATTTAGCTTCTTTATAGGCTGGCTCTGCCACTGGGAAGTTAATGACCTTGGTGGAGGCATCAACCTCTCTGGGATGTATTCTCCCAATGTATAAAATAAGATAGTTGAAACTGATGCTTTCTAAAGCCTCTACAAAGCTGGGATTTCTTTCGGCCAACTTGGATCCTGTACGTGCCCCCACCCCCCACCGCCCACATAAACAGAGTTAAGAGGTGGTGGCCCCAGCCCAAAGGGCCATCTGCCTCCCGCCCACCTTCCAAGCCTCGACCCCACCTCACCATGCAGAGCCAGCCCCTCACAAGAGGGATGGGAGGCGGGGAATCGACAAAGTTAATAGAAGACAGGAAAGGACAGACTTGGATTGAGATTCTCCCATTTAATGAACAAAGTGTGTTAGGAATTGATCCAACCCCATTCCCCCCATTACTATGGTTTGTCCCCCCTCTGGTGCAGGGACAGGAGGCTTTGCCTCAAGATTAGATGCTCCACAGCAGTTTGCCCAGCACGTTTGTCATTAGGGGCCCCGAGCACCGTTCATGATAGCTCAAGTCCCTCGTCCTTGCGTTGCTTTGGTTTTTCCCCTTTCTCGCGGCGACACAAAGGCTCTGGGAGGGAGATGCATTCTTCCCAGCTTGTAGGTTGGATACTCTGGGGAAACCGGCCAACCAGCAGGCCTGCCTCGCTTGAGGTTGCTGATTCTTCTGTGTCTCTGGACCAGGGATGTGGGCGTCCAGATCTAGGTGGCCGGGAAGGTCAGCAGCACCTCCCAAGGGGACGGGGAAAGGCGATTCGCTCACTGCCCGTTGGCCAGCGAGGGGGAAGGGAGAGCAGGCAGCTCTGATAAGGATGAAACAAAATAAATGCATTTTCAAAGTTTCCCCCAGGCCCCAGCAGGATTCTGTAAAACTGTAATCCTATTTTGTAAATAGATGGAATTGCTTTTTTTTTTTTTTCCTTTTAACCCATTGGAGACTCAAACCCAGCTGCTGTCTTCTTTCTCACTCTCTTTCTCTTTGTCCCTCTCAGGACAACTGACAAATGAGAAAGTAAACTGCCTATTTGTCTCCACGCCCAGACGTAGTGAGGGACATACTGGGAGATGTTGGTCCCAGAGGTCTGTCCCATCTGTCTCTGAAGCTTGGAGTCGTCGATGCCCGGTGCCCGGTGCCCAAGCCGTCAGCTCATTCGGTTCAGAAATAGACTGACCAATTGGACAATATGAAGCAGACGGGGGAACTGGTGGCTCCCCTAAACCTTTCCTGAGTCTTTCTTTCCTTTTCTTTCTTTCTTTTTTTAAATGTTTATTTATTTTTGAGAGACGGAGAGAAAGAGTATAAGCAAGGGAGAAGCAGAGAGAGGAGACACAGAATCTGAAGCAGGCTCCAGGCTCTGAGCTGTCAGCACAGAGCCTGATGCTGGGCTCGAACTCATGAACCATGAAATCATGACCTGAGCGGAAGTAGGATGCTTAACCGACTGAGCCACCCAGGTGCCTCTCTGTCTTTCCTTTTCTAAACAGGGGTCTGGCTGGGTGTCTTCGGGATGAGGCGAGACCATGCGTCACCACTGCCTTTAAAGGTCACAAGAAATGTCAGCACAGAGCCCCTGGGAGTAGACCTTTGGGAAACCCCATCAAGGGGACTGGCATTATCCCAGGTCCGTGGGGCCACTGAAGGATTTTAAGCTGTGGTGTGCTCAGAGGTGTGTCTTAGATGCCATTGGTGTCCACGTGGGGGTCAGGGTGGGTGGCCAGGAGTGCAAGACAGGAGACTAAGTGGGGGCACTCGGGAAACCCAGCTGGGAGCGATGATGGTGACTTTAACAAGAGAGGTGGGACAGCTGGGCTTGGATTTTAGGTCTGGTGAGCTGGGCAAACCACAGCTCGGGGGTACCCAGCTTGGGCACTGGGTGGGTGATGGCGTCATCCACTCAGGCAGGGGATGTAGAAGAGGAGCCCGCTAAGGAGTGGAACTGAAGACATTCTTGAGTTTGAAGTCCTGGAGCCCAGGTGAAGGGTCTAGGCCAAGCAAGTCATCCAGTGAATTTTATACTTAAATGACCCCTTGATTAAACCACCACCACCATCACCAACAACAATCTTTTAAAAAATGTTTATTTTTATTTTGAAAGAGAGAGAGATACAGAGAGAGTGCAAGCAGAGGGGGGGGGCAGTGAGAGAGGGAGGGAGAGAGTCCCCCAGCAGGCTCAGCACGGTCACGGTCAGTCCACAGCCCAGAGTGGGGCTTGATCGCACCAACCATGAGATCATGACCCGAGCCGAAATCAAGAGTTGGACGCTCAACCAACTGAACCTCCCAGATGCGCCCAACAACTTTTTTTAAGGTAACTAGAAAGGAACAGCCAGAGGGGTGAAAACAGGAGCACACAGTGTGACAAGGAGCAGGAGAGGAGGAGGAATGAGTTCCGCAGAGAAACAGAACCCACAGGAGAGTCACATGTCTAAGAGGAGATTTGCGGGAAGCGGCTGATGTGGTTCTGGAGGTTGAGAAGCCCCACGACTCACCGCCTGCAAGCCGGAGAAACCAGGAAGTCCTGGTCCAGGAGCTCCAAAGTCCAAGGGCAGGAAAGAGTGGACGTTCCTCCTCCCCATTTTTGTTCCACTTGGCCCTTGACGGACTGAATGGTGCCTGCCCATGTGGGTAAGGGCGCCTCTCTTCACCCAATCAGCTGAACCAAATGCTCCCCTGACAGAAACACCTAGAAGGAATGCTTGGCCAGCTCTCCGGGTAGCCCTTGGCCCAGTCAAGTTGACACATGAAATGAACCATCGCAGAGAGAATATCGAGAGAGCTGACAGCATCCACTACATGTAAGCGAAGCTGAACAAGGTCTGAAGGGTTGAAATGGTTTCATGACACTCGTCAACAAGGCGGCCACGTCCACCCTCGGTAAGAGCAGGCCCGACATGGAGGCGGGAGCTGGAGCTTGGGCACCGAGGTTAGGGGGAAGCGGGGTCTTCTGGTGTATATTCCTAAGGCATCCTAGATCTTTGTGTCATCCTGCCCCTAAGAGTTGGAGCTCAGGAGAGCAGAAGTGAATTAATTATTGGTACCTAACATGTTACCAATTATTAGGGAGACCAGCTGGCCGGAGCTGGGGACCCTCGGGACTACCAGCGAAGAACAGTAGTAGGCACCAAAGTGCTACTTTGAAAAACCAACAGAACCCATGGAACACTGACTGTCACCCCGCCCAGGGGCAGGCAGAGGTGGAGATGGGCAGCCTCTGCTCAGGTGGCTTAGCTGGGCAGAGCTGGGCCGCCACGCAGCGCAAGTGGACAGTATTCGCTACCCTTCCCCTCTCCGCTCGGCAAGGCTCCGGGGTCTTTTCTGAGCTTCTTCAGCAGCCTGAATATGGGGTGCAGGTCTGTGGTGGGAATGAAGAGGTTGCTGGGAAGCCAGTGTTCAGGACCCACTGGGAACCAGAGGGCTGTGGGGGTCACTCCAGGACGGAGCACACCCACAGCCCCTGGAGAGGGGATGGGTGAGGCTCACCAGTTCTGGGCTTTTCCCAGGGCACCCCCGGGCAACCTGGGGCTCAGGAGGAGCCCGAGGGGGAGGGGTGGCCTGACTCCCCCAAATCCCGTTCATGATACAGCCTGCATCATGGAGATGGGATGGGGGTCCGGTGGCATGGCCTTGGAGGGCTGTGCCCGGCCTTCCCAGGGCCTTGTGCCGGTGGTCAGCTCGCTCTGCTCTGTCCCTTCTCCTTCCTCCTACCCTACTTCTCCCCTTCCCTCACCTTTCTCTCCCTTCCCCCCTCCACACTGACACAGAAAGGGGAGAGGAGGCCCCTCCTCCAGGAAGCATGGAGCTGATTGGGAGCCGCTGTAGGATTAAGGGGAGGCTTGCATACACTCAGTCCAGTCTCATTTGTTAGGTGCCCCCTTGTGCCAGGCACCCTGCTAAGTGCTTTATAAACCCCTTGTGAAAGGCGATTATTCCCCCCCATTTTACAGATAAGAAAATGAGGCACAGAGTGGTTATGTGACTTGTCCAAAAGCACCCAGCAGATAAATGGGGGAGTCTGATTTGAATCCATGACTGTCTGACTGGAAGTTCCTAGTGAAAACCCTCTCCTTTAGTCTCTGGTTGGGATGCCTGATTACTTCTAACCTTCCTCATGGGGGGTCCGGGATAGATGTCCACCACTGGCATCTCACTTAGAGTCTGTAGGGAAATGTAAACCCTCTCTCTCCCCAGATGGACCATCCTCTGATTGCAACTTCGGCTGGATTCTTTTGGGGAAAGAATAAGCCCCTCTTTTTTTCTTTTAATTTTATTTATTTATTTTGAAAGAGAGTGTGCACATAAGCAGGGAGGGGCAGACCTGAGCCGAAATCAAGAGTCCGATGCTTAACCAACTGAGCCACCCAGGCACCCCTAGAATCAGTCCCACTTGCCTGACCTCCCTCATCTTCCCTTCCTTTCCTCTCTTAGTCTTGCCCTGTTGACACCTCAGACTTATTCTTTTGTATGTATAACAGGCTGCTTCTCCTCTGAGTCCTTCCCCTGATTTCCAAGGTCAGTGCAGAGTCAGATCTGCCTAGCCACGCGGATCTCAGGACAACTCGCCCACATCCTCCTGCACAGTCTCTCTGCAGCCCAGGAAAGGGACAGACAGGGGTGGCCATGGCCAGTGACCCTTGAGCCCCTTTCCCTCCCTGCCAAACCCAAGCCCCTAGTGTTGACGGCATACACCCAGGATGCCGGGCTTCTCTGGAAAAATCCCAGGAGTGTATCCTGTGCCCACCCCCGCCCCCTGCCCTTGGGTGCATCTGTCTTCAGTGGCCCTGCTGGGGTTCAGTTATTCTCCTGGGAAGAGGTGATGGCCCTTGTCCCTCAGAGCTGGCACCTTCTGTCCCACTGGCCACCAGGTCGTGGGAGATCATTCCTGGTGGAAGGAAGCGGTGCGGGGCTTTCTGTGTGCTGGAGCCGCTGCCGCTTTCTGTGTGCAGGAGAAAATGTAGGACAACAGCCCTTCTGGCTCACTACTCGTGCTATTGAAAACAGCACCAGCCAGAAAATACTTGCTAATGGCCTTCTCCCAATCTCCTTCCAGATAATGATAAATAATGTGTACTTTTAGTTTGGAATTGAATTTCATCTCTGTGTTTCTGGTGTATTTCAGGTGGTTTTTCTCCCCCATTCTCCCTTGGGGTCTGAAAACTAGACATTTGTGCACTTACTGTGTGCATTTATTCCCTGCCAGAAATTGACATATAGACTCATTAATTCCTCCACACTTGTTCTCACCCCTAGACATTCACCTGACCAGGAGGGGAACCGCATCCTAGGGGCTCTTCTGCCGGAATCCTGCGGACCAGGGGACCGTCCCCTATCAGTGATCGCTGGTTCCTATATTCACGTGTGCCCCCCGGGCTCCGCTCCCGGAGTTTCTGACTCAGTAGGTTTGGGTACGACCCAGAAGCTGCATCTCTAACAAATTTCCGGGTGATACTGATGCTGTGGTCCCAGGAACCACACTTTGAGGGTTCCTCGCCTAAATCCTTGCTACTCAAAGTGAGGTCCTGGGACCAGCATTTTCAGCTTCACCTGAGAGTTTCTTGGAGATGCAAACCCTTGGGCCCCACCTCAGGTGTAACCAAAGTTTGCGTTTTAACAAATCCCAGGTGATCTGAGTGTGTATCGCAGTTTGAGAAACACTCAAAATTCCTTTCAGCCCAGGGGCCTTGATCTTGACAGCGTATTCGAATCTCTGGGGGAGCTTTCAAAACATCCCTAAGTCCAGGCTGTGCCCCAGACCCATGAAGCCAGCCTCTCTGCAGGTGGGGCTCAGGCTTCCCAAGTGATTTCAGTGCATGGCCACATCTGAGAGCCACTGTTCCCAGTTCACCTTGAACCTGCTTCACCTTGAAGGATACTGGAACAGCCATTCTTCTCCCCTCCATGGCCACTCATCCATGCCCACTTTTCCGGCCCAGGTCGTCCATCTTTCCAGTGTGCTTCTGTGCGTTACTGTAGTGCCTCATTTTCTCTCATTTCATTTTAACTAACTGGGTGGAGAGTCAGGGAAGCAACAGAAGCATCCAGAATCATTTGAGCCAGGCTTTGTTTACACCATGGGTGTAATTAGAGAAGCATCCACAAAGGCTCACCTTCCATTGCTTCTGAAATTCCACAAAAGTCCTTTTGAATTCAATGTGGGGTCTCAAATACGGAGCCAACCCACTATCACTTTGCCCTTCCAGGACCATGGCAGACATCACTAATCAATCAGAGCACTCTTCCCCATTGAGCCCAGAGGGGGCTCAGAAGACTTTTCTCTACAGTGCTCCAGCAGCCAGGACCGGCCATACGAGGCTTGATGATGGAAGCCATTGACCTGTCCAGGGTTGGAAGCATCTGCCCCCACTCCTGGGGGGACACATATCAGGTTGAATACGTGTGAATTACTCATCCGCTCCTTTCCAGAGCTGACCGAGAATGGGTTTCCAAGTGGGAGGGAGGGAGAGAGGTCTGGAGAATCGGACACTGTCCCAGGAGGCAGTTCTGGGGCCCCAAATTCAGTATGGGGGTTTGGGCAGAGGAAGGTCCCTTCTTCTTGTCTTCCTCTTGCCTCTCCTGCAAGAGGGGTTTGGCTGACAGGGGCCAAGGGCAATATTTTCCAGCTTCAACACGGTACCTGGGGCCGGGGCTGGGGCTGGGTGTGACAATTTGGGGAGGGGTCCTTCCTCTTCTATCACGTATTTTATTTCAGCCAGGTCTTAGCTTTGGCCAGGATGGTGGACTCTAAGTACAGGGGGCAGCCCTGGGACCCCCTACAGATGACTGTGAGAGATTGCAAGGTAGAACGGAGTCTCTCTTCTGTTCAGCTTGGGCAGCTCCAGGGGGGACAGAGGATGATGGGCAGGTCTCTCTACCAGTGCCCCTCTCAGGGCAGCCTGTGACTGAGACAGAGACCCCCCTCCCCGCTACTGGCTCAGCCAAGAATCTCGTCTTCAGAAAAGAGGCAAAGACCCAAATCCTGGCCCCCAGCTGTCCCCACCCAGAAAGGAGGCAGGCAATGGGGTGTGTGCCCAGGCACCAGACAGTCCAAGGATGGGAAGCCGATGCAGCATAGAGCGTCCTCCGGAGAGACGGAGGATGGGTTTAGTGAGGTGGCCCCCAAGAGGCAGGGGGCTGGACCTGCTCACCTGCTGAGCCCTGGCTCACCTGGATGGCCCATCGGTGTCCTGGAGGCCCCCTGGAGTCCAACAAGGCTCCTCCTCTTTTCTCCCAGCACCATCCTGGCAGGAGGCTTTGCTGCTTGCCGGTGACCTTGACTCGTCCCCCTCCCCACTTGGATGGAGAAGCAGCTGCACTGCTCGGTCATCTCTGCCACTCTAGAGCCAGCCTTTCAAATGACCTGCTTCATCCCTGGCTGCAGTCAGAGGCCGAGAAGCGATGTGCTCCATTTCCACTTTTCATCATGGACCCCCACCCCTGCGCCCATCCCTCAACGTCCCAGGGAGCCGTGGGCACCCCTTCCTCCCCCTCCCACAGCCCTGCCTGCACTTGCCGCCAGCAGGGACCAGGCTGCCTGGATGGATTGACTTGTTGGAGAGAGTATTTATTTTAAGAGGCATTTCACCTCGGGTTTTGATGTGCTTGGCTTATTACCCATAAATATCAACTAACAGAAAAAGGGTGGCCTCTGGGAGGAGTGGATGTTTTGGATGGAAACCAAGAGCTGACATGTTCCCGGGGTGGGGGAGACAGGGGAATAGTTCCCATAATTGGCCTCTACAGTGCGATCCGAACGTGTCCTGAACTGCTAGTTTGCCGCCACCGAGTCGGCCCTGGGCTGTAACACGCATCACACATAGTCTGTCCCCTGGAGGACCTGGCTCTAGCTGTGCAGGCAGCGACATAAAACCAGGCCAGGGAACACGGGCCAGATGAAAGTGTGCAGTGCAGGGCAGGGGTGGTGGGGAGGCTCAGGACCGGGGCCTTGCAAGTCTTGGCGAGTTAAAGAGAGGATGGGCATTCCAGGAGGGGAGCAGCGTGGGCAAAGGTGTGGAGGGCTTTCCTGGGAGGGTGTTGCAGGGGGGTCGGGGAGGTGAGGAGCTGGGCAGGGGGAAAGGGGGTGTGCTTGGGCCTCAGCTGGGGACGGCCCCCGCCATGGAAAAAGGCAGCCTCACGTGGCAGTCTTGGGATTTGAAAGTAGCCAGTGTGACCTGGACAGGTGTTTGTTCTTTAAAAAAAGATTTTTTTTTAATGTTTATCTTTCAGAGAGAGGGAAAGAGAGAGGGAATGAGCAAGGGAGGGGCAGAGAGAGAGGGAGACACAGAGTCTGAAGCAGGCTCCAGGCTCTGAGCTGTCAGCACAGAGCCCGACGCGGGGCTTGAACCCATGAACCTGGAGATCATGACATGAGCTGAAGTCGGATGTTCAACCAACCAAGCTCCCCAGGTGCCCCACTCGCCCGTTCTTTCTCATCACAGGCTGCTGCTCCTGACCGATGGTGCAGTTTAGGGAAGAGCGTCTGTTTCTCTGTTCTTTCCTTCCCTGGGAACAGAAATTTCCCCTGGAGCTTGGATGTAGGGGAGGGTCAGGATCAAGGTGACCCAGTCTGCAGGGGAATGGAGACCCTTCCCAGGAGGAGTCTCCATCCAGGCAGCTCCTCCTCCCCCCACATCCCCGCCACGGAACCTGGGGGACTCCCAGGAAGACCCCTGCTGGCAACAGTGCAGTGACTATGAGTCCCCTCGAAGGGACTACAGACAGAAGCTATGGGTGTGGATGAGGGATGCTGTGTGTGCACGTGAGAGTGTAAGTGTGTCTCTGTGAGTACAATGGTGCATGAGCTAGAGCCCTGCATCGGGTGAGCCCTGAGCCCTGCACTCTCTCTCACTCTCTCTCTCTGCACCTTGTGGGATTCTCTCTCTGCCCCTGGGTCACTTAAACTTTCTCTTTTTCTCCCTCTCAAAAAAAAAAAAGATAAATAAATGAACAGATGAATAAATGAATGAGTGAATGAATAAACAAATAACAGCATGTGTAAGGGTGCGTTGGTGTGCGTGTCTGTGTGGGTAGAGGGTGGATGTAGAGACCTCCTGCTCCAGCGTCAAGGACCCCACTGAGCTCCACCCTGAGGGCCCGGGCCAGCCACCAGCTGCACGATGGCCCTTCCACATATTTAATGCTGCCTGTCTGTCCTGTGCGTTAGCAAGGTCTCTCTGGCGGAAATGGCCCCCTGACCATCAGCCCACTTGGGGTTTCTCCTCCTCTTTGCACCAAGTTCCTCCTCTACCAGCCTCCAAATCCCGGATCCTTAACGCCTTTCCCAACCCTCCAGAGGTGGGCCCAGACCCAGACCCAGACACCCGTCACTGTTAACGAACTGCGCTCTTCCTGAGTCCCTGGGATAGGCGTGTGACCCCCCCACCCCATTGACCAATCACAGGACCCCATCCCCTCTGCCAAAGCGGGCCGGACAACAGGGCCTCCCTGGGTCCTGAGTGGAGGGAAGGTCTCTTGCTCAGATGCTATAGTGGGAAGTTGTGAACGTGGGGTGTCCGGTGGCCATCCTCCCCACCGCGTGAGAGACAGCGTGTCTGTGACCAACATGAGCAAATACGGAAATCAGCGGGGGGTGGGCAGGTGGGAAAGGAGACGGGGCGGGCGGGGAAGAAGATGTAGGTGCAGACAGCCTGAGCAGTTCGGTCCTCAAGTCCTGGTTCCAACAGTCTCTCTTTTCCTTCCGGAGCTATCCCAGAACCCGCCCCTCGACAAGAGCCGGTAAACTCCCCTTTTGATGGAACTGGAACTAGTTGAATTTAGTTTCTGTCACTGGCAGATGAAGAGTTGTGAGTGATCAATGGCCTTCACACGCCGTGTCCCAGGCCATCCACGTGTCCCCATTCTCTTCGGGAGCGGGGGCTGGGTCATGCAGTCCTGGTACTTTCCCCTCATTTCTCTTTCTGATCAGAGCCAAAGGTCTGTTTGTCAAGCATCTCTTTTCCTCTCCCCTTCCCTAGGCTACTCATGTGGCATATGGCCCCTGTCTTTCCCCCTGCTGCAAAAATACAGTAGCACATGTAGAGAAGCTTCTAGATGCCTAGGCATGACAAAGGCTGAGAAGCCCCATGGGAAGACAAGACTCAAGTTATCTTGGTCACTCTGACCATTAGGGTCAAGAGGGCAGGACGGAGAGAGACAGGGGGGAGGGTGCCATTCTGGACGTTGGACTTGGCTTCTCCTGGGGTGAAGGTCCCGCTCGGGCATGCCACCTGCCTCCTTTCACCCCTACATTTATTTATACCTAGTACATGTCAGCCAGTTTATTATTTGTATTACCTTATCAAAATGGAAATATCTGGAATTTCCCCCCTCTTTATAAAAGTAATTCATAGTCATGACACTATAGTAAAATAAAACCAAGGCACCTAGTAGAAAACTCCCTGACTCTGGTGATGTCAAATCAGCCCATTCAGTAATGAATGGATGGCCAGGCAGCCCTTCTCTGGTCCATCATAAGTTTCTGTTTCCAGCAACTGTCTGCTCATCTCCCTGCTTCTGGCCACTCAGCCCCTCCTGTACGCGTGGCCTCTTGAGTCCCCAGACCACATTCTTGAATGATACAGTCTTGGCAAGGAGAGGGCAGCCCATCCAACCGTCTGCCCAATGGAACAAGCTTGGCCACAGCAACTGACATATGGTGAGTTACTGATGCATGCACGCTGCCGAGACGGGCAGCTCACTACCTTCTGGGGCAGCCCTTCCAGAACGGGGCAGCTCTAATTGCTGGAACGTTCTTCCCTTTGTTTAGCTGGAATCTGGCACCGAGATGCCCTTGGTTGAGGGCCTGCCCTCTGGATCACTGCAAAGTCAATCTGTTTTTCTTCCACATGACAGCTTTCACACAGTTGAAGACAGTTAGTACGTCCCTTGTGGATTCTTTCTTTCTCCGGTCAAACACCCTGATTTCTGAGATGCTCATGAG
Organism: Suricata suricatta; assembly: GCF_006229205.1. Classification (NCBI taxonomy): domain Eukaryota; kingdom Metazoa; phylum Chordata; class Mammalia; order Carnivora; family Herpestidae; genus Suricata; species Suricata suricatta. The sequence goes on along the minus strand of NC_043716.1, from coordinate 51,953,362 downwards.
AGGTGGGACAGCGTGAGAGCCCTCACTGACCTGGTTTTCATGCCCTGCAATGCCCCTGCTGGAGTCTCGTACCCACTCAGAACAAACTTCTCTGGAGGGGCTTGATCCCGGTAGCAGCCAAGGGGACTCCGGGATCTCACGGGGCAAAGTTGATGCTGTCTGAACCAACTTTGCGTCAGAATCACCGGCGAATTCGTGGGCTCATCCCCTGAGATTCTGGATCCGTAGGTCTGGGATTAGGCCCAGAAACAACTTTGAAGAAGCTCTGCATAGCCAATTCTGTTGACGAGCCATTTTTCTCCAGGAGAATAGAGGTGTGTAGGTAGGATGGGTGGGGAGGGGTGCTGGGAAGCCGTGTATTCATCAGGATTCATCTCTTTGCAAGAGATAGAAACTGCGTAACCAACCCATGCAAACAGGGGATGCAAGGGATTCTGGGACAGCAGAAGCCTGGCCTTCGGGAACGGGACTGAGAACTAAAGGCTCTGGGTTCTTCTGCCTCTCATCTCCTGCTTGGCTTCTTTCTCTCTCTCTCTCTTTTTTTTTAATGTTTTATTTTATTTTTGGTACAGAGAGAGACCGAGCATGAGAGGGGGAGGGGCAGAGAGAGAAGGAGAGACACAGAACCAGAAGCAGGCTCCAGGCTCTGAGCTAGCTGTCAGCACAGAGCCCGACGAGGGGCTTGAACCCACCAATGTGAGATCTGACCTGAGCCGAAGTCGGAGGCTTAACCGACTGAGCCACCCAGGTGCCCTTGGCTTCTTTTTAAAGAAGGATCTTTCTGTGTGGTGACGAACATGGCCCCACGTGTCCAAATTCATGTTCTCCCAGCTCCTCGATCTCAGTGGGAAAGGTATTCCATCCCCCCCCCCCACCATCAGTATCTTTAAATTAATTCTAGGGAAAGACTTTTTTTAATGTTTATATATTTTTGAGAGAGAGACAGACTGAGTGCGAGTGGGTGAGGGGCAGAGAGAGAGAGGGAGACACAGAATGTGAAGGAGGCTCCAGGCTCTGAGCTGTCAGCACAGAGCCTGACTCAGGGCTTGAACCCACGAACTGTGAGATCATGACCTGAGCCGAAGTCGGACGCTTAACTGACGGAGCCACCCAGGCGCCCCTAGGGAAGGATTTTTATTGGTGTGACTTGAATCATCATTGCCATCACCGCACATTGATGGGCGATGGCAATCGGATCACAGACCTGCCCCTGCCCTGCACCGGAGAGGGCTTGGGACACCAGATGTGCAACAGCGAGTTCTCAGGAAAGGATGCTGGCCACGTGTCCACCACTGCCAACCTGCACAGAGGCCATCTATTGTTTTCGTAGGAAAAGAAAGTTCTGTTGCAACTTCTGGATGGAGGCACCATCCAACATTCTAGAAATAGCGGGATCTTTTAAGGACCTTGTGATGATCACCTACTGAGATGAAAATAGGAAGAAATATTAGTGTTTACAAACTGGACTAATATTTGTGGTTGCAAATGTTAGTCCAGTCATTCACGAACCTTGATTGGCCCTGCTCATGGGTCCCCTTGGTCTTGGACTGGTGTCTCCTGGTTTCACTGGCCTGAACCTACCTCAGCCAGACTGAAGCCTGGGATACTGACATGCACCTTCTCTGTTTCGTCTCATGCCCCGTCTGGTATTTGGAGGTTCTTTGCGGCTTTTCTATTAAATAGGTAGAATGTATTATGTTTCATCTCTTTACATCTGTCGACTTTCTCTAGTTTGCATCCCTCTGAAGCAGGCTCTGTGTCTAGCGTATTTCTGATATCATAGCATAAACTCAACAGGGTGCCTCAGGGTGGGTGCAGATGGCTAGCTGACCCATAAAAATGTGTACTGCCCTGGGAAACAGCTGTCCGGCAGGGACCTGCCTTTCTCAGCCTCTCCTGCACTGACGTTAAGGACCACATGGACATAAGGACACACCAACGGAGTATGAATGGAAGTGCTTGCCTGTTGCTTCTGGGCCACGGTGGCCGGTTAAACATTCTGTATAAGATTTCTATGCTTGCTTTCTTCTTCTGGAAGCTGGATTCAGGGATTCCAAAAGAGACCTCCAGGATGTCCTAGGGACAGCAGAGCCTCAAGATGGAAAGAACCTAGGTCCCTGAGTCACCACCGGGAGGAGCATCTCTCAAAAGTGTCAATGGACGAGCAATGTCCACATTCAACTTCATGTGAGTGTAAAATAAGACTTCATTGTGTTAAGCCACTAAAATTGGGGGGCCAAATGCTAACATGAATTACTCTGATTACAGTACTCGGCTCCATAAGAACTGGGGGGCTGTGGCTGGGTCTGGAATGGGCTGCCCCGTGGCTGACCACTCTCCTTTCCTACCTTGGTTAGTCTGTCCATTCTTCCTTTGTTCCTCCTTTCCTCCTGCCAGACACAAAGGCAGTGTGCTGTGGGTGAGCAGACAGGGGTGGGGGTGGGGTGTTGGGGGGCACACATCTCTGTGCTGGGCTTTCTCACCCGGCTCCGTGGGTCCCTAGGCTACCCCACCCCAGCGTGGTGTGGCTGCCACACCTCTCAGGGCACCTTTCCCAGTTTAAAGCTGGACACCGTGTGGGCTGTGGCGTTGTCAAAAATCGGGAATCACACCCGTCATTTTAGCAGAGAGATTTTACTCGGAGGATCTGGTTAAGTGAGTACTGAAGAAGGCAGAGGTTCGTGGACACCGAGGGAGGGCAGCTACAGGGAGCAGCTGTCACCCCTAGTGCTGGGGGAACAAGGCAAGAGGTTGGGGTCATTAGAATTTAGGAGTTGCAGGGGTGGGGGGATGCCTGGGTGGCTCAGTGGGTTAAGCGACTCGGGTCATGATCTTATGGTTCCAGGGTTCGAGCCCCATGTCGGGCTCTGTGCTGACAGCTCAGAGCCTGGAGCCTGCTTTGGGTTCCGAGTCTCCTCTCTCTCTCTCTGCCCCTCCCCCACTCATGCTCTGCCTCTCTCTCAAAAATAAATAAAAGTTAGAATTTAGGAGCTTGTAGTTGAGCCCCCCTCAGCTCTGTGGAGAGGAGGCAAGCGCTGGCTAGTCAGTGCCGGGTCTCACCCAGAGAGGGCATAAGACCAGAGGCTGGCTCCTGCAGTGCAGAGAAGGAGCGATTGGAACCCACCCTGAAACGGGCCACCGCCTCTGCCAGGGTGACCTTGAGAGGAGCCTGGAGCAAAGAGGAAACACAAGAGCCGGTTCCCTCCTCCCGGCTCGGCGGTCTCCCGCGCGCCCCCTGCCGGCAAATGCTAACTGGGTGCAGTCTGCTGAGCAGAAATGCGGCTCTTGGAGTTGCAGCCCAGCGCCTCACAACCTAGGGTGACTCTGGGGTTTGGAGCTGAGTGGCAACAGCTAAAGAACCAACACTTCCGACCTGGTCGTCGTGTTGCGGGGACCCTCGGAGTCAGGCCACTCTTAAAGCCGGCATCCTGGCCAGGCAGGGGGTCCTGGGCTCCGGGTCCTGGGGGTACTCCTGGGTCAGGCTGCAGAGCAGGCGCACGTGATCTGCACTGCAGACCGGCAGGGCATTTGCATCTCCAACCGCTTTAGGGCAGGCGGGGTTGGGGCACAAGTGAGTTGGGCTGTGTGGGTCCCCCACCCAGAGGAGCTGCCACTTGCTTAGACAGCTCCCAGGAAGGTGGCCACAGCCTCTCAGTGATTTGGCTAAGATTGAGAACGCGGGACAGCAACACTTCCACTTACTGCCATGTGACCTTGAGAGAATGAATTACCTTCTCCAAGTCCTTAAAAAAATGTTTATTTATTTTTGAGAGAGAAGGTAGAGGAGGGGCAGAGAAAGAGAGGGAAACACAGAGTCTGAAGCAGGCTCCAGAGCCGGATCTGGGGCTCCAACCTACAGACTGTGAGATCATGACTTGAGATGAAGTTGGATGCTTAACCCACTGAGCCACCTAGGTGCCTTGGCTTTTCCACGTCTTGATTTCTTCTCTGTACAGTCCCCTCAGAGGGTGGCCATGCGGACCAGGGGTAACATACATAAAGCTCAGTGCCTGGCATATGCTAGCACAAGGCAAGTGGTAGGAAGGGTGATGATCCATAAGAATGGGGGATGGGGGAAGTCTGCTTTTATCCTTGAAACTTATGGGATGACCTCACGCTAGGGGGATGAGGGGCCCAGGGAGCAGCAGTGCGGGCAGAGAGGGGGCACACAGGTGCCTGAGGCTCCTGGGCCCTCCCCAGTCCCAGGCAAAGTGCCCTGCCCAGAAAGCCTGCCTTCCAGCCTGCGGTGGCCCAGAGGAGGCGTGCACAAATACCTAAACCAAATGCATAATTTCTAGATTCCACTGCAGTGGAAGTTTGGATCAGAGCGAGTGGGTGTAAAGAATGTCAAGCAAGATTCGATTACAATTTTTATTTTGGAAAAACCTTCATCAAAATATGTATATCTAATTAGGACAATTACAGCACAGGAACAAAAAACTGATTAAAAATCAGACACTCCATAAATTACGAGTGTTTTCCTCCAGCTGGGGCACATCTCCGGCTGCTGAGCTGCAAGACCAATCAATGGAGCCGGCGCGCGGGGAGCCTGAGTGGGGAGGTGGTGACTCCCAGGACAGGACTGGAGGGGGTGGCTGTTGAGAGTAGGCTGGGGGGCGGGGTCCCGCGACCACTTGACTGTCACCCTGAGGCGTGGAGGCAGCTGGGTTCGCTCTGGGTGGATGAGCCGGGGTCTGGTGAGACGCGGCTGTGCCTGGACGGGTCACGTATGTGCACGCATGTACAATGGTGTGTGAACAGCTGTGCAAACATCTCTATCATGGCCAGAAGATGGGCAGTAGAACACACAGCAGCATCTGGGGTGTGGTGCCAGAGGCAGGCGTGGCGCAGAGAGAGAGCAGGCGGGACAAGCCCCGCGTGTCACCAGGCAGGCAGAGCTGTGCCGTTAAGATATCACAAGACAAGGCCATCCCCCAAGGGTGTCCACACCCCAGGCCCTGGATCCCGTGGAGGTGTCACCCTCCATGGCTTAAAGGGCTTTGCAGATGCGATTAAATTAAGGCTCTTGAGAGGAGGACGTGGGTGGGCCCAGCATCATCACAAGGGCCCTTGAAAGTGGAAGAGGGGGAGGGTTGGAGAAGGAGATATGATAGCAGAGGGGTGATCAGGTCTATGTCATTGGCTTTAAAGATGGAGGGAAGGGACCACGAACCAGAGGACGGGCATGGCCTCTAGAGGCTGGAGAAAGCAAGGAAAAGCGTTCTTCCGTAGAACGTCTGGGAGGAACACAGCCTCGATGACATCTTGATTTTAGCCCAGTGAGATCCACGTTGGCCTTCTATAACCCACGGAACTGTGAGTCAATACATTTGTGCTGTGTTAAGCCATTACATGGTTTGGGCTCAGTGCGGAGCCCAATGTGGGGTTTCAACTCATGACCGTGAGATCAAGCTCTGAGCTGGGATCAAGAGTTGGACACTTAAGGGACTGAGCCACCCCGGTGCCCCTAAGCCACTACATTGGTGATAAGTTGTCTCAGCAGCAGCAGAAAACTAATGCAGAAGGTAATATTATTTTGCCATTTTACAGGTGAAGACATTGGAGCTCAGAGACATCAATGATTTACTGAGGCTCATCGGGCAGCACGCGGCGGAGCCACAGTTCCAGGCAGGTCCGACCCCAGAGCCCGAGCCGGCCTCTCCCTTCTGTCCACCGAACTGCACGGTCAATCTCAGAGCAGTTGAGAGGACCAGACTCCCCATTTCCAGGCAAGCTTAGAGATGTCTCTTTGCTGCCAGCTCAGGGAAGACGGAATCGAGCGGCCATCTGGGAAGAGAACATTGAAAAGCCTGGACACGTTCCACTTAAAGCCTTGGTTGAAGGCAGCTAGTATATCTTCCCTCCAAGGAGAGGAAGGGGTTTATGTCTGAGCCCGAAGCCAACTTTGACACAAAGCTCTGCCTGTCTCCTCGGCCAATTCCCCTTGAACCTGCCTTAGCCCCTCCACCCCCTTCCTCCCCACTCGACCCAAATCTCCGTTAGTCTGCACTCTTGGGGATGGAGACTTAGCAGTTTCATGGCCTTCAGTAGCTCAGGGGGTAGATTACCACCGGCCCAGAACCTCACAGACCGGGGTAGAAGGGCGGCAGTGGGGTGCGTGGAGAAGCCACTGGGTCCTGACACCCACTCCTTTGTCCTGCAGCGACTGGTGAGCCAGACCATGCCAAGAATCCGAGAGCACCATCCAAGATGGCCCATGGAAGGGGGGGAATGGAGACCAGAGATACTGGCTTAGGAGCCACACCAGCTAGGCTCCATTGCTGATTCCCTTGGAGGCCTGTTTGACTCAATTCTCCTGCTGGGCCTTAGTTTCCTTGTCTATAACTTGGGTTACTTAGAGAACATTCCAGAGATGCCCTCCAGCTAGGATCTGCTGACCTTGCTGGCGAGGCTTCTCTTCCCAGCATGTGATAATCCAGCATCCGGGGTGCGTGCCTGACCCTTCCCTGCTTGTATATTCTCAAGGAGGGTGGCTATGGCGTGAAGGCAGTAGGGGGCTTGAACTGAGTGTCAGGGCTGTGTCCTGGCTTCTGGGGGATGGTATGGGGACAGTGAGGTCTGCTTTGCAGGAAGCTGTCCTGAGTGAGTAGTGTGAGAGCCACCCTCAAACACAGCACCCCACGTTGTCTGTCCTTTCTCATCCCAGAAGCATGCTGTCTCCCAGGCCGGCCCCCTGGGCTTCCTCCTCTGGCTGCAGGGGGAGGGTTCTGTGTGGTGGGAGGGGGGGCGGGGAATGCTTGCCTGGGTCCGCTCTAACAGAATCAATAGACTTGTCTCATGCAAGACTCTGATGGGCTGGCTGGAATCACGTGACCATCTCCGGACCAATGACTGAGCAGGAGAATGCAGTGTTATGACAGTTCAACTGCATGATCACATGTGCAATGTCGCTCGATCGCATCTGCAACCAGGAGAGATCTCCCAGGCACCATGTTTGAAGCCCCCCAGAATCACGTGTAGTGCATGATGATTCCCCTAAAGAGCCCCACGATGAAATAGCATGCTGGGCAGAGAAAAATGTTTTCCTGAATGCCCACCGTGTTCCAGGTGCCGTGTGGAAGGGTCGCTTGGGCCAGCTATTTCAGATGACTTAGGGACTGTCACGCCTTACACTCCTTACCTGAGGTGAGGGACGTCATCCCTGCTTCACACCTTGCTTTCAAGGGACTCTGTCTGGAAGGGTCTGTGCTTGGGGCTCTGAGGCATCCTCCGCTAGACATGGGGGACACTGGGGTGGCTCTAAGATACTCTGGCAATGGGCGTCTCATTCACTCTGTGCCTTAGTGGGCATTCTAGGGCACCTTGGCACTTGGGCACCTTAATTCTAGGATACCCTGGTGTACGTGTGTGTGTGTGTGTGTGTGTGTGTTGTGAGGGTGGTGGGTGTCAGGGGTTTGGGACTCTCGGTCTTAACAGACCAGGGAGAGGTAGGGCAAGAGGGAGGTCTTTGGGACCACGTCCGTGTGTCTCTAGGCCCCTGTCTTCTGCTGTCTGCAGCCCCCTGATCATTATTCTGGGCCCAGACAGAGGCAGCTGTGTGGTGGTGGGAGAAGCTGACAGGCAGTGACAGGTGACACCGGCTGCTGGGTCTTCCTTCTGTTCAATGCAGTTCTGCCGCCTTCACCGTCTCTGGTGCCAGGGACAGTCTCCCAGTGTCCCTCCTGCACCTTCCTCTCCAGCGCCCTGCCAGCCCCCACTGAGGCCTCAGGGATGGAGGGGTGGGGCCTGGGGTGAAAGGTCTCATGCTGCTCATTTGCCCATTTGCTCCCAGGTTCACTTCTCATGCTCCCTCTGCTCTGCTCAGGGGCCCAGGGGCCGATCATGGCTCCTGGCTGATTCCAGCCACGCTACAGCTGCATGCTCCGGTCTCCCCAGACCCATCGGTTGAAATCTAACCCCCCAAGTGTGGAGGTGTGAAAAGATGGGGCCTTTGGGAGGTGATCAGGCCATGGGGGGTGGAGCCTTCCTGAATGGGGTTTGTGCCCTTGCAAAGAGACCCTAGAGAACACCTCATTTGTCCCATTATGGAAGGACAAAGGGACAACAGCCTATGAACCAGGATGTGGGCCTCCACCAGACACTGCCAGCACCTTGACCTTGGCCTCCAGCCTCCAGGACTGTGAAGACTAGCTGTCTGTGGTTTAAGCCCCTGTCTCTGGTATTTTTGTGAGAGCAGCCTGAACAGAACAAGGCAGCCGGTGAGACCCTGGCAGGGAGAGAGAGGGGCAGGAAGGAAGAGGTGCGGCATGGTTCCTCTCCCCCTCTGCAGTCCTGCTTCATGAGACAGGCCCACCGGCCCAAGAGGGCCCCGCTGCTCCCGTGACTCCTGCCTGGATGACGGCAGCTTCGTGCTGTGCCAGTCCTGAGCCGCCTCACCACCCTCTGTGTCTGGTTTCTCATTTCGTCCTTCACCCATGTGACCAAGTCCCGTGGACATGGCTTCCCCTTTAGACCCTCGGAGTGGCGTTTGCTTCCTGCTTGGAGCCTAATGCTGCTGCCATCTGGTTGGGCCTCAGGCAAACTTGGACTCAAACTCTCCTGTCCACAGCGCCCTGTGTGAACTTGGGCTCGTTGCTGCTCCTCTCTGGACTGTATTTTTCCCTCCCGCAAGAGAGAGAGTAGGAGTTGAGAGAGCAGCCTCTGATGAACCCTGGACCCTCTGCTAGGAATTTTCCAGGGGTTCTTCTGGGGCTCCTTAGACCCCCGTGATCCTCCAAAGCCGTCTCCACCTCATCTGGGAGGGTGTGAGAGACGTGCTTGGTCTTAAGTCCTAAAGTCCACTCTCACCATGTGTGCAGGGCTCAGACGAGGACACTTGAAGGGAATATCTCTTCTCTACGGTTGGAGAAAAGTGAGGGGCAAGAGAACCATCATGAGATCTGGCGGGGAGACCCCAGGGGCCCCTTCCCCGGTAGGCTGCCTCTCACCTGTGTTGGGTATCGAGGGCGGACACTGGAGGCAGGGGAAGCTGAGGGGAGCGGGGGAGTGGGAGGGAGGGAGGAGATCAGAACGGAGCTGAGGCCTTGTTTTGGGTTTGAAATGCTCAAGCTGTTAATCTGAGAATAATCAATGCTAATTTGCACAGATCTGGATGCTCTAGCGAGTTATCTATTTCCCGTCAAGATGGCCCAGAAGCTCCTGGAGCCCTCTTCAAGCTCAGCGCTGCCCACCAGCCTCTGCCCACCACTCCGAGGTGCCATGGGGCCGCCTCCACCTGGGAGACAGTGGTCAGCCCTCACCCTGCATCCCTGCCCAGCCCCAGCTGCCGCTGGGCTGGAGGGAGCCCAGGGGACTGCAGGGGAGGAGAGGGCTGGGGGGCTGGCCAGAGCCTGGCAGGAGGAGAATTAAGCAGCAAGTGCAAATTACCCAACCCCGTGATTAACATTTCTTCCAAATCTGCATGAATATTAAAACGCAACCCACCCTGATCCCCACACAATGAATTCTGCATGAATCTTAAGATAAATCGTTTGGATAACTTAGCAGCAGCTGTACTCCCCTGCCGCCAGCTGCCTCCCAAAATCATTTCAAGGCGGGGAAGAGGAAGGAAGGAGGGGAGCATCGGGGCGAGCCAGGAGGGGGCCCGAGAAATGCGAGTCATTGTGGGTCCTTCTGCTCAGGCACCAGGACACAGCGGGGCGTTGGGCTGTGGGTGAGTAGTGGGGTTCGCAAAGCCTAGGCTTTGGCCAGTTTGCTGACGACCCCTTTCTTGTGTTCCCAGAGCCTTCGGGGCATCCTGAGCTGCCCTCCCTACTCTCTCCCTTCTTGTAAGAAGTAAAACCAGCCCCGTTTGCCCTTAGCTAGTGCCCCATCCCCTTGGAGGGCAGAGGTTCTCAACCTGGATGACTTTGCCCGCCCCCCCCGGGGAACAGATGGCAAAGTCTGGAGAGATTTTTGATTATCACGACGGAGGAAGAAGATGTTCCTGGCATCTAGTGGGTGGAGGCCACGGATGCTCCTAAACATCCTCCAATGCACAGGACAGCCCCTCTCCTCCAGTGACCAGGAGCGTCACTAGTGCCAACGCTGGCAACTTACCCTGGTGCCACCTTCACCATGGAGGCATTCAGATTTCCTCCCAAACCACCCCTGGGCTAAGAATGGGGGGAGAGCTGGGAGTGAGGTTTTGACTTTTGGAGCACAGCAATGTCACCATCGTGACTGTCGCTGTGCCAGGCAGGGTGTCAGCGGGAAGCAGGTGGCACCAGCTAGGGGTTCCAGAGAAGACTGTCTAAGGAAGAGGCCCTTCAGGTATATGGCCGTGTGAGCAGTGCTGAGGATCCAGGGCCCCGCGCCAGTGGGGAGGCCTCACCACCTGCAGGTGAGGGGAAGGAGTGTTCCTAGTGGAGCCTACAGAGCCTGGGGCCGTGGAGAGAGGAGGGGTGCTCCAGGACAGCAGCAGGGAGGGAGGGAGTGGGTGGAATAAATACCCCCACTTTTCTCTCTCTTGCCCTCAGCCTTGAGCCAGTGCCTTCAGTTGACCAAACCCAACTAGATGGCAGGGACAAAATTGCCCGGTCCATCAGCCTGTAGAGGTTGGAGGGGAGGAGAAAGAATGACTTTTTTGGGATGACAGCAGTGCGTGTGTGTGTGTGTGTGTGTGTGTGTGTGTGTGTGTGTGTGCAAATGAAGAAAGTAGCACAGAGCTCATTACCAGCACCAAGGGAAGCCAGCTGGGGGGGTACCCCTGGGAACTGCTCCCCAGCACTAAGCATGTACCTCAGCCAGAGGTCAAAGAAGCCCATGGAACAACTCACATCATAAACACAAGCGGATCGGTAAGAAATACCTTTCGGAAGAGTCTAGACTTCTCTTTTCCAATGGTAGAGCTGGGGTTAAAATGTTAGGATTCACTGGAGAGGGAATCTCAGAAAGAGCTTCAGCAAGCCAGTGGCATGCTGGGATTCAATTTGCAAGAATGCAATTTGAGCACAAATTTGTAGCCCGTCCACTGTAGAAAGGGAATTCCGCTTACAGCAGTCTGAGGAAGGGCACCCCACGCTGGCGTGCCCTGACAGAGACCAGTTCTTTGGGGGAGGACGGGTTGGCGTCTACAGGACTTGCTGAAGAACGGGTGTGGGAGGGATGGACACGGGACTCAGGAGTGAACATTCTGGGCTTTTGGCCTGATCGGTAGACAGTGGTGGCCCCTCTGGATTTGGGATAGACCCGGATGGGGGCTGGGAATTAGGTTCTAGTGGATTCCAAAGCCCTGCGCTGGGGAGGCGGCCACTTCCAGGGCCTGCGGGCAGCGTCTGGAGGCGGCGGCCTGCTCCCTTCCCTGTTCCCAAGGTGCCTTGTGCGCAGCCTCCCCTCTCCAGCTGCTGGGAGGCTGGTGGCATTTGCACAACTGCTGGGGGTACCTGCGGAAAGGGTTTGGCCTGGATAGTGCGAATGGCCGAAGCAGACCAGAGGGGCTCCTGCCTTCTCCTTCCTGTTTTAAGCAACAGCCTAACAAGAAGTAGACAAACAGGAGTGCTTTTCAGCTCAGCGGGGTGATGGGGGGAGCGAATTAAAATCCCATTACAAAACCACAGCAGAGGCTGCTGGCAGCCTTGTTGATGATCGTTTACACCAATGTGCACACACCGAAACCTTCCTCGCTGTGACTAAGGCCACACAGGCAGGCGTGGAAAGAATTCTGGAATCGAGTCAATGTGGCTTCGCCACCTGCCGCCTTCGGGCTGGTGACCTTGCGTGAGTGGCTGAAACTCCCGCGGCTTCAACTTAAGCGCTCTTGTGCTGGAAACCTACTGTTTGCCCTCCAGATCGCTCCCCACTTTCCCCCACTCCCCTCTTCTCTGCCTGGCCTGGGAAATGGCCTCTCGCTTGCTAGTGTGTGGCACAACTGGTAGCTCCAAGGGCAGCCAGAGCAGGTAGGACTTGGGCTCTGCAGCTCCTTCTCTGCCAGGGTGCGGCTTGGCTTTAACTGCCACCATCACTACCCCCCCCCCCACCTTTACTACCATCACCACCACCACTTTCTCCATGGTCACCTCTGCTCCCAAGTTCTCCCTTTGTGTCCTCAGCCTTGGGCGTGCAATGGCTTCTCTCTCTTCTGGGCCCTGGAGGTCCACTCACCCTGTTTCCTGGGCCCTTCAGCCTTGCTCCACCTTTGCAATGGTCCCTTCATTTGACTCTCTTCCATCAGTGTTTTGGGAGCATCAGGGCCCTGACGGTCCGCCCACCGCATGAGGCTGGCGTTGGTGGTGAAGGCCTCAATTCTGGGAAGGTGTTGAACGCAGGGAAGGGGAGCCCACAGGGAGCTTTCCGGGAGCACGGTTAGGACTAGACCGTCTGGGGTTTTGTCCTGGCTCTATCACCGGTAACTAGCCCTAGAACTCCGACAACCTGTGATCCTCTCTATGTAGCTTCAGTTTTATTCCATAAAATGAGGCTGTTGATGATGATGGCAATGGTATCACATACGTCATGGGGTCCTTGTGAGGATCAAATAAGTAAACTCATGTAAAGTTTTATTTATTTATTAAAAAAATTTTTTACTGTTTTTATTTATTTTAGAGAGAGAGAGAGACAGCATGAGCAGGGGAGGGTCAGAGAGAGAGGGAGACACAGAATCTAAAGACAGCCTCCAGGCTCTGAGCTAGCTGTCAGCACAGAGCCCGATGCGGGGCTCAAACCCACAAATTGTGAGATCATGACCTGAGCTGAAGTTGGACACTTAACCGACTGAGTCACCCAGGCGCCCCTCATGTAAAGTTTTAAAATGGCACATCACAAGCCGCCGGAAACATTAGCTATTTCTTCTTTACGGTGCTACGTTCTACCAAAACGCATCTTCCTCCTGGTCACACACAAGGCCTAGTCAGCCATCAACCTTCATCTGTCTTTGAATAATGTGATCGTGACAGTTTCTTCTGTGTTTCGAAGGACCTTGAGGCCATCTCTGTTCCAAGGGAGGCCCGTGTGCCCAACTCCCATCCTCAGCCGCCTCTCCCTGAAAGCTCTGGTGAGGTCCACGGCTGGATTCCCAAGATTGCAGTTTGCTGAAAGTTTGCTTTACTCATGAATGTGTATCAAGGGCCTAACATAAGCCAGGCACTGTGCTGAGCCTTGGCGGTACTGTGTTAAACCTACAAAGACTCCCTTTCTGCTTTGAAATGGCCCCTGAGCCACAATGAAC
>NC_043716.1:51934007-51940097 GCF_006229205.1 Suricata suricatta | reverse complement strand
ATGGCACAGCAGGGTCCTTGGCAGCCTTCTCTCTTAGGTTCTTCATTGTTAGGTCAAGAAATGGTTCTCCTCCAGTCCTCAGGAAGGAGTAAGAGGCAAGGTGTGCTCCAGACAAAAATCTTAAAGTGAAGCATTCCAGAAAAGAGGCCAGGCTGGCTCAGTGAGTGGTTAAATTCTGCTTGAGTTCATATGGCCGGGAACTTCTATCACTTTTCACCCTTAACTCCACCGTCTTCCCTACCTCACCTGTGCTCCCCACGCTGCACTGGGCATGGGTTTGGGGTCAGGAGGACCTGTTCCAATCTAGCTGTGTAACCCCAGGTAAGTTGTTGAGGACAAAAATACCAACTTCATAAGATTATTATGAGAAGTCTGATATCAATAAACCACTTGGTCTAGTATCTGGTACATAGTAAATGCACATTGGATGTCTGTCTTCCATCTGTCTGTTGTCTATTTTTACTGTCTAGGTATCATCTTTGTGACTGAAGCGTCTTTGTTTTGTTCAGCTTATCTATAGGTATGTGAAAAACCATCTCAAACTTAGTGATGTAGAACAATGACCATTTACCAACTTCTTGCTATCTCTCATGGTTTTGGGGTTAGCCAGTCAGTTCTCATCTGGGTTCTTTCATGTGGTTTCAGTCAGAAGGTGACTGGAATCTTCTTAAAGACTGCCTCATGATTGATGCTGACTATTGGCTGAGACCTTAGCTGGAGCTGTCCACTGGGACACCTGTACATGACCTCTCCATGTGGCCTGGGCATCCTCACATCATTACAGCTGGGTTCCAAGAGGAAGCATCCCAGAAAAACAGGTACCCACATGGGGGCTCTGCTGCCTTTTGTTGACCTAGCTTTGGAAGTCACAAAGCCTCATTCCTGTCATCCTCTATGGATTGAGCGAGTCACTTAGATCTGCCTAAGTTCAAGGGAAGGGGACTCTTGGTCTTGATGGGGGAGAGATCAAGTCACATTGCAAGAAGACTATGTAGGAGGAGATATTGTTGCAGCCATTTTTGGAATATAATCTTCCACACTTTGATTTCTTCATTAGACCTTAATATTATCTTGTCCTCCTGCATTCACCCTTTTAGCTCCCTTAATGGTACTTCCTGGGTTAGACTACACCCTCTCCATGCCCTTTGGAAAATCTAGTGCATTAGAAAGAGCAGCGTCCTAGAAGCCCAGACTTCTGGTTCCTTGAACCAACCCTGTGTGGTGCTTCTGAGCCGGTCTCTAGCTACCCACTGCCCCTTTCCCATTTCCATACCTCCGGTACTACAGAGCTTCAGAAAGAAGAAGACGGTATTTTATACCTGAGTTTTCCACTCTGGTTAGCTCAGCACTTCTTCACCCAAAAGAAGAAAATCAAATTTTCTTATAGGATTCGGGGCTGGAATATCCACAGCCACAACCTTCCAAATATCATTTTTTTTTCTGGTTCAAGAACTTATTCCCAATAACTTCATCTCTGGCCCACCATTATTCTAGAGACCTAGAGTCTCCCAAACTTATCTTTTCTTCTACCCTTACAGTATTAATTTTCTCTTGCTACATAGCCCATTACAATAAAACATAGTGGCTGGAAACAACATATATATTATTATCTCACGGCCTATGGGTCAGGAATCTTGGTGCATCTCAGCTGGGCCCTAGACTCAGGAGCTCTTACAAGACTGCAATCAAAGCTGTTATCTGGGGCTGTGGTTTCATCTGAAGTCTTGGCTGGGGAAAGAGTCACTTCCAGGCTCACTCATGATTGTCAGCAGGCCTCAGTCCTTTACTGTGTCTTGGCCAGAGGCCTCCTTCAGTTCTTTGCCATGTGGGCATCTCCATAAGACAACTAATGATTGGGCAGTTTGCCTTACTACCATGAGAAAGTGAGCAAGCAGGAAGAGAATGAGAGCAAGGAGGAAGTTACAATGTTTTACCACCAAATCTTTGAAGTGACATCTTTGCCATATCCTTATACACAGGCCACTGAGTGCAGCCCTCATTCAAGGTGAGGAGTTTACACAGCACATGAATACTAGGAGATGGGAATCATTGAGAGCCACAGTCACCATGGGTGGAGGCAGATGTGAGGCTTTGTTTGTCTGATAATAAAAGAGATTAGGTATTGGACATGGATTTTCATAGCAGCATTATTCAGAATAATCAAAAAGTATAAACAACTCATATGTCCATCATTGGACATTTATCCATTGAATGGATAAATGAGATTTGGTATATCCATACAATGGGTATGAAGAGAGATGAAGTACTGATATGTACTAGAATATGAATGAACTTTGAAAATATACCAAGTGAAAGAAGCTTATCACAAAAGACCATAAATTATATGATTCCATTTATATGAAATGTTCAGAATAGGCAAATCTATAGAGACAGAAAATGTAATCGTGGTTGCTGGGGGCTGGGGGAAAATGGGGAACCTAGGGGGATACAGTGGGTTGAATGGTGGCCCTAAAAAGATATGTCCATGTTCTAACCTCAGAACCTGTAAATGAGACCTTATTAGGAGGAATGGGGTCTTTGCAGATGTAATTAAGAATCTCAGGATGAGATCATCCTAGATTTTGAGTAAGCCCTAAATTCAGTGACATGTGTCCTTATAAGAGAAAAGCAGAGGGAGATCCCAAACCCAGACATATAGAGGCGATCACATGAAGATGGAGGCAGAGACAAAAGTGACATGGCCACCAGCCGAGGAACACCTGGAGCCCCCAGAAGGTGGAAGTGTCAAGGAAAGATCTCCATCTAAAGTTTTTGTACAGAACGTGGCCCTTCCAACACCTTGGTTTTAGACTCTGGACTCCACAACTGGGAGAGAATCAATTTGTTGTTTTAATCTACTAAGGGTATAGTAATTTGTTGCTACAGCTCCAGAAAACGAATTCAGAGGGCACTGGCTAAGGGGTACAGGGCTTCTTTTCAGGGTAATTAGAATAGTCTAGAATTGATTGGGGTGACAGTACACAACTTTGTGTATAAACCGAAAACCATTGAGTTGTTCACTTTCAATGGGTGAATTATGTGGTATGTGAATTATATCTCAATAAAACCATTAAAAATAAAGTAATTGGAGGGACTTCCCCGCTTCCAGCAAGCCAGGGACAGAGGCAGACCAGAAGAGGGACAGCTTTGCTTCTCAGTCTGGGCTTTCCCATAACGCCAAGCTGCTCCCCCGAGTGCATATTTCTTTGCTGGCCCTTGACATCTGGGCCCCATGTTCTGGGTCATAGCGGTGCCATGGGGAGGCGGTGTGTTCCGGAGATAGTCACACCTTCCCTGCTCCCTCTTTCTCATACATATCACCATTCCCTCCTGTTCATGTTTAACTTTCTCTTCTCCTCACCCCTCAGTTTTCACTCTGTGCTGTCCCCCCTCCCCCGCCTCCACCCGATTTTGTGTGCCAGCTTCATCCCCTTTTCCCCTTCCAAATTGTAAAGCCCCAGGGTGGAATCCATTTCCAATCCCTCAGATGTCAGGGGAATTGAAAGCATGGCAAATATTTCCGAGATCTAAATTACACCGACCCCGCAAGGCAGAACTTGCAGTATAATCCAGGTTATGAATTGTAAATCAGACGCCATGCAAAGTACTTGCAAAAATTCAATAAAGCTTTTGCTCCCAGCACAGCAAAGCCTGGCCTAAGGAGGCAGGAGGAGGCAGCTGGGGAGAGAAGGAAGGAAAGGGAGACAGGTGACGGGGAAGGAGGGCAGAGGGTGGGCGGGGCTGGTCTTAGCACTGCTTGGCCAAGGCTCTCCTAGCCAGCAGTTGCCCCTGTTCCTGATAGTAGGAGTCAAAAGGTCTCCATGGCCTTTGGCTAACATGTCCTCCAAGACTTAATTCAATCCTGCAAATAAGAATACTATATTTGCCAGGCTGTTGAACGTACAGAGGCCATGAAAGTGAAGGGGGGCTTCTAGACCACTCATTTGGCATCAGCTCTCAGGCTGCCTGTTTATACAAGTTGTTACCCGGGTGTCCTGTAGGTCCATGGCAGGTGGCGGTCACCAATATGTAGGTAGTAGGGGATGTCCCTGCTTGATATTAAATTTGTTTTATCTACATTAGTGAGAAAGAAGTCAGAGAACTCACTGTGGATCAGGGATGTAGGAGGGAATGCAGAGCAGTCCATGCCCAGCCAAGAGTCTTATTTAGGAGCAAGATTGAAGAGCAATGGCCTCACTTCATTGCTGGAAGTGGATGGCACAAAGGCTTTTATGTTTTAAGGACTGGCGATTGCAAGAGAAGGGAGTGGGGGAGAAACAGGACAGGTACTCACTTCTCTCCTGGCCATCAGCTCAGGAGGTACACAGAGGTACAATAGTACTTTGCCAGCTCGAGCTGGGGCATTCCTGGGAGGTCATATTTTGTACAGTGGCATTTCTGGAGCACAAGAAGGTCAATAGTGCCATTTTTTCAAGAATTGAAGGGAAACAACAAGTGCGTTGAGATGGGGCCTCGCTGCTCACACCTGGCTTCACAGGTGTCCCAGTCCATCAGCACAGACGACCTGCTGATTCATTTCACACCCACCTGCCAGGCACTGTTCTGGCTGGCAGGAATATAAGGGTAAAATGAGGTCTTTCCTTGAGCAGATCTGATGATGACAGATTGAGTCCTTCATCTTTGCCTCCCAGATGCTCAGAAGACCTGGGTACTGGGCAAGAGCCTCAGGGACAGAGCAGGTGCTGCCCTTGGTCACAGCAGAACTATGGGGTTGGTATAAAGAAGACTTGAACTACCAGTGTTGGGAGGGGGGCTGCCAACACAGGGCTTTAGGAGCCCTGAATGTTCCCAGCCTATTAATAGTCATGATGAGAAGGATGTGGAAAGCCTTCTCTTCAGGTGCTCAGAGCTCTGACAGGCAATTAAAATGCAGCATTGCACATGACTCTAATGAGGACACCATTAATATTGTGGGCAGCCCTAGCTCTGGGCTGCATCCTAGAGGACCAGTCTCATCAGAGAGACCTGGCTGGAAAAAGTTCAGCACAGCCTTTTTCCTATAAAAACATGTCTGTCTATCTATCTGTCTGTCTCTGTCTCTCTCCCTCCTTGCTTCCTCCCACCCCCTGTATACCCTTGAAGAACATGGAGGATTTGCATCATAGGTGTGAAATGTAGCCTGTTCAAAACTCCAGGGAATATGTGGCTCAGCTCTACTATCTGCAAGTAGATACTCTACTATCTACACCTTTGGCAAGTGTCTTCCTCTCCAACACACACACACACACACACACACACACACACACACACACACACCGTGATCCCCACCTCCTGATACTCATGTGCTTATATAATTCGCACCACTACCATCCCTCAAGTGTGGGCTTCTAACCAATAGAATAGAGCAAAGGTGATGGAATGTCACTTCTGTGATCAGGCTTTAGAAGATCGCCATTTGTGTTATTAGCAGATTCCATTGCCTTTGGGCTTACATGCTTTGATGAAGCAAACTGGCTTGTTGGAGAGGTTCATATGGCAAGGTACTGACCTCCAGCCAACAGCCAGCTAGCAGCTGAGGCCCTCAGTCCAACAACCCTCAAGTAACTAAATCCTGCCAGCAGCCATGTGAGCTAGGACTTGAATCTTTTCCCACTCAAGCCTTCAGATGAGACTGCAGCTCTGGCCAACACCTTGATGGCAACCCTCAATAGAGGCCCCAGTGAGCCAGGCATGGACTCCTGATACACTGAAACTGTGAGATAGTAACTGTGGGTTTTAAGCTGCTAAGCTTTGGGATAAATTGTTACTCAGCAGTAGATAACTAATACAGCAAATGATTTAATTTTTCAGGATTTCATTTCTCATCTGGAAACCAGTTCTGATCCTACGATCTTACAGGGTTGTCAAGAGGATGGACTGATTAGGTGCATGTAAGGTATGTTTTACAGTGCTGAGCACCCAGGAAACAGCAAAGAGCAGCTTCATTGTTAATTTACATCATCCTAAATAATAACGGCTCTTCTGGACCACGGTGTTTAGAACCCCTGAGCTGGCTTGCCCTTAATGCATACACATTTATGCAGTGCACTCAGTCTGTGTCTAGCCCTGTCCCAGCTGCGTCCAGGAGAA
>NC_043716.1:51909007-51931507 GCF_006229205.1 Suricata suricatta | reverse complement strand
GACAAGATGCTCCTCAGGAGTTTTGTGCTACTTCCTCAGAGTTCTCTAGCATTAACTTTGTGCCGGTGTCACCTTCCCATAATCAGGGCTCAAGTCTCCATGCTGAATAGTGGCATCTATGGTTCTGATAGTTTCAACTACGTTAGTCTCCAGACATTTTATCCACTTCTCCATGTTGATATGGAGATCCACTGAAGGCCAGGGATCATCTCCTTGAGTCTATGAACAAATAGTGGGTGCACGTCCATGGTGCCAACTGAACAGGGCAGAAGCTGAGAGAACACCACCCAGCTCCAATTCTGGCTGGAACAGGGCCGCCCTCAGCAGCAAAGGCCAGGGTGGAGTGGAAGGGGCCCTGAATTTGGAGTCTGAAAACCAAGGTTCAAATTCTAGCTTGCTGGAAACATGACCTTGGACCAGTCACTTAAACTTCTTGATTCCATCTGGAAAATGGGAATGCCTATATCTTCCAAGACCTTCTTACATGGTTGTGTTGAAGATCGGAGCAGACGCTATATGGGAGAGCACCTTGTCCTGGGGAAAATGCCATGACGTGATGCTTTGGTATTGCCCTCGTTTGCCTCCACCCACCTCCTGCCATCACCCCGACAGGGACAGGCCTTGTGCGCAGGACCAAAGCCTTAGCAGTTACAACAATGTTGGGAATGAGCATTATTATGCATTGTGACAATATTTGATGAATTCATATGCTCCAAGGGGAGCAGACTAGGTGAATAAAGTGAGAATATTCTCTGTGACAATCAATATTCCTTCAATGGAGCCATCTCTGCAGATCTGACATTTTGATTTTTCTTTTTTTGGACACATTAACTGGATTTATGCTTCAGTACAGTGGAAAAGGTAGGGAGAAGGGGTGACGGCAACCTCAGCAGGACAGGTGCTTCCGGGGCACTTGGCTAGGCTGATGGGAGTGCGTCCATTGGTATAACATTGGCCACCTGACCTCTCTTTCTGGTCAGTTCTTCAGCAGACAGGTGGGAGCTGGCCAGGTTACTTAAAAAAAAATTTTATTTTTAACATTTATTCATTTTTGAGAGACAGAGAGAGACAGAGCTCGAGCAGGGGAAGGACAGAGAGAGAGAGGGAGACACAGATTCCAAAACAGGCTTCCTCAGAGGGGAAGGCCCCAGCGGCCTGTGATTCTTTTAGCTCCATCATGAGGGCTGGGAAAGCAGCCAGCTCAGGCTCAGGAGCCTTCCTGCCCTGGAGTCTTGGCCCAGGCCACCAGAAGGGGCCAGATCAGCTCTAGACGGGAGGAAGGGCCGGATGACTTCTCCAGGGCCTTTCCGGGGTCCAGGTGAAGCACACAGGCTCTGATCACTGCCTGGGTTCATCTGGTGGCTCTGTCATTTGCTAAAAAATGGTGGTTAAGTTCATGTCCTTTGCATGACTTTAGGCCAAGTTCGTAACACCTTTTGTCTCAGTGTATCCATTTGCAAAATGGAGCTGATAATAAAACTAACTTGTGTTGAGTACCTGCAGGTGCCAAGCATTCTTTTCAGAGGTCTCCATGGGTTGATGGGCCTAACCCTTGCAATAACCTCGCAGGATTGGTATGATAATAGTCCCATTTGCAGGCGAGGAAACCCAGAGACGCGGCTATGCCTTTTCAGCAGGTGAGGGTTCACAACTCAGCTCTTACCTAATGGCTGTATAAGTCAAGACTCTTCATGGAAAAAAGTACATCTCGAAGGAGTTTCAGCAAAAACTGGGTGGCGATATTGACTTTGGTGGCTAGAAAGGATACTGGGGTTGCTCAAGGAATCCTAGAGAGGAAAGGCTCTAGAATCTTCCAGAATATTTTAGAACCCCCTAAAGACTCCCTTAGAAGGCCCTTTGTCCCAACTGTAATTTTGCCCTGTCATCACCTGTCACTGTGTACCTCTGCTTTCCTTTCCAGGTTACTTAAAAAAATTTTATTTTTAACATTTATTCATTTTCGAGAGACAGAGAGAGACAGAGCTCGAGCAGGGGAAGGACAGAGAGAGAGAGAGGGAGACACAGCTTCCAAAACAGGCTCCCGGCTCTGAGCTGTCAGCACAGAGCCCGACCTGGGCTCAAACCCAGAAACCGTGAGATCATGACCTGAGCTGAAGTTGGTCACTTGACTGAGCCACCCAGGCTCCCCCTTTTCCAGGTTACTTTGTAAGGTAGGATAGTGTAGAGCTTGGAGCAATGACTCGGGAATCTGACTGCCCATGTTTGCTCCTGATGTCCACTTACTAGCAATGTGACTTTGGGCAACGTCTTTAGCATCTCTGAACTTCTCCTCATCCATAAAGTGGAATGACAATAGAATCTTCCTCATAGATTTAGTAAATTCTCCTCTACATATAAAGTGTGTGGAACAGTGCCTGGCATGTGGTGGATGCTTAGTTAAGTTGAGACTCAGGCTCCTCTTCCAGATTCTTTTCCGCCTCATGGCCGGCAGCCTTAGCTTGACCGGATGATCTGAGATCATTTTCCTCCCTGAGCCCATGAACCAATCCATCTCCGGGAAGGATCCCGACTGCCCACTTCTGATATTAGTTGCTATTATCCGGCAGAGTGAGGTACTAAGATTGTCTAGACCTGGTTAGAGATCTTGTCCCTGTAAGGAAATTTGGAATAAGCCCCAAAGGTCACCAGGAGTCACCAATTGGAAGCCAGGCAGTTCTGAGCACACCTTCTTAGGCCATTGGATTCTAGCCTTTTGGTGTCTTTGAGCTGTTTTATGGCTCTGTAAGTTTAGATAACTGATAGCAAAGCAAAATAACTCTTGTCTATAGGCATGCAAATAAATTCTGTCCAGTGGTTCAATTGATTTCCCTCTTCTTTAAGGAACGAGTCAGTTGCAGTCTTTGTAAATTCACATCCACTTTCCTTTGCTCTGTATAAATTTATGCCGTTTAGACTTCTCCTTTAGATTAGTTGAAACATCCGCCTGGTTCCATTACTAATATTAAACCAAATAAAATCTTTAACACGTCTTCAAGTACAAGAGTCACGATCTTGCCTTTTGGGGAAAGCTATCTTTTAACACATCCAATGATAGGAAAGCTCACTAAGCCGACTGCAAAATAATGACTGTGGTCCAGTCTCCTAGCAGTGTTACCTTCATCCAGGCCTTAGTTTTCTCATCTGTAAAATGAGAAACTTCATACTCTAGGCAACACTGTGAGAATTTCTAAGGAAGGTATAGAAAGCACCTAGCCCATGTCTGGGCACACAGGGAATGTGCAGTGAAAGGGTGCAATGTTGGGGATATTGCTGGTGTTACAGATGGTCCTGGTCATGCGCCAGCAACAGCCAAATGGAATCACGGGTGTGGAATGTAGGGAGATGGGCAAGAGGCCCCATGCATTCTCCAAGGCTCATGTGGCTATGATCAGAGAGGAGAGGAGACTTCTGGGGGCAAAGCCACACATGACCTGTCCACTGAGAGTCTCCATAGATATAGGCAGGCACATCCCACCCAAAGTGCGCTCAGCTTGGGGGCCGCTTGCAGTTCAAGTACCTGGGGAAGTACATTGACACGGAGAAGAGGTTTGGACTTGTCAGGATGTAGAAGGGGGTGGTCAGGGCTGGAAGAGAGGAGGGAATGCAAGCACATCTGCTTGTGTCTGAGGAGGGCTGTGTTTTGCCGGCAGATGTGAACATGTGGCTCTGGGGGCAGTGTCCTCCGTGCTGCACCTGTCAGCTTGTTCCCCAGCGTGTGGCCCCCCCGGTAAGTTGAATCCATTCCTCCGGACTAGAGGAACCCCGGATGCTCTCATGATCATGGGTCTGTCCCACTAAGAGGAAGACCACACGGTGTCAGGTGGTAAACAGTGAACTGCTTTCACACACAAGTGCCGTACCATGAGGGTCTCTGTCCTGAATACATTGCCCGCCCAGCCCTGGCTTTATCCCCAACGGCCACTGCATTCCTAGCTTTTGCTTTCCTTGGCTTTGACCTGAGGAGGAGCAGCGATCTTTTGAAAGTATGACTGGGACTTTCTCCTCTGTGTTTCTGAGCACATCTTCTTCCTGCCCAGCTACAGGCTGGGTGTGACCACATCCAAACTGATCAGACAGTTCATCAGGATGCAGACCAAAAGAGACCCCAATGCTTCCTAGCCCCCATCATCCTTGGTTTACACTCATCCAAAGTAGCTGGGCTGCCTGCAAGCTAGCTGGAGGCCAGGAGGGTCACCTCGGCCGGTTGAAGAGGGATGGATGAGGCTGGCCAGGGTGAATTTGCAAAGAGTGTGGGGTCAGGAGCCAGTGGGGCACCACTGCTCCTTGGGTGTGTCAGGAGAGGGCTTTGAGTCTCAACCATTCAGAGAAAATCAGACTGTGACTTATCATAGGTGCAAATGACAAATGATGGCCTGGGAAGCTGACCTCGGACTTATAAAGCAGAAGACAGTGACCGAGGAGACTGCCAGAGGCAGAAGTAGGTGGCTGTCATTGTTGGTTCGAGGACATAGCTGGCCATGCCCCTTCCCACTCATACCCAAGCTCATCATGCTGTGGCTCTGCATTGACCTGAGTCCTTCACACAGGCTCCAGTGACTCAGACCCCAGCTGCTGGATCAGACAGAACTCCCCTCACCCCGTTATCCTTGCCACAGAGCTGGTGAAAGCTGGTGGAGACAGAGCACACCATGACAGTCAAAAGAAAAGGCCATTTGAGCAGCTGTGTGGCCTGCTCTGCACGGCCTAGTGATTTTCCTCTTATTCTCCCCAGCGAATTTTCCTTCACTCACCTGAACTGTCCAGAAGGGCTGCCTCTTCCAACATCCCCAAGGCAACCGCTCTGTGTCAGCGAGTACTCCTGGACCCATGGCAACCTGCCAGATGCTGCTTCTGGAAGTGAGAACTTACAGGCTGGCTGTCCCCCAGAAGTGCTGCTGCTCTCAGTGGGTCAGGATGACCTCTTACAAGGGTGCTAGGCCGGGCACACAGTCTCTTTTGGAAAAGGACAACACAACCCCCACAGCCTCCCATTTCTCCTGTTTAGGTAGATTCTGTGTCAGTTTCAAGGGGGCGGCTCCTGGGCACACAACAGTTCTGTTGGGCCTTGGAAATGAAATAAGATTTTGAATGACCTTGGTGGGGGGCTCCTTTTATCTTTTATTCTCTACAGGGACCACCAAGCTTGGCCTAGGCGTTCACTAGGGGTTCACCCTTTCCTCAACCCTTTCCCTTTCTTTATAGCCTCAGTTTTAGACATTTATGTCCCTATATCTCTGTCCATCTGTCCATCCACTCACCCATCCACCCATCCGCCACCCATCTGCTCACCCACCCTTTAATTCACCCACCCATTTACCTACCATTCACCCCTCTACCCACTATTCAGTTACCCACCATCCATCCACATACCCACCTGTCCACCCACCACAATCCAGCCATTCATCATCCAGCCATTCAACCACCTACCCATCTATCTGTCTATCCATCCATTCACCCACCCACCACCCACTCACATCCACCCATTCATCACCCACCCACCCATTTATCCATGCAGTCACCCACCCACCATACAGCCATCTATTCATCCATCCACCATTCAGTCACCCACCTTCTACACACCATCGATCCTTTAATTCACTCATTCATTTACTTACAATTCACCCCTCTACCCACTATCCATCAACCCACCCACTCACCATCCACTCACCCACCATCCACTCACCCACCATTTGCCCACTGTCTACCCTTCAATTCACTCATTCATCCAACAACCATTCATCCCTCCACCCACCATATACCCATCCACTCACCCATGCCTCCACCCATCCATCCACCCACTCACCTTCCATGTACCACCCACCCACTTATCCATCTGCTCACCCACCCACCAACCACTCATCTACGCATCCATCCATCCATCCATCCATCCACCCACCGTCCACCCATCTATCCATCCATCTATCCACCACCCATCCATCCATTCACCCAGAGATCTATCCATCCACCCACCCTACATATCTATCTCCCTTTGCCTTTCCCCCCTTTTCTGATACAGGCTAGAATTTCCCAAAGGAATTTCAGCAAAAAGTAAAGGAAATAAATATTTGAAATGTAAACCTTCCTCTTCAAACTGCAAACAAAGCATAACAGTCAGGCTTTCAAAATTCTACACCTTTCTGATCCCTTGGTAGCTAAAGCTGTCCCTCTTAGCATGGTGTAGTGGTTAAGAAAACAGACTTGAGAGCCAAACTGCCTGGGTTCAAATCTCAGCTCTTCTGCTGACCTTGTGGCCCTGGGCAAGTTTCTCTGCCTCAGGGTCTATTCTGCCAAATGGGAATGATACAAGTAACTCTTTCAGAGGACAGTTGTGAGAAAGAAGTAGACTATTATTTTTTATCATTTATTTTTGAGAGAGAGAGAGAGAGAGAGAGACAGCATGAAAAGGGGAGGGTTAGAGAGAGAGGGCAACACAGAATCCAAAGACAGGCCCCAGGCTCTGAGCTGTGAGCACAGAGCCTGAAACGGGGCTTAAACCCACGAACTCTGAGATCATGACCTGAGCCGAAGTTGGACACTTAATCAACTGAACCCCCAGGCGCCCCACAAATTGATTTACTTAATATGTACAAAAAACCTAACCAGGGCTTGGGGTACAGTAAGTGCTATGCTATTTGGGGGTCCGTTCTTATTACTAGTACTGGGCTCTTAAGCTCTATCTGAAGGCCTTTCTGGGCAAATGCCCCTAATTTTGGTCCTCCTTCGAGGCTGCTGCATACAGCTATGCAAGTTGCACA
The DNA here is from genome assembly GCF_006229205.1 of Suricata suricatta. NCBI lineage: Eukaryota > Metazoa > Chordata > Mammalia > Carnivora > Herpestidae > Suricata > Suricata suricatta. The sequence continues at coordinate 51,924,752 of NC_043716.1, read as the reverse complement.
CTGCACACCCCAACTCTGTGTACCCACCCCTCTGCTCGCCCCCAGGGAGGACTTAGGCCAGCGCTTCAGGATGACAGTCATGGCAAGCAGTGTCATCAGTAAGACTGATGAGTGTGACCTGCAGGATATTGGATAGAGTTGGCTGTTTCTGGAGCACAGGTGCATAGAAGCCTTTTTGTGCAGGACCTGGGGAGGCCAAGAGGAAAAGGGCAGCCGAGGACTCTGAGAGCTGGAGGCGCAAGAGGGAGAGGGTCTGGAGCAGGGCCTGAAGTTGCAGGCCTGTGGGCAGTGCTGGCTTCAAGGGCAAGCCACCTGGGCAGTCACCCCAGGCCCCGTTCTCAGAAGGGGCCCTCATATTCTCTCTGCACTGGGCTCCCAAGCTTCATGGCTGGTCCTGCATGTTAGGCCTGGGCTGCAAAGGAGAAGAGAGAATCCACAGAGGGTCAGCTTTGAGGTGAACTGGAGGGCCCAGGAGGAGAGTGGTGTTGTGGAACAGAAGGTCAGTGGAAGAGCTGCCTGTAGGTAGGAGAAAGTACTAAATTTGGGTGTGGCCCCACTGTGTTGGGTCTCTGAACTCATGGTGATGCCCTGGCGTCTGTTCCCTCCCCCTGCCCCCGCCGGCAGAGGCCTGTGTAGACACGCACTTCGAGGAGAGATTAGCATCAGACATGCCATGCACGTCACTGTGCTCCTATCTGGCCTCCCTTCTTTAGCCACTGCGGTGGCTGTCAGTTCTGTGCGGCTCTTACCTGGCCCTGCCATTGCCCAGCCTCTGGCCCATCCAGGCCACTCTGGACCCCGCTCTGGATTTTCTGCCTGCACCATGTGAGATGTCAGAGGGGCCTGCTCTGGAATCACACACATACAGTCTGGAAGCTCGGAGGGGCTGATGCTGGGGGAGGGGTGGGGGCATCGGGAACCAACGGTAAACGCTTTCCCCTTGTGTTTCTTGGGACAAGCGACCTCCTGTGTAGGCTTGAGCTCTGGGTGGTTGTCATGGTGGCCCAGCTCAACAAAGAGCATATCTTTAAATCAGCTCTCCCCCTTCCCTGCCTCACACTGCCATTCCTTGGGAGCACAGATAGAAATAATCTTGTGAGGGGCAGACTCAAGATGGTGCCCAAGGTTCTCTGCCTCTTGCTGGTCCCTGTGGAATCCCCTCCTCTTGAGAGTGGGCCCAGTTGCTTGCCTCTAATACGGCAGGATGTCACTTCGGTGACCGGTTCCAAGAGATTATAACTTCTGTCTTATTCTGACTCTATTGCCTCTCGCTTTGCACACTTTGATGCAGCAGGCTGCCATGTTGAAAGGCCCATGGGATGGGAATGAGGACCCTGCACTCAGTCGGTGCTTCTGGTGCCCCCTAGGCCTTGGGAGCCACTGCAGACTGCATGGAGAGGGGCAGCAATCAGATCTTTTGGGTGGAGTCCACCCACATCCTCGGTCTGTTCCTGAGGAAAGTCCTATAAACAAGGGGAGAATATCAACAAGGGTACGGAGCGCTTTGAACCTGCTGGGCATCCCAGGTACCACTGCAGCATGTCCCAGAATAGCAGGCCTTGAGATCACTGTCCCAACCAAGTTCAAGGCTGCCTTGGCTGGTTGTCGCTGGAAGAGAGAGACTACCTGTGGCATTCTTGTGCTTCTCAACCTCGGCAGACAGGATGGCGATTGGCGTGACTCAAAAAGACTGAGCAGCAGCGGGAGAGACCGACGTGAGACATCTTGAAGAACTTCCAGGCTGTCAGCAGTCTTACCAATTCCTCTGAGTGCCAGGGAGGGGGTAGATAGAGGGCAACCAGCCCCAGAAGCAGGGCTGAGACAAATGGCTACTTTTAATCTTCAGGAGATGCTGGGCTTGGTCTTGAGCAGACTAACCTCACAGACATCCTTGACGTGTTGTAAGCAAGACACGAACAGCCCCATCATCAAATACCACGTTGTTCTCCATCTTAGCGAGAAAGAGAGAAAAAAATAAAACAAACAAGGGGGGGAAAGAGGTTTCATGTTTTTCTAATAGAACGAGCTAAGGAGCAGGGAAAAACAATTTGAGCTCAGCACTTCTGAACGGCCAGCACAGCCCACCCCCCACCTCCTCCCTCCACAGCAACAAGAACCACAAAGCCAAGTTCGATAAAGATGAAGAACAGCACGTTGGCTTCTCCAGAATGAGCTGTGTGTCTCCAGTGAGGCCTGGAGGGAAGAGAGATGAAGGGCTTTTGGAAATCGGCCACTTTTTTGAGGTGGTGGACGCTTCTGGCTCTGGAAATGGAAAGGCAGCAGCAAGGAGAGATGAAGGCTGTCGAGGGGCTGGGCCTCAGAGGTGTGCGGAGCAGCCAAGGTTGAGACAGGTGTCAATCAGCTTTGACAGCCGTCAGATTCATGGCTTTGCTGCCTCAGCCTTGACTGCAATTGGCCTTGGAGTAGCAGGTAGGAGCCGCTTTGGGGATTCAAGAGAGAGGAACGGCAGGCAGCTTGTGAGCCTGCTTTTCGGATGCATTTGGCTCCTGGCCTGGTTGTTACCCTGAGCAGCTAGATTTCTGACCCTGTGCTGGGTGCTGCCTTGCTGTGAACCTCTGTTTCTTTATCTGTACCAGGTAGGGGGTGGGCTAGGTCAGCGTTTCTCCACCCTAGAGGGGCAGGGCCCGCACATCACTGGCTTATAAAAGCTTTCCAGAAGATTCTCGAAGCTGGAGGGAGAACCACAGTCCTGGAGCCTGTTCAGCTGGACGCTGGCCCTTGGCCATCTCTATAGACCCTTCAAAACGAGAAATCAAAAGTCCACTGGGCAGCACCATGGCCCTGCTCCCAGACATCTCCACCAGGAACAGTCCAGGACACTTGGGTCCCTGTAACTGGGGTCACACCAGGGCCCTGCGACAGCCCTGGGGAGCGGGGCCTGTGTGGGATTACGCAGTGGCCTCAGGGACCCAGGCGATTTGGTGGTGGGCTCCAGCTCAGGCGGCGGTGGGGTCAGCCTTGAGCCCGATTGTCCATCTTCCCAGCGGTGTGACTTCTCTAAGCCTGCTTTGTCCTCTGGGAGGTACAGGTAATAATCAAAGCTGCCTCACAGGTGAGGGGCAGGTGAGACAAAGCACGACGCTCAGAGCAGTGACTGGCCCTTGGAAGGAGTCCAGAGGCCTTGTTATTGGTTCCCTGATTGGGCCCTGGCAGGGGTGGCCTGTCCTGATTGAGTTTGGCACACCGGGCAGTCCACCAAAGGCCAGGTATGGCCAAGGAGGTCCTCACCCTTTGGCGGATGTTTGAATGGAAACAAAAAAGTGATGGAAGAGAGGAAGGAAAGAAAAGGAGTGAGACAGAGAGAGAAAGGGAGAATTCATTGCTTTTAGAACCTGATCGATGACAGAATGTGCCCAGCTGGCTTTGAGGTGGCCGCCCCGGGAATGAGACCCCCACAGAACAAGCCTGGGCACTTGTCATGAAGGAAGGAGGGGAAACAGGGGAACTGCTTCTGACGTCTCAAAATCAAGCCTCTGCCCCCAATAAGCGAAATGCAACATGAATGCCGTTGGCCCCCCTCAGGGCTGGTGTTGGGGCTGAGATAAAGTCAACCCTTTTTACCCATTCTCTCTTTCTTTTGCTGTCACATCAAAGCCATTTTATTGGTATATGTTCAAGAAATGTTTTTTAATCTCTCAAATTATAGCTTCTCTATATGTTCTTGTCATTGTAAATTACACAGTGATTCCATGAGCTTCCCCCCCCCTTTTTTTGCTGGTGTCAATTAAAATATCCCCCCGGGGGGCCTCCGCTGTGGCGTTCCACCTACCCACTCACACTTCTGTGACTCGCTCCTGTCTCTCTGTTTCTCCCGCAATCTGGTTTCCTGTAGCCTTGGGGACCGTCAGCGGCACTTTGCCATGATCCTAGGCATGACGGTGGTGTTTCCAACGCGTCTTGGGGAAGGCTGGCCCTTCTAAGCAAACCCAGATGCTCAGGCTCCCCCCCCAGGAGGAGCTGGACTCCCATAGGCCCCCTGCCACCCTCGGGGCTCCAGGGCTCCGGCAGCCGGGCTCGGCTCCGGGCTCGGTGGCCCTGCCTCCCCAACCTGTTGGCGTCGCTAATTGCCTGGCGCATGGGCAGCTCTGTCACATCTCCAGCCTCCCCAGCTAATGACTCATTCTTGCACGGCCATTTGTTTGTGCTGGTTTCAGACAGACTAATGCTTTTAATGGCACATAATCATTTTTCAGAAGTCATTTGATGCCACTAATCATCTTGGTAATTCGCCGCGATGGAACGCGTAATGACATTCGGAACAGGACAAATGGCAGCGTGATTCCTGCCTTCCCTGCTTTAATCTATATTTTACCACGTGCCTGGCTGTTAATGACACCGAGTACCGTTAATAAACAGCTGCCTCACGGAGTTTTCCCCTTTTGGGGTTTGGAAGGGCAGCGAGGGCCCCTGTAAAAAAATAATTCCTTCGGGGAGTGACCGTGAGCAGGTGAGAGGAGAGGAAAGGAAGCAGCTGGCAGATGAAGTGTCTAGAAAGTCTCACCACCTCACCGGGGACAAAGGCCTGGCTCAGGTGGGATGTGGGCGTCCACTGAGAGGACCGGACCGAGGGGAGCACGTGCAGGTCAGCAGGAGACACGCAAGGGGCCAAGGGTTCTGTGCCAGGGTTCTCTAGAGCAGGAAAGTTCCCCGGAGGCATGGAACCACGTTAGGGTGGGCACAGCCACCTGAGAGATGCCCTGTGGGTGTCTGGGTAAGGGAGAGGAGCCTCCCGAGACCTTGTGGCTACAGCACACCCTCCGGGGAGACTGTTAAGCACACAGCACGTGCCTCCTTCCGGGGTGGGGGTGCGGGTGGGCGTGTCTCATCAGCCCGGGGATCCCGGGCACGGCCATCCCTCCTGAGACACAGGTGCTTGGGGCTCTAGGAAGGGTGGGAATCAGCCAAAATCCTGGGTAAATGATGTCTCCTTTAACCCTGATGTCCACCAGAGAGTAATTGCTCAATAAAATGCAGTGATTACAGTAAATTGTAATGACAAGGGGCGGGCTGGGCACCACTTCAGGAGGTCAGGGGACAGGGTGGGGGGTGCATGTCTTGGGTTTTGGAGACAGACCTTTTCTATTCTTGGGGTCCCCCCTCCTGAAGGGGGGCTGTCCAGGTAGGAGGGCTAGTTTTCTTCCCCACCCATCTCCTTTTCTTGGGTCTCTAGGGAGGACTGTGGCATCCTGTGTCCCCATGGGCGAGTCCCTGCATGTTAACAGGCCTGGAAATCTGGGAGGGGGGCAGGCCAAGGGGAGCCAGCGTGGGCCTCCAGAGCCTGCGGATCATGACCCAGGAGGCTAAAAGCAGGGCTGTTGATGTCAGAGGACAAGATCTCCACCCTGGCTCTCACATAACAAGTGTTCAACTGGGCGCAGTTAACGCTCTGAGTCTCGATTGCTCATTTGTAAAAGGATATTAATGACATCGCCCTTGCGAGGATCACTGGGAAGATTAAATAAAACAATGCATGTGAGATACTGAGCACAAAGTAGGCCCTCATGCAACATTAATTATTACAGTGGATGCTGTGGGCTGGTCCGGTGGCCCTGTTGGACTCAGACAGCCACCAGGCGAGGGGACAATTGGAGCTCAGACCAGGTGGGTGAATCAGGACAGGTGCTTGAAGGGACAGGCAGGCCATCTCCACCTTGGGGGGATCTCCATGAACGTGGGGATCTGCGGCAGGCTTTCCTCTCCAGCGCTGCCTCCCCCGGGCTGTGCTCAGTCCCTTGTTGATATTACATCAAGAAGATGTACAGAGATTCGGGGGAAAGCCATCTGTTAGCAAGTGGGAAGGCCCTCGGCGTCCTTGCCAGCGTTTAATAATTTAGCGTTAGCTGCTGGATGAGGGCTGACCAGAGCTCTGACATCCATTTTAATAAAGTCCTTCTCTGCCCTCGTCGAGTGCTGGCCCCGGAGACCACAGTCTCTATGAAACCTCGCACACCCCCGTCCACCCCCCTCCTGCTCACGGGGCGGGGCAGGCACTGAATATAGACACACGGGGCCCCGTTCCAGGGGAAATCTTGGAAACACGTGTTCTGGAAGCACACACTGCACCAAGGCCCACTCAGAAGAGCTTTCTGGAAGCCCAAAGCAGCAGTAGTAACCGTCACTTCTGAATGGGCAGTTCTTGCATGCCGTACGTTGCCTGTCTTCTCTTAAATGATCTCCTGCAACCCTCCTCCAGATCTGGAGAGAGGAGGCCAGGTCTTAGAGAAGTAAAGTAGCGTGTGAAGCTAACAAGTGGAAAATAGGGACCCAACCTCGAGTTTGAATCCGGTATTTCTGCTCTTCACCACGTTGGAGTGATGCACATTTTTCTCTGCTAAATAAGGCACTGAGACTGGATTTCTGGAATCTTCTTTCCCTCCCTCCCTTAGGCCCTCTCTCCTTTCTTCCCTCCCTTCTGTCATTAAATGTTGCTCTGATGCTTGTAATTTAGCTAGAGCTATGCTACAGGTGGGAGAACAAATATGTTTAAGGGCACTTTCCTGAGGAGCAAAGTCCCAGTGCCGGGGACCCCAGGAGGAAGTGATCTGGAGACCTCTAGCCCCGAATCCTCCATTTTGGGGTATCCTCTGATGGCTCAGGCCAAGAAGTGTCCTGTGGAGGGGGTTGTCAGTGCTCCGAGAAAGCTAGGCAACCCCCAAGAGCCCACATCCCTCAGTAGAGCCTCAGGACCTTGGGCCACTCTTGCTTTTCCCCCTGGAGGTATAGAAACTGGTAAATAGTTGCTTATACGGCATTGCCCTAGGATTTCTCTGGGTAGGTTCGTGGCTTATTAAAAAAAATTTTTTTAAATGTTTTATTTATCTTTGAGACAGAGCGAGAGACAGTGTGAGCAGGGGAGAGTCAGAGAGGGAGGGAGACACAGAATCCAAAGACAGGCTCTAGGCTCTGAGCTAGCTGTCAGCACAGAGCCCAATGCGGGGCTTGAACCCACAAGCCGCAAGATCATGACCTGAGCCGAACCTGGATGCTCCACTGACTGAGCTACCCAGGCGCCCCTGTTCGTGGCTTATAATGGGAGACTGTGAGGTGGGGCAGCACAGGCTCTGGGAAGTCAGGGCTGCCTGGAGCAGGGGTGAGGACAGGGATTATGGAAGGTATCAGGGAGGGAGTGGCAGCAAATCCCATTCAGTGGAGCCTGGAGCGCTGTCCCCTACCCCCACGCCCTACCCTTCCCTTCCTTTCTCTGTTTTAACCGCCTAAGTACAAACAATGGAGAGTGGGCATGGGAGGGTGGCAAGCTGTGGGGGTAACTGTATTTACTCACAGGCACTGGCTGGCATATCTGTCTAGTGAAACCTGCAATTTCATTGTTTCAAGAGCACAAATGTGCCAGGAGAACACATCTCTGATGGCCTCTTCCTTCATGCTTCCCGCTATCGGTTCCCCAGGGTATTAGGGCTGAGCCTCTTCTCCATACACATCCTAGGAGGACCATTCTTCCAGGCCACGCACCCATGGGATGGGGCATTTCAGCATCAGGTGCAAGAGAGTCGGGAGCACTCGCCCCACAAGGCAAGCAGAAGGGTGATCTTGGACCCTAAGTCTCCGGGCGCAGACAGGTGTGTGGTTCACCATGACACCCCAGCACCCTGTACCCCGCCCAGTCTCTGGGAGGGGCTCCAGAATTGCTCATTCAAGAAATGGACAAAAAGTGGATTGGACAACCCCATCTATGGTACCCAAACCATCCTTTCCTCTTTCTAGCTCTGTGGTCCTACGTTCTCATCTCTAAATGGAGATCGTGGTGCCTGCCTTTGGGTTCTTCCCGAGGATTAAGTGAATTAACAGATGTTCAAGTGTTTGGCTTAGGGTAGGTAAGTGCCCATTGGACACCCATGGACCCTACAAACCACCCCTGCTAAACCCACACAGTGGAGGCTACTGGACAGTAAAAGAGAGTCAATTATTGCACACATAGCCCTGTGGATGCATCTGAAACACAGTTTACTAAGCAAAAGAAACTAGATTCAACACAACTCAGTGACTATGATCTGTTGGAAAAGACCAAATCATGGGGGGCGGGGGGACGGGAAACCAGGTTGAGGCACCTGGGTGGCTCAGTCCATTAAGCGTCCAACTCTTGACTTTGGCTCAGGTCATGATCTCAGGTTCATGAGATTGAACCTTGCATCAGGTTCTCCATTGGAAGTGCAGAGCCTGCTAGGGATTCTCTCTTACTCTCTCTCTCTCTCCCTCCCCTGTTCTCTCTCATGCTCCCCCCCTTTCTCAAATAAATAAACTTAAGAAAAAAGCCCAACAACAGGTGAATGGTAGCCAGGGGTTGGGAGAGGGAGGAAAAGTTGGCCACAAAGGGCATGAAGGAACTTTTTGGGGCGATGGATCCTGCATGCAAAGGTGCTGTAAGATTACGCATTTGTTACAACTCTCAGGGCATTCCACTTTTTAAAAGGGTCAACTTGGCTGTATGGAAATAATATCTTAATTAAAGGAAATGAAACAAAAAAGTCTATGGACCTGAAATGATTAAAAAAACCCAGAAGAGCCTCTCCGGCCTTTGGAAGACTCTTGTGGTTGTCTGGTCTCTTTCATCACCTTCTGCTTCGAAGGTCCTGGGAGGCGCTTGCATTTCCTGCCAGGGGGGGGGGGGTGCGGCAGAGGGGGTCCAGGCCTCTGGCTCGGATGAATGATTGTCTCGGGAAACGTAGCCAAAGTGGAAGCTTCACACTTGGATGCCTGAACGTTGGCTAATGGGGGCCCAATTGTTCTGGGAAATAACTAATGGTATCGGGATCATCAGGTTAAGAAAGCCAGAGTCCGATAGGGAGGTAGGGGCGGTGTGGTGGAGGACAGGGGCTAATGGGGAGCGCGTGGTAGGGGTGCCCTTCCCCCCCTGATGGATGGCTTCAGTCAAGTGGCAAACCCACGGGCGTGAGCACACCTCCTGGGAGAGGTCAGCTTTGGTCCGGCAGGCTGCAAAGGTCCTGTTAGTGCCTCCATCATTAAGCAATATAGACACAGGTAATTTGCTTCACTCTTTGGATGCAGAGTGAAATGACTCATCATTATCTTATTAATGCCATCAGGGACTGAAAATGAAGCCCAATGGCATTTCGCCTCAGCAGCACTTTCTGGAGGGGTCCGATGTTCACAGCCCTCTGGCTCACTTCCCTGACGTTTTCTTTCCCTTCCCAAGACTGCGTGTTTTGTCTTCCTGCCTCCCTGGGTCGCTGGGCAGGTGCTCACCTGGGATGGTGCTCCAGGCCAGTGAGCCTCCCTCTGAATCCTGTCCCCGGGGTGGCTGCCTTGGCAACCAGGCTGGGCTTCAGGGAGCGTCCCAGAAATGTTGGGGGATGGGGGCTGGACACCTGGGCTTAGAAGAGGGAGTGCAAGCTGGGAATATCTTTGTGCAGTGCACATTGCTGCACACTTTACATGAGCTGTGCCGTGCTGTGGCCGAACCGTTCCTGCCTACTCTGTGGTTGTGAACACTGGGGCTTGGGAAGGGCGTGCGTGCATCCAGCCGCACGTAACGGCACCCAGCTACAAGTGACTGAAATCAGAGGGTCTTCTCCCCACACGCAGGAATCTGGAGGTGTGTGATCTGGGGGTGGGGGGTGTCAGCACGGTTACGCTCAGTCTCTGGCCAGGCAGCCTCTTGAGGTTTTCTCGGCCCTTCCATTTTATCACAAGACGGTGGCAGCGGCCCCAGCCTCACCTGCTCACCCATCTGTGTTCAAAGGCAGGAAGGAGTAACAGGCAAGCGTTTCCATCTCCTCTCCCTCTTGCTCTTTCCTCCCCCTCCTCCTCTCCCTCCTGTTTTCTCTTAAAAAGTAAGGCGAGGCCATCTTTCCCAGAGACCCCAATGGATTCCCTTGGCTCTCACTGACCACGATTGCCCATACATTCAAGTCCTAGCTGCAGGAGGTGGGGGAGTCCCTGGTGACTTTAGCTCTGGGGCAGGTGTTGGGCAGTGCCGTGAAGGGTGCCCAGCCGGGGTTCTGGGTTTGCCCCCAGAGCTCCGTTCTCTGAACTCTTAAGCCAAAGTGCAGAGTCCTCCCTAGGTAGGGGGGAGGGAGGGGTGGAGTAAGAAAAGCCAGAATCAGCTTCTGCGTTTGGAGGCCAAAAAGCCCCTGCAGGAGGGAGAATGGTGTGCATTTGGTGAAAATAAACACAAATGGAAATAGAACTCTGAATAAACCCATGTAAGCCTGGCCTCACAGAAACCGCCCGCCAATTAAAGTTCTAATAGCTTCTTTTTTTAAGGTTATTTATTTATTTTGAAAGAAAGAGAGCACGTGCAGAGTAGGGGCAGAGGAAGGAGAGAGAGGATCCCAAGGAGGTTCCAAGCTCTCAGCACAGAGCCCGACGCGGGACTTGAACTCACGGGCTGCGAGATCATGACCTGAACCGAAGGCAGACGCTTAACTGACTGAGCCCCCCCGAGGCCCTATCTAGTATCTTCTTTATTACTGTGATCAGGGAGTCAGGGGATCTGGATGCGAGGGCCTCACGCTTAGCCACCTTTGAATGAAGTGTTTCTAAACTGTGTCTCTCGTGGTTCTTTCCCCTCAGTTTCTGTCCTTTTAAATGGAGCTGGGATCCTGGCCCCCATCCTTCTCACTCCATTAACTGGAAAGGTTTAAAACCAAATCAAATCAAACAACCCGAGTATATGAAACCAAGATGTTATGTTTTTACACTATGTCACAGCAGAAACTCTGGACTGGGGGCCTGAATATCTTTTCTCTTCTCCTTAAGGTTGTCAGGTTGCAAAGAATATACTATTATTTTCTTTTTTAAAGTTTATGTATTTACTTCTAGAGAGGGGAGGGGCAGAGAGAGAGAGAGAGAGAGAATCCCAGGGAGGCTCTGCCCTGTCAGCGGAGAGCCCGATGAAGGGCTCGAACCCATGAATTGTGCGATCACATCCTGAGCAGAAATCAAGAGTCGGATGCTTCACCGACTGAGCCACACAGACGCCCCCAAAGACTATAGTCTTAAGGGACTACCTAAGAGGGCATTTCCTCTTATGTTTTCTGGTCCAGCCTCCCTGACAGAAGGAGTCACTGAGGGCCAGGTGACAGTCCACACTGCGGGGGGTGAGGTCTGCAAGCCTTCGGGCCGCGGACCACAGCCCAGACCTCTGGGACTGTCCGCTGCTGGGTGCCGCCTCCGCTGCTGGCGCCCACGGCAGCACCTCCTGTGTGGTCATCCTGCTGTCTGGCCATCGTCCCCAGCACTAAGGGGCCACAGCGGCCAGCTCGTCCTCGCCCCCGCCCTCGGGCAGCTCAGCACCACAGAACCTCACCTTCTCACCACTGAGGCGGGCACGTCCCCGAAAGCTGGGGCCATGTGCCCCTTCCCCACGAGGCCCCGGTCTGGGTCCTCTTCTGCTTAGCGTGTTTACTGATTCCCTCCTTCGTGTCTCCTTGCTCTTTGGGGTTGCTTTGATTCCTATAAGCTATGCCTGATTTGGAAGGTAAAAAGCAAGAAACAAAACTTAGGAAACCAGAAACATTAATTTTTCACACTACAGCACATCAGAAGCTCTGGACGGGGAGGGGGGCTGTGGGCCCTGTCTCGCTTCTCCTAGGGAATGAAGCCTGGGGCTTTCCTTAAGATCCAGAGGGCGTTTCCTCCCATATGTCCAGCCTCTGCCTCCCCTCATGGGATGAAATCTCCGAGGGGCTCAGTGTCACGTGTGGGGGCATCACTGTGCACGTGGGCCCCGGGGCACGGGTGTGACTAAGCTTTAAGTGGCCCTGGGGGAGGGGAGAAAAGCAGACGGGACACGTGCGGAAGGAAAAGGATGCGGAAGCTCACGTTTATTTCATGCCTCCTCTGCCCTCGGGGTTCTTTGCACACCTCAGAGGAAAGCACTTTTACTCCATGAACGGGTGATGAAACAGACGCAAAGGAAAGCTAAGGAACTTTCCAAAGGTCACAGAGCCAGTAAGAGGCAGGGCTGGAGGACTTGAAGCCACCTGCACATACAGCCCCAAAGCCCTGGAAGGCGGGTGAGCTTTGTGGCTCAGTGGTCTGGGCCGGGAGGAGGCCCAGGAGGGCAGGGTTCCAACCATGCCTGTTCACGGCGGGCCTCAGTTTCCCCACCTGGGCAGAACTGGCCTGAGCTTGTTTCTGGCTGCCACTCTCAGTGGGAGGGGTTCCTCCCTGCTCTGTGAAGACAATGGGGGCTGTGGCTTCTCGCTGGAAACAGGAAGACTGGCTTCTTCTGGTCACGCGATGTAGCATCTGCAACTATTCCCTGCATTACTGCTTCTTCCTTTCCTCTCCCTGTACCGGTTCCCCATGCCCCCTCCCTGCCTCCACCCCCCTCACCCCAAGAGAGAGGCAGGCTGCTCGGGGAGAGGATGGAGAGAGTCCACAGTCCCCTCTGGCAAAGGCCAGAGCTTGAAGGAAAATGGGCCGGGGCTCAGGCCACGACTCCTCCTTCCTCTCCCATCTGGAAAGGAACAGAGAGCAAAGCCTAGGAGTCCCCAGAGGGAATCCAGCCTTGCTCAGGAAGAGGCGCTCCCAAGTCCTGTGACAGGCATGGTCACGTGGCTCGCCCCAGCCTCCGAGTTCTGTCTGTGAGTCATTCTTGGGAAGCCTCCCAACCCTCCATGGAGAAGGCTGTCGGTCTGCCAGAAATTCCGTCACCGAATCATCTCGAACAGCAAGTGACTTTGTTATGATCTCCGGTTTCCGTGAAGATCAGAAGTTCCAAGGGCCCGGGGGGCCAGGCGAGCCGGGGTACGTGGAGATCGTTCTGGGCTTGGGGAGAGGCCCGGAGAGAAGGAGACAGACAGCTCACATGCAGCCAGTGGCGCTTTGGAGTTGGGGGTCACCCAGTAACCTCACATAGTTGGTCTAACTCTGACAGGACGGAAGTGCTAACATGTAGCCCCATTTCCGAGATGAGGAAGCTGAGGCACAGAGAGAGAGCCCGAGGGAGCTGCCTGAGATCACAAGGGGCTGGTGTTGGGGGTGGGGAGCTGCGAGGAGTGACGACAGCAGTGAGGCCCCGTCTCCTGGCTTTTGCCACAGAGCCAGGTTGTGGCTTTGAAAACCCAGGGTGCCAAGCATTCACAGCTGGCTCTCTGTTTTCGGGATTGGACAGTTCCCAGGGCACTGGCCCTCCAGTTGGCACCAGGAAAAGAACCGAAATAGGACACACCAAACGGATCCAACTTTGCCCCAACAGTCAGCCCGTGAGGTTTTGAGGTGTTTCGGGGGGACGGCCCGGGGACGGATCGAAGCCAGGCCCGAGGCACTCTGCTCTCACTGCCTTCCGCCTCCTGCCTTTGCCCCCCTTGATGAGCTGTGCAGTGTCGGGGTGTGCCTTGGCTCTCGGTGCTGGTTTTAAAGGCCTCTCACTCATGCTATTCGGATTTCAGAAATAAATGCTCTGCGCCACTGATCAGAACGCCCAGAGTCAACAGAGCCGGTGACATCTTAAGAAATGCACCCGGTACTTAGGCTTTCATCTTAATTATACATGTTCAAATCATAGACAGATTTTCTCCTTCTGGTCCTGAATACCAGAGCTGCCAAATCCAATTGAATCATCTTCTTTTAAATGCATTTTGCAGTATGCGTTTCGCCGTTTTCCCAATTTCCACTGTAAACGAGCACCAGGATTGCGCTGAGGGCCCGTTTCTTACAGGCTGCATTATTCAAACAGCAAATGAAGAAAAGAAAACGCTGATTGCAAAAGAATTAAGAAGTGGTCCTGGGCGGCCTCGGGACTTTGGCCAACCGGATGTGGCCAGGACCAGGAACTGCCTTTGTTAGGGGCTTTTGGTCCATTTACGCCAGGCAGGGACAGGTGGAGGAAGGTGTTCCTTCTAGGGGTGCACATTACCTCCAGATGAGTCAGCTCTCAGAGTCACTTCCTGGGCTGGGTGGGAAGGGGGAGGGTGTGGATGTCGGCATGACCGTTGTCATTGTCGTCAGCACAGATGCCACATGCTTTAATTTCTGCTGTACCTTGGCTCAGACAGACTGGGAGATCCAGAGGCCCTGGATTACTCCTAGGGAATGATTTGACCGTCACAGGTGGCACAGGCATCAGTGCCCTTGTCCCCTAGCTGTGCCCACCTGTTCTGCCTTCCCAGGGATGGGGTGGGGAGAAGAGCTCCCAGATTTAGGGTGTGACAGCTGCTGGGCACGGGGAGGGGGCTGGGAGGAGGAGAAACAATGCTTGGGATTCCACTGAGGTCTGTCTTCTGTTTCTTTGTTCCTTGTCCTCTCTCTGTTGGAGGGAGCACTCAGCCTCAGCACCTGCCGCGGTTCTGTGCCTGCAGCGAACCCCCGCCTTCTCCTTTACGTCACTTCCGTGCTTGTGGATTTCCCCTGAAGACCAAAGCCCTGTGCCCACCAGCACAGAGGTTGTTGGGCCGGTTTCACAGGGTGGAGGACTGTGCCTCTGCTGTCAGCAGTCCTGATAAGGGAGTGTAAGGCAAACACCTGTGCCCCCCCACCTCCCCCCACCTGGGTGGGCTGCGTGTGACGTTCCTCAGGCCCACTCCCGGCTGCCCGAAAGGAAAGGGGGCAAGCGAACGGTTAACTGATAGAGATCACAGTCATGCAAGACATGGGTCCCCATCAGTTTACAAAGGTCTTAGTAAATTACAAGAAAAAGGCAACCTTATCCATAGCCTGTGCCCCAACATCATCCCCCCCTCCGTAGTGATGTGGGGAACAAGGACGAAGGAAATGCAGGTAAAATGGAATTTCTTTATAACCTGCAGCCAACTGACAAATACTTGAGGCAAATGCACAGCAGAACGTTTCTCCAGGAACTCCCTATTGTCTTAATGTTAATGCCTTACTAGGAGGAAGATGACCCGAGCTTGACAACAGCAAGGCCCCTGGAGCCTTTGAGTCCTGGTTAGTATGAAAGTCCTCCTGGACGCCTCCCGTTTGCCTTGACCTCCTCCAGCTCCATGGTTTATAACCAGTCGCTCCTCACAACCCCAGTGCAGGTCTTCCTGCCCGTGAGTCCTGTCCCTGTGCTTTAAGAGAATCGCCTTTTTGCACCAAAGACGTCTTCGAGACAAGTTACTTAGCATTTCTGTTGCCCAGGAGGTGACCAAGTCACCAGGGTGGAGGCCTTGCAAAGAGGATTAAGGGCTTGTGGAAAAGGGACCCAGGGGAGCTCTCTTGCCCTCTTTCCACCGCGGGTGGCCACAGCAGGAAGCCGGCAGCCTGCACCCCAGCGAGTTTCCTCCCCAGAACTCCACCTTGCTGACAACAATGCTGACGCCTTAGCTCGGATTCCAGGCTCCAGCGCGGTGGGAGATATTTGTATGTTGTTTACCAGGCCCCCCACTCCCGTCTGTGGCACTTTGTTACCGGAGCCTGCCTGACCACGACAGCCGATGGACATCAGCCGTACACATCCCATGTGGCGTGATCCACCGTTTGTCTGAGTCAAGGGCACCCGTTTACAGGTGAGGAAAGGGACTTTCAAGGACTCCTGAGAATCACATCGGAAGTACCGAGGCAGGGACTGAACCAGCTCTGCCTCTAGTCCCTCCCTGTTTCCCACCGGTGACAGGACCGCCCTGCTGCGCTCCTGCCAGATTTGAGCGGCTCCTGCACTGCCTCCACGCTGTCACTCTGTCCCCACCTCCCAGCCGAGGCTCCGGGCTTTAACAACTGGGGAACTCTTGACCTCCATGTTTGCAAATTTATAAGTAGTTCTGAATTTTCTGCAGTGGGTGCTCTGGGGCTCGGGAAG
>NC_043716.1:51884361-51908907 GCF_006229205.1 Suricata suricatta | reverse complement strand
TGCATCCTGTTAAAATGCAGGTTCTGACTCAGCAGGTCTGAGGTGGGGCCCAAGATGCCACATTTCTAACACGCTCCCAGGGCAGCCATGCAGCCAGCCTGAGGACCACACAGTCAGTTGCCAGCCTAGGCCCTCCTCCCCCCAC
The DNA here is from genome assembly GCF_006229205.1 of Suricata suricatta. Lineage (NCBI taxonomy): Eukaryota > Metazoa > Chordata > Mammalia > Carnivora > Herpestidae > Suricata > Suricata suricatta. The sequence continues at coordinate 51,908,762 of NC_043716.1, read as the reverse complement.
CCCTTCCTGTGCCCCTCAGGAGGGCTGGGTTTTCAGACTGTCCTGGTCATCCGTCTCCATCTGGCCTGTCCTCTTCAGCCTTCCGTCCATCTGTTCATCATTTTGAAGGGTCTTTGAAATCTACGTTTCTCCCTCCACTTCATGTGAGGGGAGATAGAGGCATTGCTTCCCATCTGGCCAGAAATCAACTTCTCTAAAATAGCCTGACCCAGGGTAACTTAAAAAAGGGAAAGTTTAATTGGCTGTAATTAACACAAACAAATTGGTTTGACATCGGTTTTTCCTTCTCACCCTGAATCTGCAGTTTTTTTCTCAACTTGCCGAAGAAAGATCCGGAAGCGACTTTTGAGGGGTGAGTGGCCTCCTCCCTGGCTGGTGGGCTCTGCGGGCGCATGGCTCTGAGTCCCCTACAGTCCAGGGGCGGGGGTAGGGAAGGGGTGGCATCGTGGGGAGCCTCTGCTATGTGCCGGACACTGTGCGGGGTGACATGGCTGCCTCCCACATCTTAACAGCCTTACTGGCCCGTTTTGATGGGGGAGGAATTGAGGCTTGGCTGGAGGAGCCACAACGTTGGACTTGGCTTTGCGTCCGATTACAAAGTCTGTGCTCTTTGTTAGTGCCCCATGTGGCCTCCAAGCAGGACAGAGACGAGAGAAAGGGACAGGAGGCCTCCACTTGGTGCCAGATTGAAGAGAGGGGACAAAAATCTTAGCAATCAAGGGGCATCTGGGTGGCTCAGTCAGTTAAGTGTCTGGCTTTGGCTCAGGTCATGATCTCACAGTTCGTGGGTTCGAGCCCCGCGTCGGGCTCTGTGCTGACAGCTCAGAGCCTGGAGCCTGCTCCGGATTCTGTGTCTCCCTCTCTCTCTGACCCTCCCCTGCTCACACTGTCTGTCGGTCTGTCTCTCTCTCAAAAATAAATAAAAACATTAAAAAAAATCTCAGCAATCAAGATGGATAGCATTTTAATGGCATATGGAAAAATAAAATAAAAATTAATCCAAAATGCCCACGATGAAAAAATTATCCAGATTCCAAATAAAGTCAGGACCCGCCGGCGAGGATCAGGGGAGGAGCGTGAGCCCGAGTGCGGGGTGAGATCTGGTCTTTTTTGTAAACATCTAGCTCTTTTGCTCCTCGTGGATTTCCAGCTCAGGCCTCTTCTACGCAGGTGGGGAAACCGAGTCAGCATCCCTTCCGAAAGGCACTAAATAAACATCCCATCCTTTCCTTTCTCTGACTTCCTTCTTGTTCCATCTGCTTTTCCTTCCTTCCTCAAAGCTGCTTAAGACTCGGTTGCCCCACGCCTGTGAGACAGCTCATCCCTCAGCATCCCACACGTGCAATGAGTTTTCACGCATCTGCTGGCGACGCCCTCGGCCACCTCATGTCTCCGGGAGACGCGGCAGGAAGCGTGCTGAGATTTTGGGTGCCTCCTCGAATTCTGTGCTGGAGCTTCACCGCATCCCTTCTTCGAATGCTTAAGAAACTCATTGCCCCTCGTCTTCCCACCTGCCGGTCTCTCCAGTTGAGCTCATCCTGGTTCAGCTGCAGGGATGGGCGGGGGTCCCCTCCACCCCACTGTCCTCAGAGCCTGGGGAGGAGTCATAGACACAAGCCTATGCTGCCTTCTTTTCAAACTGGGGAGCCAGAGTGATGAATGGTCTGCCTTCAATGCCTTTGAATGACGCTACGCCTTCCGGAAGCAGGGTTGGGGGGTAAAGATCCAGAGTGGCCCTACTTTCTGGTTTAGTTCATAGACAGGTGCCTAAGGCTCTAGGAGGCTCAGGGCATCGGGTGAGAGAAAGACAGGATGGCAGGATCTGCCTGGACCCTTCTACCCTCTGTGGTGTGGGAGGGGCACCTGCTTCTTCCTTCTCCCAGCCTGCCGAGGCCTCCTCTGACTTGGGGGCTGCCTTCAGGAACGGTCTCCTCCAGCACTGTTGAGGAACCAGCAGGAGCTGTGGGGCTGAGCTGGTCCCTTCCTGGATGTGGCCGCTTTGCTCCCGCTGAGCAGAGAGGAAGGAGCACGGGGCTCCCTCCCCAGGAAGTGTGTGAAGATTAATTAGGCAAGTGTGTAAAGGGTTTGGAAGTGAGAAGTGTGGCCTTTTCCTCTCCAGGTGCGTCCCCCCCGGCGGAGGAGGAGACAGTTCACTGGGGTGGAGAGAATTCCCGGGCTCAGCCCTGGGAGGAGAGGTCCCTCCTGCTTTGCTTTGCCTTCCTCTGTCCCCCAGACCCCGGATGTCCCCTCCCCACCCCCCACCCCCACCTCCTCCCCCAGCAAATCAATTTCAGCAGGGAAAGGAACAAGGCTATTACAGTTAACACCACTCCGCCCGGAGTCGCTGGGTCCTCGCTATTCATCATTCCTAATTAATTAAAAAGTAATTACTTATGGATCCGACTTTCATTATTTACACCCCCCAGGCTGTGAGGATATTACTTTTCCCAGTCCCTCTGGTACCCTAAGCTGCTCTGGTGCCAGCAATCACGGTGCCTGACGTGGTGAGGGCCTCTCGCTTGTGGGCATCCTTGTTGGGGACATGTGAGTCCCCATCAGAGGCCACCCGGGCCTTGGAGGGTGTGCAGCCCCTCCTGAGAGCCCAGGAGGGGACTTGGCTCCTCCTGACAGGTTTCCCGTCTCATCACCAGAACAGCCTTCAAACCCAACTGCTCAGCTGTGGTCGTGGATCGCTGCATCAGCATCACCCGAGGGCTCATTAGATATGCAGACCCTCAATCCCCACCCCGCCCCTGCTGAATTAGAATCTCCGCCTTACCAACATCCCCGGGGTCTCCAGGTGTGGGAGTGTGAGACGCGCTGCCCAGTGGACGGTGAGCAGTTTGCCTGTGCTGAGGCGCCGGGGCACTGCACACACCGTGCAGGTGGCACATGACATACCACCCCACGTGGGGCCTGACTTCTGGTCCCCGCTCCCGCCCCCATGCGGCTGGTGGGCGTGGCCGTGTGCCAAGCCCCTCCGCCTTCCTCGCCCAGGGTCCTCGGCGTGTTAATTCCTGCCCTGTCTGCCTCATGAGGTCGTTGTCAGGATTAATCAGGAAAATGTATATGAAAGTGCTCTGGAAACCCTAAGTGGCACTTCATGCGGCAGAAAAATAGATGTTCACAGGACCCATCACCGTTCACTGGCTTCCAGGCTGCCCCCACCGTTTAGCCCTTTGCGATTGCTTTCCTGCCCTCAAAATGCATTTGTCCGGAGTTCGCTCTGTTCTCTCCTGTCATTGCGTAATCTGGTAAACGCATCCAGTCCAATTACTCGGGGGTGTGGGGGTGATGCTCCCGCCACCCGATCCTCTGACAGAGTTGCATCGCAAAAGGGCACTTGACACCTGAGGCTTTCTCTCTTCCGACGCTTATGAAGTGTGCAGACTTGGGTTAAGTGATTTCTTAGTGCATCAGTGTCCTCCGGGGTCAAAAGGGGACGGTCCTGCTCTTAGAGTGGCTGTGACAAAGCAGCGAGCTCCCAGGCACCCATCACTCAATTTGCTGCAGTTTTATGATGACGGTGGCCTCAGTCCCAGGCCTGGCCTGGGCATTGCCATCAGCGCGGACCAGAGCATGCGGGGCCCAGGAGACGCCGAGGGAAGCCAACTGCTTTTCCACGTCTGTGGCCACAGGGCTGTTTAGGCAGAAGTGGGGACCTTGGGACCCAGCCGGGGAGGCTACTCGGGGAGTCTAGAGTGCTGTGAATTTCTCTGGCTGAGAAGCAGGACTGAGGAGTCCTGAGCAATAGGCTTGGGGTTCAAGGCGGTGCCGGACATTCCGTCCCGGTTCCTTGGTGACACCTGCCACTCGGGCTCTTGGGAGGAAGGGGTCGAGTGTGCGATGGATGGGGGGTTCTGGTCCTGGCCGCTGCCCTTTCTGAGCAGGAACTCTGAACACGCTCAGCAGGGTGGTCCTGCCGGACTCCTGCAGCGACATCAGCCACACGGGGGGGGGGGGGGCAGCCACAGCGGTTCTGTCTTTCTCTCATCTCCGGTGAATCAGTGTTGGTGTTCAGTTGTGTATAAGACATGACAAGAATGCAAGCAGGGGAGGGGCGTGGGGTGGGAAGGGAGAGGGTGGAGGGAGGCAGGGTGGGGGTGATGAGGGGTGTGATGTGAGAAAGGAATGGAAAGACAGTCTTGCTGCAGGTGATTTGGCGGTTCAGGCCATGCACCCTTAGACAGGGCTGGGTACTTGGAGGAGGCAATCAACTTCTGGCGAGTGGAATCTGCAAGTCTTGGATAAGAAGGCCTTTGCCAGGCCCCTGATCCTTGCTCGCTGCCTCTCCAAACTCCACTGAAATGTCGCCGGCGGCACAGCCTGAACAGCTGTGGCTCCCCAGTCCTGTAGATGGAGCCCCCCCCACTCCCCCCACCCGCTGATGGCACAGGGCAGGATGATGTATTTTGATAGTAATTGGCATGCTGTTTTCATGGCAGTGGGGGAACCAGACTGTCCAGAAGGACTTGGTTTGGTTCTCTTTCTGTTTGCTCACTGGGACACTTTCGGGACTTGGTGGTCACGCCTGTGAGAACCACCCTCTCCCCTCCTGCTCCCCGGAAAGCCCTGGCTCTCCGAGCAAATCCTGCTGGGTGGCCCAGAATGGAAGTGAGGGCCGACCCTTTGCGGGGAAAAGAGATAGAAGGAGTAAAAGGAGGGGGTTCCCCATGAGAAGGAGGGAGAAGATGGGGGGCTCCTTGAGGATCCCCAGGGGGTGGGGGTGGGGAATGGCAATCAGACACCAGGGCTCCCCTCCTCAGCAGAGCCTAAGCCTGAACCTGGAACAGAAGCTGTGTGGCCGCCGGCCTTCAAGGGCTCAGTGTAGACCACTGGCTGCCCGGATGTTCTACCTTCCAAGGATTGCTGGTTCCCTCATATGATGCCGGGGAGAGAGGCTGTGGGGCAGGAGCCTCGCCACCGAATAAGAACTGAGCTCCCTGCCACCCCAAGGGAGTCAGACTTGGAGTCAGACAGACTCTGACTTGAAGAAAATAAAGTCAGGCACCCTGTCTCGCATCCTCCAAATGGAGATTACAAATTGATTCCATTGCACAGCACCGGAAGGAGGAGATCCGGCTGCTTTGTTAGACAAGTGACTTCACACCCCCAGGTCACTCCATTGCTCAGTGCGTCTGTTGCCACCTTACCCAGTGAATGGACATGGGGGAGGGGAATGTCCTGAGAGGTGCCAGTTCTGGGCCTTGGTTAAAAGTGTTTGGTCATCGGGTGTTGGGGGCCACCGAGTTTTGGCTGCCTCAGGCAAGGATATATCGCTCTCCAGGGAGTAACCAGAAAAACAAGATTTACATCTGGAGGCTAGGAGAGTGCATTTCCCGGTCCAGATTTTGGAGACAGTCATATTGAGCCAGACGAAAAAAGCCAAAATGAACAAAAGATCAAACCGCATTTTGGATTATGCAGTGCTAAGCTTCCCCTCCCCAGCATTGCAGAGGCAAGTCTGGGCGCTTCTTCTGATGCCGTGTCCGGAGTTTCAGTTTCGGTTTCCCCTTTCTCTAATATTCATTTGACTCTGTTACCTGGCAACCAACCTGGGTCAGTTCCCCGCCCCAAACCCTATATAAGAGTGAATTAATTTCTTTTTTTTAATTTATTTATTTTTTTAACTTTATAAAGTTTCATACTTTTTTAACATATGCAATTATTTTCCATCATGTACATGAATTAATTTCTTAATAAAGGGGGCTTGATCAGAAATCGCTTGTCTTGCCTCATTCTCTGTGCGTCCCCTTCCTGCCCTATTTTTCTCTCCCTCCCTCAGGAACGAACCCGCGAGGATTCACCGCCCTGCAGGCCTGGGTGAAGGAACACGACAATCGGGGGCACCTGGGTGGCTCAGTCGATTCAGCATCCAACTTCAGCTCAAGTTATGATCTCACGGTTCATGGGTTCAAGCCCCACATCAGGCTCTGTGCTGACAGCTCAGAGCCTGGAGCCTGCTTCAGATTCTGTGTCTTCCCCCCTCTCTCTGCCCCTCCCTCATTCATGCTCTGTGTCTCAAAAATAAATAAAAACATTAAAAAAATTTTTTTAAATGTCTGACTACCAGTTAACAGGGACATGGCCTGGAGGAGCTCACCCTAGGGTCACTCAGGAAGAAGCCACGCCGAGCCACCTGGAGGAGGCCGTTCTGGGCGGGCTATTCCCACACAGCACTGTGTGTTCACACAAGCACACTCTTGGGTGTTCTACACCGTTTGCCTGTGACTCAGGCAGTGAACACGGACTGGGGAGACCTAAGGGTCAGGGTCACGTGTAAGAGATCCTCAGGACTTCCCAGCACCCATGCTTCCCTGTGACAGCAGGAAGGCCCACCTGTTATGGGTTCCCTGCTGCAAGGGTTGCTGGGAAGTCCTGAGGATCTCTTACACGGTTCCATCTTGGACCATCTCAGCCAGTTATGAAGGTCGATCGCTGCTCTGTGCCTTTGGTTATTTTATAAAGGACCCTCCCCCCGCTGCTGCCCACTACTCCCCCCTCGTAGTGTGCCCAGAGTACAACACACCTACACCTGCGTGTGCCATGGAGCTGGCTTACCCCAGTATATGAATGTGGATTGTTGAATGTGAGGGATTTTTGACACTCTGGGGGAGTACATTGGACTCTTGGACAACATAGATTTGAACTGTGCAGGTCCACTTATATGTGGATTTTTTGTATAAATACCATAAAGATATTTTCTCTTCCTTACGATTGACTTAATAACATCTTTCCCTCTAGCTTAATTATAAAAATAGAGTATGTAATACATATAACATACAAACCAAGTGTTAATCAAGTCTATTATTAGTAAGGCTTTTGGTCAGCCATAGGTTATCAGTCATTACGTTTTGGGGGAGTCCAGTTCTGGGGGAGCCTACGAGGATGTTCGATGGGGTGGAGGTCAGCACCCCAACCCCCGAGTTGTTCAAAGGTCAACTGTATTCCCGCTGTGGAGATGAGCACACCCTACCATCGGGGGTTCCCTCGTCCTTCACAGAGATCCGGTTGTTAACATTTGGCAGCACACCGCTGGGCATCCCTTTAATCACCCACAAACTGAACTTCCTCCCTGGAGGCTTGGAGCAGACAGAGGGAATCAGGGAATCACAGTCCGGGACAGAAAACACAAAGGGGTCAGTTTACTCCGGGACCCAACGGGTCCCCTCCTCACTTCAGCTTCCTTAGACCCCCCCACCGTGGCCTTGTTCCAGGCCTGGTGTACGGCTCCCCACCCCTCCTCCCGTCCCCCCTGGGAGCCAAAGCAGCTCCCCCCTCCTTAGACTCTGGGCCTCCAATTCTCTGAAGCACCCTTGGGGTGAAAATTTTATTTTTACTTTAAAGCCATTATAATTTCAGAAGACATTTTCATTGATATGCAAAGCATTGGCTCTTCTGCACATCAAACTGATTAGCTCTGTGTTGTGTTCGTTCTCGCTCTGGAAGTGGGGGCTGGCTTGGCAAAACCGGGAGGTCCATTTAAGAAGGTCACCCCCAAACAAAGGGTCAGCCTGCTCTCATTGGGAGATTCCGATTTGTGTCTTTAGAGAAAAAGAAAATCAACAATTATTGGACGCTTCAAAAACAGGACTTCCTTGTTGCCTGTGTATATTTGAGCACATGTGTTTGCATGTGTGTGTGTGTCTCTCTGCACGGGTGTTTGTGTGTGTGTGTGTGTGTGTGTGTGTGTTGAGTTTTACCCGAACCCCGTGTTCCTGAGAAACAGCAGAGATTAAAGGAATTCCTCACCCTTTTGTTCCTGAAAATGGCTTACTTTGAAGTATCACCTTCCCCATGTGACTTGGATAAGGGACCCAACTCGGGAACCCAACGCTGACCCTTCAAATTCCCATTCTTTGCCTCGTAAATGATGAGCTGAACTGCTTGTCCTCACTGATGAATTGGACCAAAACCCTCCTCAGCCAAGTTAAGCTTCTCACCTTCCTCCAGGCCCCGAACACTGCCCGCCCCCCACCCTGCCCGAGGCTGCCCACAGTCTCCTGAGAGGGGGCCGGCTTCAGGGAAAGATCCACTCCACTGTCCAGACACCCTTCATCCACCCCCGACACTGGTTTCTTCCTGGCCTTGTTTTTTCCTCTCCATTCAAGAAAGCTCCTTTTGCTGAACTCTTGAGATGCTTGGGAATCTCACAGTCAAAGCCTTCTCTGGCCCGTGGTTGACCCCAACCCTATTGCCACAGGGTCCCTTGCAGTAATAATCCTTTCAAACAAAGTCCCTCCTTACTGAGTTTGCATTTGTTTTCATCTGACACCAGTGTCCAATCAGGTGCCTGGGGGGCTGAGAGGAACCAAACCTACTGTGGCAAAGAGCCTAGCTTTAATGGGGGTGGGGAAGGGGCGTGCTTAGGGCTTCCATGGGAAAGTGTGCAAGGTTCTGATAAGGTTTGTGTTATAGACTGAATATTTGTGTCCTCTATAGCCAAGCTCTGAGGTCCTAGCCCCACTGTGATGGTATTTGGAGATAAGGCCTTTGGGAGGTCCTAGGGTTAGATGATGTCATGAGGACGGGGTCCCCATGATGGGCCTGGTGCTCTTGTAAAGTGGGGCCCAGAGAGCTTGCCCTCCCTCTGCCATTCGAAGACTCACTGAGAAGGCGGCCGGCGGCAAGCCAGGAAGAGAGCCCTCACCAGAATCCAACCGGACCGGCACCATGGCCTTGGATTTCCAGCCTCCAGGGCTGTGAGAAAATTACTTTCTGCTGCCGAGGCCCCCTAGGCTGTGGTGTTTTGTGACGGCAGCCTGGACTGACAGACGGCTCGTTTATGTTTACACAACTGTCTTGGAGTGTCGTGGTTTAAAGGTCAGTGGTCTCCCTGTCTGGAGACACACTCAGAGCACGGCTAAGGGCAGCTGGATGCTCACGGAGCTGGGCTGTCGTCAGATAAGGAAGCTCAGAAAACGCTTCGTGGGGCTCCTGGGTGGCCCAGTCCTTTAAGCGTCTGGCTTCAGCTCAGGTCATGATCTCACAGTTTGTGGGTTCGAGCCCTGCATCAGGCTCTGTGCTGACAGCTCAGAGCCTGGAGCCTGCTTCAGATTCTGTGTCTCTCTCCGTCTCTGACCCTCCTCTGCTGCACTGTCTCAGTCTTTCTAAAATAAATTAAAAAAACATTAAAAAAATTAAAAAAAAAGAAAAAGAAAACCCTTCTTGCTGCATTGGCTTTATCTCTGAAGTCCTCAGTTTAGAGTCCGCTTGGTGCCAGTCTGGTGGCCTACTGGTCCCTTTAACCCCATGCTGCCTCCTGTCTTGTGTCAGTGTGGACTTGGAGCCAGGAGTGGTGTGGGAAGGGGTCCTGGGGGCGCACATGGCTTGGGCTCAGCCCTTAGGAAGAGATGGGCCCCTCGCACGGACAAGGCAGGAGACTTTCCCAGGTCTGTCTGGGTAGTTTCCAGGCCACTCCTCTGGCCTGGCCGTGCAGGGTCTGTCTCGCTAGCTGGCGAGGGCCTCGGGCCCCAGGAGGCTGAATGATTGGCATGAAGCTGCATTGCTTCCCTGCCTGCTCTGTTCCCCAGGATTTGGGCAGGCGAGGGACAAAGGGGCCTCAGGCCCTGGGGCGTGTGGGTGCAGAGGTGAGGGCCCCCCCTATGGGCAGCAGGGAGTTGGGGGGACTCTGTGTGCCGGGGACTCCCATGGGACGGGTAGGCTGGGCTGAGGTCATGAAGAATTCTGATCATCAGCACAAGGGATTTGGGACGCTAGGAAGCTTTTAAACTTCCTTCAGACTTTCTGTGCAGTTACGAATTTCTACACTGACCACGTGTCCATTTACAATCACAAAAAGAGATTTTTGCAACAAAGAAGCCAAACATGGGACGAGCGGGAGCAAAGCACAGAATTAGGACAGGGGAGGCGAGGTGCGGGGAAAACGTCAGGACGATTCATAGTCGGGCAGCTTTAGCAGCGGGTGGGGCAGGTGGAATCTGGCCGTGAGGGTCCCGAACTGTCTGGTTTGGAAGAGCGCTGATCTCTGCAGGCAGCGAGGACACAGCGGCCTTGCCGGGCACAGCGGGGAAATCGAGGGGGAATAAAAATCTCTGAGGCGTCCTTGAAACATTCCTGTTTGCACATTGAGGGATTCCTGGCCAGCACGAGGTTAACATTCCCGCTCCTCGCCGCCTGGGGGCGCTCGCACAGGCCAGTAATTTACAGTGTTTGATTCTGACAAGAAGGGAGTCCGAGGCAGGTGAGCTAGGAGCCGCTGGGCTGGGGCAGGGGCTGCTTCTTACTCAGCGCTGGTGCCTCGATACAGCTCAGCCTGGCACCGTGCCCCTTCCTGTAGGGACTCGGATGGAAAGTCCCTATTTCCTGGGCAACATAGCATCCAAGTGAGAGATCAAACTTTAGAGGGAGCAGAAAAAGCAATTAACTCCACTCAAAGTGGACGATATTGTTTTGTGCACCAGACGATTTTTTCCCTTCCCCCAGAAAAATGACACGCTCAAAATCAACATTTGATTTAGTCTTTGTTCGTTTTAAGAACGACGGGAGGCTGTGAACAGGCAACATGGGACTTTATAAAAAAAAAAAAAAATCTGATCCAGCCGGAATAATTTTAAGGCTGGATACAGCTTTGCATTTGCTTTCTGGAAAGCCTGTTCCAATTTACACGGCACCAGTGGTGTCTGAGGAGGGCCTGGTTCTTCATAACCTTAACAGCAATGAGAATTCTAATTTTAAGAAATGTTCATTTGACGGCAAAATATATTGCTTTGTTGTGCGTTTCTCTGTTTATAGTGAAGAGGAACATTATTTCTCCGGTTATTAACCCTTCGCATTTCTTCCTGGTTTTTCAGAATAGGCTTTTGTCTCTGTCCTTTTTTTTTTTTTTCCACTGCTTGGTTTGAGCTCTTTACATATTACAGTTAATGTCCCTTGATCACCGATAGGGCTCCTGGTTGTCCACATTCCCGTGACCCGACTCCCTCAAGGTTGCAGAGGGAATCGAAATTTGCCTTAATGCAAAAATACCCGCCCGTGGGCGGTCCTTCCCACACACCCCTACATTGGTGGCCAGTCTCTGCTCCCACCCCCTCCTTCATCAGATCTCTGCGCTGGTCGGCTCCTGCGAGCCACATGTACGGACATTCTCGGGGAGCACGCAAAAACAATTTCAAATTTTGCCAAAGATGCAAAATTTCTTGAGGTTGATCAATGTGATTATGGAGAATTATTGGAATCTCTTGCAGGGTTCCTAGCCAGCGAGGTAAGAGCAGGATTCAGCCGGTTAACAATTACCAAAGAGAGAAATCTACAAGGCTGACAAAATGACAGGAACTTCAAAAGAGAGAGCTTTGAATTCTAGAGGATTAAGATAGGCCATTGGGAAAATTGATGATGCCTTCAAATATTTTTTTGCAAAAACGTCCTCTTTAGGATGGCGCCGTGAAAGTCAAACGTGGAATTGAGGATGTATCAGACAATCTTGTCAGAAAAATTATGCCCCCCGAATCAACATGTGACTTATTCTTTGTTCATTCAGAGAAATGAAGAGTTGCATCCCCAGCCCACCTTGGCTAAATGTAAGCTGAGACACCCTGCTTCCTAAGTTATAGTTTCTTTTAAGATCTAAAGTTGCAAACATTTCTTTCTTTCCATCTTCTAAATGGATTCACTTTGTGGCCTCTTGGTTTTAATCGCAAGGTTTCTTGAATAATGAGGACCCTCTGATGCCCCGTTTGGTTTCTTCTGTAATAAGGCTGTCTGCTTACCCCTCCCCTCCCCCACTACAGTCCCAACGTTCCAGTGTAAGGCTCTCGTCTTGGTCACCCCGCCCCCACCTTGGTGCTTTGTGGTCTCTTTGGGGTACAGGTAGGACTATGGACAGGAGAGCATTTCCTTCCCAGAGGGCAGACGATTCGAGATGTGAAGGCTCTGAAGGCTAGCCACGCAGGCTCCCATGAATATGGTGGCTGGGCACCTGCTGGCTACACTCTGAGTCAAAAGAAATGGCTGTTCCTATGCACACACAGGATCGTGAATCTGGTCCAGTGTTACAAACGGTTCTGTGAGGGGCGCCTGGGCGGCTCAGTCGGTTAAGCCTCCGACTTCGGCTCAGGTCAGATCTCACATTCGTGGGTTCGAGCCCCGCGTCAGGCTCTGTGCTGTCAGCCTGCTTCTGGTTCTGTGTCTCCTTCTTTCTCTGCCCCTCCCCTTCTCATGCTCTGTCTCTCTCTGTATCAAAAATAAATAAAACATTAAAAAAAAGTTTAAGAAACGGTTCTGTGTCCAGTGGCTCTTGGATGCATCAGCGGTGTTCTTGTCATAGTTCTGGGCCAGGACTGCGTATCAAACCTCAGGTCAAGGTGCGCTCCTGTGTCCAGACCTTGCATGAAGCCTTATTTTCCTCTTTGTCCCCTTGAGGCTCTGTTCTCTCTCTCTCTTCTTGACCCTCCTTGCGCCCTCTGCCTTCCTGATGGCTATCTACACTATTTCCTACCACTCTGCCAAGGGAGGCCACCCTAAATTCCACCCTCCTCCCCACTCCTTGGATAAGGTGTTAGCTTTAGTGTCTTAAAGAAGTGAAACAAAAATTAAGTTGAATTTTCGCAGGCCTTCTATTGTATTTGCAATGTGCTTATGACGTTTTATGACGCAGAGATGTTGGATAGTTCCCAGTTTAATCCACTGGCTTTTTTCCTCATAACTTTCCGTTGCATTTAAGTTTTCTTTTTATAATTTTTAAAATATTTATTCACTTTTGAGAGAGAGAGAAAGAGAGAGAGAATGGGGAAGGGGTAGCAAGAGGGAGACACAGAATCTGAATAAGCTGTCAGCACAGAGCCCGATGCGGGGCTCACACTCACAAACCGCGAGATCATGACCTGCGCTGAAGGTGGAAGCCTAACCGACTGAGCCACCCAGGCATCCCTCCATTGCATTTAAATTTTGAGAGCCCTTTAGAAATTTATTTATGTTTTGATATTTGTTTCTCACTGAGTTTCCAATCTATCTAGAATGCGTTTCTGCAGACAGGACGCGGTGTTGTGTATCGGTTCCTCATGGCCACGGTAGAGGCGAGTAGAAACGGCCGCGAGGTCTCCGTGGGACCCGCCAGTAAGCCTCCGATCCGGGCCTCCTTTATTCTCCGAAGTCGGCCGGGTGGCTCCGCAGGTGGGCTGGGGCTGGCATCAGGTCTGCTCCGCGGGCCTCTTGTCCCCTCAGACCAGCCAGCCAGGGGCAGGTGCTCTTTCCTTGGGGGTGGCCTGGGCGTGGGAGGGCAGGCTGGCCACGAGAGCTCATCTCAAGCCTTCGCTAACGTTGCATCTGCTTGCACCCCCGTGGCCAAAGCGGGTTCACCGGGCAAGCCTGATGTCCAGGGTGGGGACGGTCACAGCACCTTCCTCGAGGCCGCGGCAGAGGCGAGGATGTGGAGTCCCACCACAGGGACGTGAGGCACCCAGCTGGAAATTCAATCTACCGCACCAGTCAATTTCAGCACCGTTTTGAATAAACCACCGTTTTCAATTCAGTTAGGGGCCTCGGGAAGCGGGGTGAAGGAACCACTCCGTAATGCTCCTCGGACCCCGTTATCACAGACCTGGCAGGACGCGGAGGGGCAGGCGAAGCCCAGGGTGACTCAGAGACTGCTGCTCTGGGCTCTACGCGGCAATTTTCGGTCCAAACGGCAGATCTAGGGCACTGCACTCCTGGGTCCTTTGCAGGTCATTCCGGGTCACGCGTTCGCTGGGTGTGAATGCATGAAATGTATGCATGAGTGCGTGCGTGCACACACACACGATTATGTAGGAATGTGGCTGAAATCACAACGCTCTTCAAGGCCGGTAATGATAAGAATAGTAATAAAGACAGCTAACCTTTCTGTGCTTTCCCTGGGTTCTAGGCGCTGTTTGAGCTTCCACGGGGTGGGGGTGGGGGGTCGGCTGAGCATTGATTACTTTCCACAAAGAGGCCATTGTCCTAACCTTTCCCTTTCCCTGTATGATGATCAGCTGCTCCCCTCCTACTCTCCTCTCTGCCATTTAATAAGGACGAGGCAGGCAAGGGAAGATGCTGTAAAATCCAATTAACTCGGGCTTCAAAAGGCACGGTCTCCATGTGGTGCCGGCTCCCTCCACCACAAACAACAGTCGGACTGGCTGTTGGCTTCCTAGAGGCAGGTGCGCTGGGGAGGCAGGCTGCTGTGAGCATCCAGATTCTCCAGGCAAAAAGGCCCAAGGTTAACGCGGCTCCCTCCTCCCCCAGGCAGCACTTGGGAGCAGAAAGGGACAGGGCTGTGTAGTGCGCTGCGTGGGGCCGCCGGCGCCTCCCGCCCCCGGCCGACTGCCCCTTTGTCCCCAACAAACCCTCTGCTCCCTGCAAGCCCCCACGTGCCTCCGCGCAGCCTCAAAGGGAGGCCGTTCCCAGGTTTGCAGCCTCGGTCCCAGGCCGCGCTGGCAGCCCAAACTCCTGTCTGCGAGGCGGGAGGAGCCGGCTGTGCCGCGGGCAGATGTTTCCGTTCTCGAGCGGAGACGGGGGGCCGCGTGTGCAGATGGGTGGGAGTGGAGAGGGAGCCCGGGGGGCTGTGAGAGGACGCAATGCAGATGGTGTCAGGCGAACGCGGTGTCGGTGGCAGACGATTCCGATGAAGCACAGTGCAATCCTTTGGCGGCACGGGGAGCTTTGCCGGCGCTTTCTGCCGCCTCCCACCCCCGCTCCTGCCGTGATGATTTCGCTGGGACCCAAGCCCGCCCTCCTCACTTCGTTCGCCCGGCGCGCGTGGTCCTGGGCGCACCCAGGTCTCCTGATTCCTGGACCTCCCGGACCTCTCGGAAGTTCCCATCGCTCCTGCCAGGCCTCCCCTCCCAGCCCCTCGGTGCCAGGTGCCACCAGAACTTTCCCACCTTTTTCCTCTTGCTCCTCCTTCCACTCCTGTGGACTCCTCCCCTACACCTGCGGTGGTTCGAGACCCGCCCGACGATTCTCTGACCCTCTAGCTACTGAGAGAGGATGGGTCTGTTCTCCTCATCTTGTATCTGGGCTGACAGTCTGTTTCCCCCAGCAGATTACAGCGCAAGGAACCGTAGGCCAGACAATGCCAGATGACCAATGCTAGGATCCCTTGGGGACATTCACCTTTGGATCCCTGAGCTATCTGGAAGTTCAACGATCAGGATGTGAGAATGCTCGGATGACATGAAGAAGCCAAGTGCAGGGGCTCCTGTGGCTGAGGTCCCAGCCAGCCAGTCAGCATCTCCACCAGACAGATGATACACACCCACCGTCCCGTGATTCCAGCCTCCAGCAGGTGAGTGTCACCTGCCACCGAGTCTTCGCAGCTGAAGCCCTGGACAACGGAGCAGACACAAGGCACGCCTGCCGTCCTCTGTCCGAATTCCCCTCGATTCTCTGCGCATAATAATACAGTTGATTAAAAAAATTTTTTTTTGTTTATTTATTATTGAGACAAAGAGAAACAGAGCATGAGAAGGGAGGGGCAGAGAGAGAGGGAGACACAGAATCTGAAGCAGCATCCAGGCTCTGAGCTGTCAGCACAGAGCCCAACGCGGGGCTCAAACTCACAAATCGTGAGATCATGACCTGAGCTGAAGTCGGACGCTTAACAGACCGAGCCACCCAGGCGCCCCAATAATACGGCTGATTTCAGCGACTAAGGTTTGGGGTGGTTTGCCACGCAGCAGCAGTAAGCGGGACCGTTAGTAACTGCCGTTCTGAGTAAACCATACTGTCGTCTTTGCATCTCTCGGAGGCTGGCACAGAGAGGAACTTCCGAATCTCACACTGGATCTTAGCCAAGCAGCCGAGAAGCGATGGACTTCCGTATCTCAATCTACCCTGTCACTGCAGGGAAGAGGAGAGGGTAGAAAAGGTGGGCTGTAGAGGAGGCTGATTACAAGATTGCCAGATAAAATACAGGATGACGTAGTTCAGTTTGGATCCCGGATAAATTCCAGGAACGCGTTCATTATAAATGTTGGATAAGCATATACCATGCAATAGTTGGGATAGACTTATGCTAAATGAATTATTTGCCATTTATCTGAACTTCGAATGGTACTGGGTATCCTTATCTTTATTTGTAAAGTCTGGAAAGTCTGAAAAGTAGAGGCCCAAGACCGTGAACACTCATCCCAAAGTTCTGCTCTTCAGGGAGGTCGTGTGGCTTCCACAGCAGGCAGGGGGTCGTTTCTGTTAGTGCTTGTGCCCAGGACATCCACGCCGATGGCACACGCTCTGGGGTGTTTTTTCAGAATTGATTCCCAAGACTCCGGGAAGCCGTCTGCAGGGCCCCAGGTGGTGGCAGACAGAGGGGGAAGCCGGCTTTGCCCAAAGGTTGAATTCCTTGTTCAAGGTGAGGATGGGTTCCCTCTCCCTGGAACAGAATAGAGGGGTGCCCACCGGGGTACTTTCCTGTCCTTATGGGGCATCCCTCTTTCGGTGTCCGGGGTCTTCTCTAACTCCTGCCTGACAATGGAGAGCAAGCTCGGCTCCTTCCTTTTTCCAGCCAACCATCCCTTTGTTCTAGCATTTGGGTTCATTACCCAGTAATGAAAACTGGCTCATTCTCAATCTGCTGCTGTGCCTTCTAGATAATCATGGTCAGAGAAGTCTCGTCTCTCTCCATCCGGCACTTTGCTATTTTACTTCTCAGTCCCAGCTCATTAGCTCAGGCAATAATAATGTGCCACTCTCGCCCTTCCCCCTCCCTCCCACAGCCCAGGCCCCCAATCCCAGGGGAGGGCTTGGCCAGGCACCCCAGGCCGCCCTGTCCTAAGTAGCATACATGAGGTCTTGACCATTGGTTCGATGGTTCACTCGTTCATTCATTTGGTGAATATTTATTGAGGGCTTAGTAGAGGCCACGTGCAGTAGCCTGGGCCAGGCAGCACCTTGGAAAGTCAAATGACAAAAGTCATAAAGGACATAGAGCCACCTCTCCTGATCTAGGGGAGAAATACCTGAGGAGTGTGGGGGATGAGTGCAAAGAGCAGAGACTACGTTCTTGAAACACGTGTAGCCTGGGCTCCTTATTACAAGATAGGTATCACCAGCCATGTGATTCTTTTTAGCCCCTTAACAGATTTTGAAGAAAAGGACCAGGGTTTGGGTAAAAAATACAGCCTAGGGGGGTGAAAGCAAAAGTACGTATCTAGGCCATGCTTCCGCCATTCCAGCACTGTACTGGTTACTAATGCTGTGTAACAAATTTATCCCCAAAATGCAGCGGCATAAAAAACAAGCGTTTATCATCTCCCAGCATGTTCTGGGAGTCAGGGATCCAGAAGCAGCTCAGTTGGGAGGTTGTGGTTCAGGGTCTTTCTAGAGGTTGTGATCACCGTGTCTCAGTGTGGGCTGGGGCTCCACATCCAAAGCCGGTCACTCAAATGGCGGTTGGTAGAGGCCTCAGTTCCTGGCTGGCTGCTTGCCAGGAGCCTCAGTCCCCCCCCCACACATGGCCTGCTTGTGACATAGCAGTTGGCTTCCCCCAGTCCGCTGTGCTTTCACAACCTCATCTCAGATGCACCATACCGTCGCTTCTGCCATATTTTCACAGTTCCGGAGACCCGCCCCCAGAACAGCGTGGGAAGAGACGTCTCGTGGATGTGAGGGCCAGGAGGGGGGTCCCTGAGGTCATCCTAGGGGCTGGCTGCCACACCCACTTCTTCCAAGCCAGACCTCACCTAAAAATTTCTTTCAATGTTTATTTATTATTGACAGCCACAGAGAGACAGAGCATGAGCATGGGAGGGACAGAGACAGGAGGAGACCCAGAATCTGAAGCAGGCTCCATCCTGGCTCTGCGCTGTCAGCACAGAGCCTGATGTGGGGCTCAAACCCACAGACTGTGAGATCATGACCTGAGCCGAAGTCGGAGGCTTAACCGACGGAGCCACCCAGGTGCCCCTGAGACCTCATCTGACATTGTGTCCTGGGTCCACATCCAATAAATATTTCCTGAGCCTATGCTTTGTGCTCGCCTGGCCTCTGGGAGCTGAGCAGTGATTGAAACAGACCCAAACGTCTGACTGGGGCTGTGCTTGTCTGTGGGGCTGAATACACGGCCAGTTCAATGAAGGGGGTGCCTAGGGGCCAGTCGCTGAGTGTGTCCTCTGACGTGTGTGTGTGTGCACACATGTATGTGTGTACATACATGTATGTATGTGTGTATATGCGCATGTGTGTACATGTATGCACACGTGTATGTGTGTACATGTGTGCATGCATGTGTATGCATGTATGTGTGTGTGTGTCCATGCGTGCACGTGTGCTCTTTCAAGAGCCTGGAATTTTCCCCTTTGGTTTTCACACTAGCCTCTCCTTGGTGCTTAGATGTGTTGTTCTTGCTGACACCATTTTGGGAGTCCCTGGTGGAATTACCTCGAACTAAAAGTCCAGGCAGATTCTTTCCAACGTTCTCAGAGGAGACAAAGGTGCTTCTTTGGAGCCAGATCGTTTCGGGGGCGGTGGTCAGTGACTCACCATTGGGAACTTGCTCTTGTGCCTTCAGAACCTGGTCACCAGCACCCCTACCTTCATCTCCCCCAACAAACAGCTAAAGTTAAAACATTTCTCATAAACCAACTCTAAAGTCAGTTTCAAAAGGTGAATTTCAAAATAAGATCAAAAATTTTTTTAATATTTATTTTTGAGAGAGAAAGAGAGACAGAGCATGAGCAGGGGAGGGGCGGAGAGAGAGGGAGTCACAGAATGGGAAGCAGGCTCCGGGCTCCAAGCTGTAAGCACAGAGCCAGATGCGGGGCTCGAATCCACAAACCATGAGATCATGACCTGAGCCAAAGTTGGACGCTTAACCCACTGAGCCACCCAAGTGCCCCCCAAATAAGATGTCTTCAATACTGGCCACATCCCTGGAGTAAATGTACAACCCCCCAGAGAGACAATCTGGATGAGGTGGCCTATTCTGTTGGAGGGGTTCTGGAATGTTCTTTTCAAAAACGTGTTATTTCTTCTTCGATCTTTTGGAGATTCCAAGAGTCGATTTCTGGGTTTTCTTTCTTTCTCTTGCTGGGGTTGTATCTGGTTTTCTTGGGTTTTGTTGGGAGGGGATTTTTTTCAGGACAGGTGCAAAGGAGTTTCTTCTGTTATCACCCCCTTTCTGGGCCAGCTGGAAACTTTGGCTCCTATCTGCTTGTGGGCCCGCAGTCCGGCTGTCCTTCTGGCCCCAGGGTGCGGGTGTCCCTGATGGGTCTCTCGCCGCTGCTTGTTGGAGAAGCAGAGGGCGACACACAGACCCGTCTGACTTGGTCTCTGGCCCATCCCCAGGATGCCACCCATGCTCCCTGTTCCTCTCATGTCCCTGAAGGGGTGTCTTTTATAGTTTGGTAGACAATCATTCCGTTTGATCCACTCTCAGCCCGCCCTCTCTTCCTGCTAGTACAAATAATTTAGCAACATAAACACTGTCATCGGTGATGGTTTGCAAGCTCCTTTCCATCAAGTGCGCTTTATTTATTTATTAAAGGAAAAAAAAAAGGAAAGAAGCTCTGGAAGATATCAGAATGGGCTGTGTTCCTTTCTTCTGTCTGTAGAATTTCAGAAGATTTGATACAAAGTTCTGACAGCTGGCAAGCTGAGGCTGCTTTTAAGTGGGGGCTAATAAATACCCTCTCAGATCGAGAACGCATCCAGGGCTGGTTTCTGAGAAAGGGTCGCCCCCTCCCCGTTTGCCGTTTGTTATTGTGCCACGTGGGAAGCCCGGCTCAGCGCAGCTCGCTGGAGTGGCATTGAAACGAATCCAGCTCTTCACCATCTGGCCCTGATTGTAAACATGTGTATACAAAGTGAGTGTCACTTCAGCGCATTCAGAAGGGCCTGGCTGCCTTGGCGGCGGCTGCAGCTGTCCCCAGGGCGGGCGGGGGGCGGAGCGGGGACACCGGGGGACGGAAGGCAGGCCACACGGGCCGCCGGAGGGAGGCGAGGCAGCAAGACTCCAACGGCCAGCCTGGCCGTCAGGCGTCCCCATGTCCTTAGACGTGGCTCTCCGGCCACTGTTGCTTTGGGAGTTAGTCATTTCCCCTTCAGACCGTAAATACCCTAAAGGCAGGCTGCGTGACTCTCCCGTTTCTCTAGTGAGAGACTTCTACTTGAGAAGTTCTCATTGAATTAGAATAAATCCCTGCCAGCAATTTTCATTTTCATGTCTGGGTAACAACCTTTCTGCTCTTTTTTTGCATAGATTTCTACTGTTCCTGCATCTTCTGGGCAGAGAGAAGAGCTGAATCCTCTTCCCTCTGGGGTGCGGGAAGCAAAGAATGAGTTCTCTTTGTCTCTTGAGCAAGGAGCATCCAGATCATGGGTACGTTCTCATAACCACCCCCCTGGCCTCACTTTTACCATCTTTCAAATGGGATCATTACCTCCCCCCGCCAACCCTGGTCCCTGCGTGGATGAGAGGGTGTGTGCCACGGCAGGCTGGGTCCAGCTAGGCGTGACACACTCAGAAGTCACCACGGCTCGGTCTTCTCTGCAGCTCGTGCCTGTTCCTGCACCTGCTGTCACCTCTCTTGGGAAGTTTTGATTGAGTTTCACCTGGTAGGGGTAGCTGCCATTTTGTTCCGGGCAAAACAGAATTGCTCCCAGGCCGAAGCTGCCCCAGAGGCCAGGTCTGGGTGGGCCGTCCCTTTCTGTCCCTCTCTGTCCCCAGGCCCTCCATCTCCGAAGGGTGCTTTCCCTGTCGCCCATTCCCCCAGCTCTGCCCAGAGGAGCCAGAGACGTGTCTCCTCAACTCCTCCCGTCCATGCTGCTCAAAAACACAACAGATTTAATTTTCTCCGCGTGTGAAAAAAAAAAATGTACTTTTCCAAATAGCCCCAGGGACATGAAAAGGAAGAGAAAGCTAATTATGTTCTGTATTTTCTTCCGTTGGAAAGAGCATGGCAGTCGGTCGGGAGAGCAGACATCGGCAGCACTGAGCCAGGGCGGCACCTTAGGGTGCAGAGAGGCGGCACTGTTGGTGCTTTGGGAAATGGGGGTCAGGGGAGGGGGACCCCAGGAGCCTGTGCTTCCTGTCCCCGGAGCTGGCATTCGGAGCCTGTTGGCAGGATGCCACTGCCACCAGGCAGTCCCACACGGGCGGTTCGGCCCAGGTCAGCAGAGCAACAGCCCTGGCCCTGGGGAGCTGGGGCCACTCAGGGAGGTCACTGAGCTGTGGCTGCTGGGAGCAAGGCCCTTCTGTTTCCTCCCAGGGCCCAACCAGGAGGCGGGGCTCCCAGGAAGCCAAAGTAGTGACTCCCAGGTAAAGGGGCAAATCGGGAGTGGGGAGGAATCTGGCGACCCAATGACCCAAACCTAAAGAATCAAAATGAGACGCTAGGACTGCATGACACCCTTCCGGTGACAGACGCTTAATTAAAGCTGGACAGAAACAGGCAAGAAAACCACTTAATCTAGACGATATTTGCCTTGCTAATTTAGGTGGGCGCAAGTGTGTATGTGTGTGTGTTTTCCTGTTGGGTGAGTGTTTATAAAATCTTAATTAGGTTGTGTATATTGGAATAGAGATGGAAATATGTCTTTTTTTTTTTTTCTCCTGTAATGGTCTCCCTTCCCCAGGGGACATTAAAGCTCCGTACACAATATTCTCTGAGCAGGGAGAGCAGTAATGGCCTCTGACGATGGGTTCTGGAAGGAGAGGGAGGAGATCTCTGATTCAATCACAGATGGATGCCTTGATAGCTTCCTTTTTTTTTTTTTTTAAATCAAAACCCCAAATTGGACTCAAAGCAGCTATTTATAACCTGTCAGGAGAAGCCAGCATTTCAATATCAATCTCGTATTGAATAAATTTTTAACGACCTTTAATGTGACAGATAAGCAGGGGCAGGAGAAATGCACCAGGCTACGCACACAGTGGGCACTTGGGGCTTCACTGAAATGGATTGAAGGGAAGGTGGGCAGCGAGGCAGGGAGAGCCCACCACACCTGTTGCCCCCCTTTGCTGCCCCACCGGCTGAGTCCCACTCTTGGAGCCAAGGTCTGATGCCACTGTTCTCCAGCTCACTTAACAAGGACGTGTCTGAAGAGCATCAAGACTGCAGGAGAGAGGCCCAGTGAGGGGGTGGCTCAGCCTGGCTTGTATGACCACTGTGGGGCAACTCAGGCCGTCACTTCACAGAGGTGGCCCCTCCGGAGCAAGCCGACCACCGGGGCCATGTTAAGGGGCTGTGTCCAGGGCACAGTGCCCGGGATGTGGACGGCCAGGATGCCATGACCAGATACGGCAACTGGGGAGCCGAATCTCATGAGCTGTTCTCTAGCTCAGGGTAGAGGCTAGGCCACTTGTGTGTTAGAGAACCTTCTAGAACCTACATATGGGCGTCTAGCACCTGCAGCTTGTGATAAAAGCTGAGATTTTTTCTTTTCTTTTTTTTTTTATTTGTGGGCGGAGAGAGAGAATCCTAAGCAGACTCCACCGTCAATGCAGAGCCCAACGTGTGGGGCTCCACCCCATGAACTGTGAGATCATGACCTGAGCCAAAATCAAGAGTCCGATGCTTAACTGACCGAGGGACCCAAACGCCCCAAAGCTTAGATCTTCTGACACGGGGTTGAGGTGTAGGTTCTTATGACAAAAGAATGGTGTCAGTCTCCAGCCCTTCCTTTTCAGTGACCCAGACAAGGTATTCCCGGACGGGTCCTAGCTCAGCATCCTTCATGGGGACTGTGCAGGCACATCCCCCGCACATCTTGTTAATATGCAGATTCTGGGGGTGCCTGGGGGGCTCAGTCAGTTAAGCATCCTGCTTCAGCCCAGGTCATGATCTCACAGTTTGTGAATTCGAGCCCCGCTCTGGGCTCTCTGCTGTTGGGGCGGAGCCTGCTTCCAATTCTGTCTGCCTCTGTCTCTGCCCTTCCCCGACTTGCTCGTGGTGTGTGTGTGTGTGTGTGTGCGTGCACGCGTGCATGTGCATGCTCTCAAAAATAATATAAACATATACAAAATTTTTTTAATGCAGATCCTGATTCAGTGTGTCTGGGTGTAGACTCTGCCTCTCTAAGCGGTTCCCAGGTGAGGCTGAGGCTACTAGTGGGACCCACTAGCGCTCAGAGCAGGGACTCTGAATCGGAAACCCTCCATCAGCATCCCTCAGGAGGCTTATTAAAATTCAGATTGCTGGTCCCACCTCCAAGGTTTCCTATATAATAGGTCTGAGGCAGAGCCTGAAAATTTGCATTTCTAACCAGGCCAGGTGACATGGGTAGGCAGGTGACACCCCTGGCAGCTGGGACTGAGACCCATCGTGGGAGCTCAGGGTAGAGCAGGGGGAGAGGAGACGGTGGCCCAGCGCATGACCGATGGGAGCACAGCCCTTGTGATGAGCAGGTGCACACTGGGTGCTGTAGGCGCCCGAGGAAGAGGAGCTGGACTGGGGCTTGGAGGCTCTGGTCAGATGCAGATAAATGGGAGAGACGGGGGATTCCAAGTGGAGGCACCTGTTTCTGCAAGCCCGCAGAAGAAGAAAAATGCAAGGCCCCTCCGAGCAGAACCACCTTCTCTGCCCTGCCCCATCCTTTCTTCCTGCTTGCAGATCCCAAAGGGAGAGGCTGTCCCCGCTGTGCCCGGACCAGCAGCTGTTCACCCGTGACCACACATTCTTGGAATATCTGGAGACCTTCCAATTATTACTGATGCCTCCGCCTCTCCTCCAGAGATTCTGAATTAATTGGTCTTGGGTGGGGCCCCGACGTGAGCGTTTTTGTGTGTATTTTTTGGTTTCTGTGTTTGCTTTTTATTTAAAGTGAAGCTTCTCTAGAGATTCTAATACACAGAGTTGAGAACCACTGGCCTAGACCCAAGTATATTCCTGTTCGCCCAGCTGCAGTTTGTTGGGGAGTTAGGCAAAGGATCGCCCGCCCCCTCCCTTATTTATCACACCTCTGCTTCACCCCCTCCCCCCAAAAGCAGGTAGTTGAGCATCTGGTAAACATCTGCCTTGTTCCACGCAGAAGAGGGTGACCTACTTTTTTGCCTGTGGCTTCTGTTGCACAGAGGGGCTCTGGGGACGGAGGGGCAGATGGAAATGTCAGCATGTCTGTGTTGATGCTGCATTTGGGTGTCACCCAAGCACTTGTTTCTCTGTCAGATTCCGGATGCGGTATTTAAATAGTAAACCGCTGCCGCCAGGCACTTGCTGGGGAGATCAAAGCATCGGGCAGCATCCAGAGACATCCTGGGGTGCTGGTTGCCAAGCGCTGGCAGCTCCGGGCTCAGGGCAAGATGAGGAAGATGAGGCCGGTGCACAGACTGCGTCAGCTTGAATATAGACCCTGGGCGGAGAGCGGGGCACCTGGGAGAATCCCTGCTCGGCACAGGGCTTCCTTCTCCCCCTCCGACGCTGGGTGCCCCGGCTACCAGCGGGCACGCTGCGTGCGTGTCTGGGGATGCCCACGCTCCCCTGGCT
>NC_043716.1:51883230-51884261 GCF_006229205.1 Suricata suricatta | reverse complement strand
GTTATTAACACCCCCCTGGTTAGATTTCTGGAAGAGCAGGTTGTCCATCTTGACAAGAGTTTGGAAGACGTGTGTGGACACGGGGACAGGCCTTGCCTCTGGATCCTTCTGGCCTGTTATTGAGGAGGAAGTGAGTTCCTAGCCCCTCCTCACTCCAGCACAAACTTGTTCCCAAACTTGGAGAGGCTGTGGGCCTCCCATTAGGAACCCACTTCCCCCCACCCCCAGACCCTGGATGTTTGGTTCTGAAAAGTTTAGAACAATTCTCTAGCCTTCCAGCCACCTCTCTCTGGGCTCAGAGAGGCAGGGAAGGGCGAGGGGGAGGCCAGCAGGAAGGGGCAATTTTGTGCACACTCAAGGAGGCACTTGATGGAAAGGGCAGGAGGAAATCCCTTCTGTGGGAGTGGGAAGGTGCTGTTCCCTCCCTCCACTGTACCCCCAGACAACATACGGGTGTGGAGCGCATGAACCTGGACACCAGAAGCAAGCAAGTGGAGCTCAGGAGAGGGGTGGTTTAGGGGTGCAGGGATGCCCCAAGTTAGCCCCTGCTGACTCTGGAGTGCTGGGTGTGACATCCAAGTCAGGTCCGCTGGGCGTGCAGGGGTGAAGCAGTGGACAGAGCAGGCAGGGACTCAGCATCCACCGTATGGGGGCTGGGGCGGGGGTAACCCTTAATATCCCTCCCATTCCTGAAAGCCTGGGCTTCTAAGTTTCCCAGAATTAAGAATAATGGAGAGGGCCACTAGTCCTCATCCTTGGAAGCTTCCAGAGAAAGCACCTGTTATTTGGCCCTCAGTGTGGAGAACGTGAACAGGAATGGGAGCATCCACAAAGCGAACTGGTCCCGGCTGTGTAACCTTCTGGGGTCTGGCCCCAGTCCCAGCCCCAGCCTGCCACCTCCCTTCCAGCCGCACTGCCCTACCATGTCCACCTGTCTCACCACAGGCCCTCCACGGGGGACCTTGCCTTTGATCTTGGGCAAGGTTGGGCTCAGACACCATGCCCCCATACTGCTCTGGTGTCTTCCTTTC
>NC_043716.1:51831614-51883130 GCF_006229205.1 Suricata suricatta | reverse complement strand
TTTATGGCCCCACAGCACCCAGCCTTGCAAATGTTGATTGAATGAAGAGAAACTCAACCCAGTGGCATTCTGGGGCCATGTGTCACCATGAGAAGGTCATTCGTCTCAGCCTTGCTGTTGACTGAAGTTGGGGTCCTCTCCTGGTCTAGGGAAGGTGGTGGGGTCAGACTCATTCCTCTGAGTAGTCAGTCAGTTGACAGGCATTTCCTGTTATGCATCACACGTGTATTAGATGTGCTATGAAATGGCATTAGGTGCTGGGGAGCCACCTACACAATGGGGCGCAGGTAGTTGTCACTGTCCACCCCCTGGCCTCTGAGAACTAACAATCCCCTGATTCTCCATGTAGTTCAGCCGTGAACCTCACTGCGGAGCCTTGTGGTCCTCATGGTACCTGCCCAACTCCACTGGACTCTCCCCCACCCTTGCTCTTTGCTACTTCACATGTCTCTAATCAGGCTTGTTTCTTTTCTCTGCCACTGAGTTGTCCTTCGCTTCGTCCATCCTCTGCATGCTATTTCAGATCACAATGTCTGTGGTACTTGTGAACTTCCATGGTCAAGGCCAAAGTGGAAGATCTGATGGCCCAGCGGCTTACGGCATCAATGGGGCCTCTCTGCTTCTTTCTGGGTCATTCAAAGATCACATTCCTCCACTGTGCTGCTCTGCCCAACCCTAGATATTTCTGTCATAGACATGACTAATGATGGCTTAAAGTAGGCTCATGCTGTAGCGTGAGAAAGGACAGCTTGGAGGAGGAGGTCTTTGCTTGGGTGTGACCTTCTCACTGGGGCCCAGCTTGAGCATTCTCCGAGTCAGGTTTCTGCCATGACGGTGTGTGTAACAAACAGCCCCGAATTACGGGTTGCAGCAGACAACATTCTAAAGATATTCCCTCAAGAGTTTCCCCCACAGCTAGTCAATCGAATACAATTCTTGAGCACTGCTATGAAGGGGCTTTGTAGATGTAATGAAGGTGACAAATCCGATGACCTTAGGATAGGGAGGCTATTCTGGAATATCTGGGTGGACCCACTGTAATCACATGAATCCTTAAAATCAGAAAGAAAGGCAGAAAAGTCAGAGCAATGGGACAGAGAAGAGAGAAGGAAGATGTGGCAGAGGGGAATTCAATGAGATTACAAGGGAGAGAAGTCTTCCAAGGGCCATTGCTGGTTGTGAGATGTAAGTACCAGGGAGAAGCTTCTAGATGATAACAATAGTTCCTAGCTGATGTCCAGCCAGAAAACAGGCCTCAATAAACTGAATTCGGCCAACAACATGAATAAGCTTGGTAGGTATTCTCCCCAGAACCTTCTGGGAAAAACCCTGCTGACTGATACCTACATTTTGTCCTTTTAAACCCTGGAGCCCTCTCGGGCTCCTGACCTCAGAGCTGTGAGATCATGCATGTGTGTTATCTTAAGCTGCTAAGTATGGCGGTCAGCTATGGTGGCGGCAGAAAACAAACACAGAACATCTTCCACAGTGTTTTATTTCATGTTTGAGGGTCTGTAAGTCGGCCATGATTGGGATTATTCAGGCGGGGTGTGGCTGAGCCAGGCAGGACCCCAAGCTTTCCAGAATATTCAAGTCTGCTTCTCGAGTCTTCCTTTCACTGGGCGGGGGGGGGGGGGGGGCTCTTTCCACGGCACTGGCAGAGAGAAGCACAGAGGCCACACCAGAGCTCAGGAGCACATGTAGAACCTCTGCAGCATTGATGCACTGATGGCCTAAGACAGTCACATGGCCAAGGCCAGATTGTGGGGCAGGGCCGTGTCCTCACCTATCCTGGATAGGCGGTGGGTGGGGGCTGCTAAGTCTACTGCGGAGAGCCAGGGTATAGGATTCTGCTCGTAGAAGGGAGTGAAAAACTGGGGCCAATAATTTGCTGTATATATACACATCCTATGAAGCATCCAACTGGGTCTCCTTGGATCCCTTACATCTTCGGAATGACAATTTAATTCACCTACATTCTGTGTTTGTGGGTGTGTGTGTCCCATTCCACTAGAATGTATGCTTTAGGGAGGTAGGACACACTGCTCTGCTGCTCGATGTATCTCAAGCCCTTGGATTTGACCTGGGACACAATAGGAGGTCAGTAGATATGTGTGGAAGGAATGAATGAACAATCTTAGCAGTGACGCCACCACCAAAGTCCTCGTTATGGTCTATGACTCATGTTGTGTGCAAAAAGTAGCCCCGCCCCCCGCCCTGCCCCCAAGCACCCAGGTGAGGAGGAGGAAAAAACCTCACCACCGTGCAAAACTCAACTCCCAGGTCCGGGGTGGAATCTCCAATGGTCTCAAGGGGTTGTGTGCAATTCTAAAAATAACCCTCAAAACATCCGCTGTTATCACAACCCTTTCCTCCCTCCCGCTGCTGGAGGAGCCCGCCTTATAGATTCAAACAATAGGGCATGCCAAGTCCCCAGAGGCCTCACTTATGGAGCTAAAATAATAATCCCGATTGTTGGCAGGATTTTCTGGATCCCGCTCGGCTTCTCTTGAGCGTGAAAGCACTGGCCGTCCTGCCAAATGTAGCCGCCGTGCCAAAAAGCGGCCGAGGTTGTCAGCGCATCTTGGAGTCAGCTAACTGGTGAATTCAACTAGTGTGTTCTGGGTGCCAGGCACGGGCATCTGTTAACCCCTCCGGTCCTCCCGACAGGAGATGTCGTAGCCCCCACTGTGTGGACAGGGAAGGGGACTTGCTTTTCCAGAGTCACACAGCTGGAGGTGACGGAGCAGAGACTCAAGGCCAAGCCTGCATCGTGTGGGGCCACGGAAGCCTCGAGGGTGCTGGGCGTGCGTGTGCGGGAGCGTGTGTGTGTGTGCGCGCGCGCGCGCGCACGAGCGTGAGGGAGAGAGGTCTTCCATACCCTGTGACCCGGTTTCTTGGCACCCATATTGCAGAGCCTTTCAAAGATCCTGGACTCCGAATATCAAGGCAGAGCCATGGCCCGAGGAGGTGATGACGGTGGTGTGAAAGAGCACCCGGAAGCGGCCACAGGAGCAAGGCTGAGTTTGTGCCCACAGTTTTCACCAGGGAAATCTTTGTCCCTAGAACCCAGGGGCCTTCCCAGAACCCCTGGGACATTGCGACAAGGACATTGTTAATAACACTCATTGCGCATAGGCTGGGTGTCAGGCATCCACTAAAAAGAATCCTATAGTGTAGGTGGGATAACTATCCGATTCTACAGAAAGGGAAACTGAGGCATCACGTAGGATGGTGCCTAAGGACCCCCCCACTGGGTAAAGAGGGAGCTGGAGTCGGCCGGCTGGCTGCTTCTGGGACTCTGGGTCTTCATCTCTATGCAACACAATGTCTGTAGAAATTAGAACGCTGCATTTACTGGGCGCTCCAGACTTACCCACTCAGGAGTCAGAGAAAGGAGCCCCAGGGGCAGGATGCGTGGGGCCCAGGATCAAGAGGCCTTGACCTCCAGAGATGGGGGGGAGAGGAGATGGATACAGGCAGTTGTATTAAAATGCAAATTTCTGCCTTGCTTGCTGGTTTATCATCTGACTCGTTATACAATTTGCCAGTTATAGAAGAAAAATTACCATAATAGGGCCCTAGGGAATGGTTGTAAAAAGGAGACCAAACGTTACTTATCGGCCGTTTCACTACAATTATCTACCACGTTTGTTCTTTTCCTCCTCGGAAAAATGAAACCATCAATGACAGGGACCTGGTGCTGACCCGGCGGGAAGGAGCACGCAGGGTCGTGGAGGCACAGCCTTTGATTTGCTTTCTCCCTCCGCTGTCCCCACCAGCCCTCAGACCCTGTGGCTGTTACCTTCCTGGGACAGGTCCCTCTGCAGAGCAGGACCGGAGTGATTTTCTGAGCAGGAAGAGAGGCGGAGGGCAGGCAGATGGACTTGCGCTGACTCCCCAGGGTCTTGGGGTCTCGCTGGTTCACAGCCACCCTCTCTCCCAGGAGCAGACTTGGTGCTGAGTTCCGGCACTCCAGCGGACTCACCAACCAATGCTCCCCAGAGTCCCCAGGGGTCACCCGGGAAGGCTGCAGACAGTCGGGCTTCCCCAAAGGGGCAGCTGCCGAGTGGGCTGTGCCCCGTGAAGCACCCCTGCCCCGATGCCCTGACACCTTTTCTGGCTCTAAGATACCTTTCCAACCTGTATCCACCAGCCTCACCCCTCTCCCGGGCTCCCGGCTCTGTCTCATTCAGCACGCCTCTTCTAGTACCTAGCTT
This sequence comes from Suricata suricatta, assembly GCF_006229205.1. Taxonomy (NCBI): domain Eukaryota; kingdom Metazoa; phylum Chordata; class Mammalia; order Carnivora; family Herpestidae; genus Suricata; species Suricata suricatta. Next base: position 51,878,910 of record NC_043716.1, on the reverse strand, counting down.
AGCACTTGGAACATAATAAGCAGGAGATAAATATTTAATGAATGAATGAAAGTGTCCTTCTGTGAACACATGTCTCTATGTTTTCAGGTTATTCTGAAGTTGTCTTCTTCCCCCTGGTCTGACTTCTTTCAGGTCCAGCCAAATCTTCTCCAGGCCGTAAGGCCTCTGATGATTTCTCCAGCTTCTATAAGCAGCATATTAAAACAGTGAGGGGAGCAGATAATGATGTTCTGCCCGTACGTACTGTTCAGATATTTTCACTTTTTACAAGCCTCAGGCTTCCCCATCATTCGTTCGCACTCCGCGGTGGACTTAAGACTGTTTTTGTCTTAGTTCCTAGAGTATCCGCTCCTTATTTATTTCTGTCACAAAAGGACGCTAAAAACTCAGTGCTCCCCTGAGTTCAATTTACAAAGGACAAATTCAAAGCGATGTGCCCAAATCTCTGAAACTCTGTTCCTCAGGTAACCCTCCAACCCGGACTCTGTGAAGAGAGAGCCACGGCGTGTCTGAGTTCACCCCGTTTCTGGCAAGTTATCCTCAAGCTGGGGGGCTCCCTACCCTCGTGCCTGTGGCCAGGGAGCCAGTGGGATTAGAACACAGGTTTCCAGCTTGATACCCAGCGGTCCAGCCCATTTAAGTGGCAAAACGAATCAGGATTCACATTCTCAGTCGGCAAGCTAATCCAACCGCTTTGTAGAGAAGGCAGTGCATTATTTTTACGTCTGAGCCTCTTGTCCAGGGGAGTGGGCATCTCCCTCTGGCCCGAAGGTTCTTTTCCAAAGAGGAAGATGAGGGTATGAAGTGAGAGGGTGCCAAGTTCCCGGTTGATGTCCCCAAATCCTCTAGAGCAGGTGTCAGCAAACTGTGGCAAAATCCAGCCTGATGTCTTTGTATAGCCTGCAGGGCACGAGTGATTTTGACTTTTTCAACCATTTGATATTGGAATAGTAATGATAATGGAATAATAATACTCCATGACATGCGAAAAGTAAACCAAATCCAAATGTCCGTGGCCATTAATAAAGTTTTATTGGAAACAGGGCCATGCTCACTCATTTATGTGTTTAGGGCCACTTTCCCATGACTGGCAGAGCTGAGTACTTACACGAAGACTGTTGGGTGTGCAAAGCCAAAAATATTCACTGTCTGACCCATTGCAGGAAATATTTGCTGCCCAGATGACCCGTTTGCCCCCCTCCCCACCTCATACCTCCCCCTCCCCAGGGCAATCTGAATATCACAGGAAATTTTCTTTCCTTTTGAGTAGATTTCCTCCTACCACTCTTGCACTTTTTACGATGAAGAGAGGGAAGTATTGAAGGATGATGCTGGCAGCTAGTGATTCTTGGAATATTATATATTTTGTGACCTCGCTCAAGTCACTTAATTTCTCCAGGGGCCTCATCATTCTCCCCTCTGAAAAACAGCACGTCCAGAAAGTGATGGGAAAGTCAGACACGCTAGTAGGTTGGTGCGGAAATTTCGACCCGAAGGCCTGACCTCTGAGGACAGATTTTCTTGAGAGCGTTCTGTCCCTGCCTTGGATATGCCTGTCAGGTGTGTCACCGGTTTTGGCTTTGAAAATAGGATCCTTGTGACACTGGGCACGTGGTGTTAGACGTACAAGCGAGAGGCACGTATTCAACACCTACATGGGCAAATGCTGCACTGCACACTGGAGAGATAAGGGAAGATGTAGAAGACAAGGACGCTGGCCCCCAGAGCCCTGACCCGTGTGAGCTATTGCACACACAACCCATCGCAGGTTGGAGACGTGCCCACGTGTACTGGGCGCCCACCACCTCTGTGTGTGCAGCCAGGGTGCATCTGTGGTTCTCACAACACCCCCTATGGAAGACAAAATCAGCCCCCTTTCCAGATGAGGTAACCAAGGCTCGGTGCCAGTGTCCCCCATCCCGTGGGCGGTCTCTAATCACCCGGTCCCCACCGCTAAGACAGTTCCGTTGCCAACCGGCAGCACAGTCTCAATGGAGAAGGAGCAGAAAAACATGGCATGATTGCTGCTTTATAGACTCAACTCTGCAGAAGGGAAGAGGAGAGGGTGAGCTGGTGTATTTTGGGGAAAATCTCCCAATTAATTTTTAGGGTCCACTGAACGAAGAAATTTCCTAAGCCCTCTGGGTCCCAAGAGCTGTGCTTTGCTTTTAGCTGAGCAGGTGGATATAGAAGGAGGCTGAGGTGATGGGCTTCTTGAATTCTGCTCTAAGTACAAGCCAGCATGTCTGTCTTCCTCATTGGACGTAAACTCCTTGTGGTGGTCACATGGACGATCTCGTAACCATTCATATATCCCAAGAAAACAATTTTTAAGTACTTATTATACCAGGCACTGTGCTAGCTGGGGGGCACAGTGCTTTGGATACAGTAGGTGTTCAGGAAATGTTTATGAAATAAATACCTGCCTATTAAATTCATGCTAATGCTAGATCTTTTCTAGAAGCTTCCAGGAGTACCTGAACCCTTGAAAAAGGAGGGAGGACCCATAGATATTTGGGGTATCCATATTTCCCCATTCTCCTACTTCATCCTGCATCTCTGCTACGGAAGAGTCGTTCTCTCTACCTCTAAGTGGAGTCAACAGGGTGATTCCAGGTTTGCTGTTTCTTCCTAAATACTGTCTGATAATCCATGAAAGGGGTGGACTCTGTCGCCTCCTCTGTACAGCCCACAACATCATCCAAGTGCAACTTGGACAAGGTCTTCCCCCTTTGCAGGCAGAACATGTCTCGCTCTACCTGATAAGGACCACACAGGGTTTTTGGTTTCCAAGGTGACTCTCCAAGGCTCTTGAGAACTTTGGGAGAGCGCGTGAATTCCTTTGACTCGGTGCTCCACCCACATCCCCTGTTCCCGCCCCTTCTCATCTTTGTCCGCTTATTTCTTTTGAACTCCGGTGCTTCCATCTCGCCACCTAGGCTTGCCTTTGGGATTCCCGAGAATCTGTGTTTGTGACTTTGGAATGTTACAGGGACAAAAGAAGAGAAGAGAAAGCAGGTTTCGCAATCTCCACACGATTGCCTTTTGGAGCCTGCTCCTTCTGTGTTTGGGGGGAGGGTGTCTGTCCATGTGCTGTATGCTAACAGCATCCCTGGCTTTTGCCCACTGGATGCCACAGCACCTCCCTCCTCTGGCTGTGACAGCCAAAATATCTCCAGACGTTCCTAATGTCCCTTAGGGACCAAAATCACCCCTGGCTGAGAACCACCAAAAAAAAGGAAAACAGAAAAACTTACTGTTGTTTTTTTGTTTTTTGTTTTTCTCCCCCTTGGCCTTGGGCAGTTCCCTTCCATATTAATCTCTGGGCTCTCGCCTTCCACCTGCCACCCCCATGCACACACGCTCCCCTCCCCCAGAAGGCTTCATGCCCCCATTGATTCCACCAAACTCCAGCGGAAGCCTGGTTGAGCACCAGCTCCTCAATGCGCAGGGAGACATTGGTTGGCAGCTGATGGGCAAATCAATGTGGTAACGGGTGAAAGGACCTGACGTGGGGGTGAGCAGGTCAAGCGGGGCGGGGGGTCATGACGGTCCAAATGGTGGGATGTCCTTGTCTGGAGAGAGGTGGGATCCCTCTCTGTGTAGGACACAGGAGGTGACTTCACTTGTTAAATATTTAAAGCTTAACGGGGAAGTGGCTGTTTTATCTCCTTCAACCTTCTGACTAATCGACTATTTGATTAACTCTGAATCTCTTTGTCTTTTAAACGTGTAACTTGATAAGCCATCCCCTCAGTTGGTTAATGCAGGCTGTGGTCTCCCTGGCTCTCCTGGGCTGGGCGTTCTCTCCTGGGGGGGCGGGATGGGGGCAGCCAGACCTTCACCCCATCGGTGACCGACCCGACGCACAAGTGGGGAAGACGGGGCGGCCATCAGAGGGAGAGCTGAGGGCGTTCCGTCTTGTGAGTCAGGGTTCACAAACCCGAGCCAATGGACCAGGGTCTGCAGCACGATCCTAACCACACTTTACAGTCTGGGTGACACACTCCGGAGGAGTCTTGATACAAATGTTCCAAAATGTGAACAGCACTTACCCTAGTGATGGATTATGTGATGTTAGTTTGGTTCCTGATGCCTCACAGCGCGTTTCAGGTTTTCTGCAATCGGTATGTATTACTTTTACAACCTGAAACCATATTAAGTGTTCTTTACTTTGTGTTATTGCTATTATTGCTATTATTTAATGCCTACAAAGGCCAAAGGGAGCAATGCGTGTCTTTGCTGGAGGGTAATGACAACTTGGGGACTTGGGATGGGGGTGCAGAGCCGAGCCTCACCGGCTGGGGTTCGGTTTCCTGTGAGCCCCCAGAAACGGGAGGGCGCACGTCTTGGGTGGGGTGCGCCCACGGTCTCTGCTCATCTCCGGGGCATCTGGGGCCGAACAGGCCCAGCCTCCATGTCCTGAGCCAGCTCCCAGCAAAGCTGCCGCTTGTCCCGAGCCCGGGTCTCCGCCACTGCCCTGGGGCCACCTGCAGTAGAGAAAGCCAGCTACTCAGAGGAAGAGCCCAGACGACCAAGGGAGGGGAATGGCCCAGTTTCGTTGTCAACAATGCACCCTCGATTGTGTGGTGGGTTACACACCCCACTAATCCCACTCACTGGAGTTGATTTGCAAGTCAGATTTTTTAGGGCACTTCTGAGTCCTTTGGCTTGTATTTATCTTTTATTTTTTAAGTGTTTATTTATTTTTGAAAGAGAGAGAGCATGCACACAAGCAGCAGAGAGGCCGAGAAAGAAGAGGGGGAAACAGAGGATCCAAAGCAGGCTCTGTGCTGACAGCACAGAGCCCGATGCGGGGCTCGAACTCACGAACTTCGAGATCATGACCTGACCTGAAATCGGATGCTCAACTGACTGAGCCACCCAGGCAGCCCTGGGTCCTCTGGCTTTTAAAGTGAGTCCCCACGCCCAGAAGTGTGGAAGGAAAGCCCTGCCTGGAGGTCTTGGAGGGGCAAGTGAAGAGAGACAGAGCCATCTGAGGGGCCTGGCCCCTTCTCCACCAATTACGGTGTGGTTGGCATTGGGCCCATCGAGGGAAGGAGGAAGGCAGGAGCATCGCTTCTTGAAGCGTCGCTCGGACGCTGACGGCGGCCCGCGGCTGCTCGGAGGCCCTGTGCACTGTCACTGGAGGCTGCCGTGGGCCGGGTGGGCCCTCATGCGCCGGGTTCTCCGAGAAGCTCCCAGTGCATCGTCTGCCCTCCCTCGAGAGATGGTCCTCCAGGCCCCTGTCGCCCTGCTGGTGGCTGGTTTTGTGTGGCGGGTGACTGGGGTTATAGGGGTGCCGCAGGGGCTGGCGGGGGGTGGGGAGAAACCCAGGAGGCAGGCTCTGTGCCGATGGGCTCTTCCCTCCTATCCACTATATCATTTACTCAGACTGCTATTTTTAATAAAGGATTTTCTTTCTGCTCAGAATACTTTAAACGACATCTTTCTAGAATATATCTCAATTCAAGTCAACAAACTTTTCTTCAGTAACCACCACACACAGTGAGCGCGCTGAGCACCAGGGAGATCCGGGGGCACGTTCTTGGAGACAATACGAGGTGAAGGAGCCTCAAGGAGTGAGGTTTCAGGCTCAAGGAGCGACCGGTGAGTTTGTAATTAGAATTAAACCACACATGAGAGGGGACATGAACGGAAGTTACGGGAAGGAAGGATCAATTCCCCTTGGAGAAATCCGGGGTGGCTTCCCGGTGGAAGCATCATATTGAAGCACAAGGAAGTTTTTGTAGGTCCTGAAGGTCAGGCACAGAAGGAAGTGAGAGGGGGGAGAGTGGATGCATTGCACACACGATCTGAGGCAGTGTACGGAGAGCGCTCACAGGATTGTCTAGGGCTGGGCACCTCCTCCTGGAAGGGGTTAGGTTCTCTCCCCACCGGCGACCCCACTTCCCATGGCTATTTCCAGATATTTCCACACTGCCCATCTCCCGGGCAAGAGCTCCCACCCAGGCAGGCGGATCCTGAGCTCGCCAGCCTTCCCCAGTTCAGCGTTCTGTGTACAGTCAAACCAATTCATTTGGACTTTGTGATGATTTAATCTGGACGGGGGTGAGGGGAGCTACTCGGCTCTGCATTAGCAAGCTGGTTTGTACACAAATTATTTCAGTAAATAAAATTTCAAGGCCAGCTGCTTATCCTACTCCAGCAAGCCCTTGTTTCGGGCAAGGGCACTCTGGAAGGGAGGACGGTGACAGACAGAAGAGACAACAGGTCGGGCTGGGTCGCTGCCACCGGTCCGCCCGAGGGTACCCTGGACCTTGAGGAGAGTGCCTCCATCTCACAGCCAGTCAGCAGGTCACAGAAGCGTGATTCCTGTCTGGGCTTCCTGGGTATGAGTGTCAAGGGGGAGGTCCAGCCAAACTTGGCCGGCCACCCCCTCCCTGACAGTCCCCGCAACCGGTAGAGAAGGAGAGAAACCCGGGCTGGGGAGCAGCGTCCTGCACGTCCATCCTCGCCTGCAGGTAAGAGCTTCAGAGCCTGCACACCTGACTTTGAGTCTTGACTGTTCTGCTTAGTAGCCGTTTGATCATGAGCAAGTAATTGACCCTTTCATAGCCACACTGATATCTCATTCCGAGTGTTTATTAAGTCCAGACTCTGTGCTTACGGCTCTTCACGTGTAACTATTATTAGCTCCATTTTGCAGACGAGGAAACTGAGGCACAGAGGGAGACAGTTAAGCAATGTGCCCAAGGTCTCACAGTGGGGAAAAAGAGGTGCTTGGGTGCTTTTTTTTTTTTTTTTTTTTTTTTTACCTCCTGGGGCTGCTGGAAGGGTACTGAGTCACCAGAGGCAAAGCACTCGGTGTCTGTCACACAGTGAGTACTTGATAAATGGCTGTTATCTTTGCTATCATACCGCCTCTCTGCTGCCCGCCCCGTCGCTCTCTCTGCTGGCCTCCATGGGGGGTGGGGGGAGCAGGGCCCTCCGGCCATCCTGGGGAGCTGGCCGGGGGGTGCTGAGGCCCAGAGGGCCAGGGCCGTGTGGAGGGAAGCGTCGCCTCCCGGCCAGTCCCTGATTGGAGCCCATTTACATCTTCAAACTCAGCTCGGAAAACTACCATCCATCAGCCAATGATGGTGTAAATTGCTTTGCTAAATATATTTCCGGGTACATGGTAAGTAAAAATATCATGAATTTAATAAGCCTTGGAATTCACATTTTTCCAATCCTAATTAAGTTTCTGCTCGGCTTCGGACGTGCTCTTTTCTCTCCTCTGCAAGACTGGGGAGGGAAGGAGCTTCTGTTCCCTGTGTGCCTGGCTGGGCCCAGCTCGGGGCTACACCCACGAGGGCCTTACATGCTCCTGGCTGCTGGCTGTGGCCGGGCTCACTCTTCCGGCTTCGCTGAATCTCAGCGAGGTGCACCGCTGTCTGTCTAGGCTCATAGCTGGGGGTCGGGATTTGTACCCATTCTGACTGTCCCCTCCTACTGCTCTCCCCCTGGTCCTCATGGGTCAGTGAAGTGGCCCTGTGGCTCCAGGGTCTGGGCACAGCTTTGGCTAACCCTCCAGGGGTATCCTGTGTCTTTATAGAGGTATAGGTGCCCACCTGGTCACGTGCTCATCCCCCATTCCCATGGGTGCACCATGTACCTACAAAACGCCAGTCATGGGTGTTGAATTACACGGCGCAGACCCATGGGTGCTGACAGCAGGGGGCAGCACCTCTGTCCACATGGCTTTCCACGGAGAGATGTTCACCATCTTAATGGTCGATTTTAGGGGCACTTGGGGGGCTCAGTCGGTTGAGCGTCCGGCTTCGGCTCAGGTCATCATCTCACGGTTCATGGGTTCGAGCCCTATGTTGGGCTCTGTGCTGACAGCTCAGAGCCTGAAGCCTGTCTTCGGATTCTGTGTCTTCCTCTCTCTCTGACTTTCCCCTGCTCATGCTGTCTCTCTCAAAAAAAAAAATAAATAAAACATTATTACGGTCAATTTTATGTGTTACCTTGGCGGGGCCACAGGGTCTAGATATTTGGCCAGTCATTCTGGATGTTTCTGTGGAGGTGTATTTTGGATGAGATTAATATTCAGATTGGTGGAGTTTGGGTAAAGCCGATTGCCCGCCATAACGTGGGTGGGTCAGACCCAATCAGGCGAAGGCCTGAATAGACCAAACACTGGCCTTTCCCGAGAAAGAGGGAATTCTGCGAACACATGGCCAATTGGACTCAACCTGCGTTTATTCCCTGAGTCTCCAGTCTGAAGCCTTACCCTATCAGGTTAAATCTCTCTCTCTCTCCATCTCCCTGTAAATATATTCATATCTGTTGGTGATGGTTTTCTGGAAAACCCAAAACTCATACAATCACATGCAAACACAGTGCCAGGCCCTCTGTCAATACTAAGCGGTCCTAAAGCTGGGGCCAAAGTGAACTAACGCCACCCCTTTGCAGGTGAGGGGATGGGGGCTCAGGGAAGCTGCGGGCTGGCCTTCTGTCCTGGCAGAGGGGTAGAGAGCTTCGGGGTGAGTCAGAGCAGTTAGAAACCGTGCTCTGCTCTTCAGTCATCTGATGAATGGGGAGAAGTCCCTCCCTGGGGGGCTGTTTTGCAGGTGAAATGGGGAGACGTCTGCCAGGCCGTTAGGAATCGGGAGCTGTTAGAAGTGGGCTCAGAATCAGAATCGCACCCTGGGCTCGCTGCCCCCTCGGCCCCCATCTGAGGGCCATGAGGTCGGTGGCCCCTGATGCTCCCGGGACGGCTGGCTCCTGCAGGCTGCCCCAGGCCTGGTGCTGCCTGGCCCCTTTCTCCTTTCCTGGGAGGCTGTGACACACGGGCCGGGCGGCGGTGGCGTTCGCCCTCTGTCGCCCAGTCTGCGGTGAGGCTGCTGTGTAACTGTCCACAGAACATTAGCTGCACATCACAGAGTTATGTTCCATGGCGCAATGTATTCCCCAGACGGATGGGAGGGCGAAGGGTGGAGGCGGGGAGACCCGGCCGCCTTGCTTTGGCTGGGCTGGAGGCTGTCATACAGGTGTTCCCGGGCAGTTTAGAACCTCCTGTCCCCAAGACCCTGGGGCAAGCCCCCCCCCATCCTGCCTCCCTCTCCAGCTTTCCCCTCTACTACCTAAACGACATTGGTCTGGGTGTCTGAAGGACACCAGGCAAGGGCTCAGAGGTGGCCCAGGAGCCTCTGAGTGGCCCTGTCACCTGGCCAACTACTTCCGCTCGGGCCCAATCTGCAGTATCCGCCCTAGCTCTGCTTTACAACCTTGGTGGCAGAGTTCCTTGCTTTGGACAAACCTGTCCGGGAAGGAGGGGAAAGGCGCCCAGGAGACCTGGTTTTACATTCAGAGAGCTGCCCCCTCCACGCCATCCCCCTTTCCCCCACCAGGGCTCAAGAGGGGCTGCAGAACTAGCCTGGGAGGATCTGGACGGAGCCCCTGGTGCTCCCAGTGTGACCTTGGATGTGCTGCCCCGCCTCCCTGGGCCTCAGTGTCTTCCCCTTTCAAAGGAAGGTGTCAGTAGTACCCAGGCCACAGGTTGAGGCAACATTAAATCAGTGAGTGCAGGAGCCTGGAATGCAGGCGCTGCTCCCTGGGTGATAGCAGTTGGTGGCTTACCCCCACCCCAACCAGCCAAAGGATGAAGGAAGCTGTTCTCACTCAAGTTCAGAGTGTGTAGGGGAAGGCTGTTCCCACCCTTCCCGGTGCAGCCAGGTAGGTGGCTCCCTGTTTGGCCATTAGTGAACCCAGCAGATTTTCTGGTGGCCTTTTCCTTCTGAGCAGAATGGCAGCAGGCAGGGCTGGCTCAAGCAGCTCGGTCCCCCAGGGAGAGCCAGGATGCTGCCTGCTCTCCCCCCACTGGAGAGCAAGGCTACGTACCCCGGCCTTGGATGGAGTGTAGCCCATGGAAGCTGGGCTTCAGCCATTTTGCAGATTCCCCCACTTTCCAAGAAGGTCTCCCACCAGGTGAGAGTGGAAAGGTAGGGGAGGGGAAGAAGCAGGAGCCAGTTGTCCCAGATCAAGGCAGGATGCGGTGGAGAGACCCCCGCCTGGTCCGGATGCTCTGGCCCCTAACAACGGGAACAGAGGTCAGACCTAGAAAGGCCACCAGCAAGAGGACACCGTCGGGCAGGGAGGTGAGGGGGAGGGGCAGATGGGCAGACCTCACACCCCATCCCACACTTGGCACAACCACGGCCAGGTCTGGACAGCGACAGGCGGGGCGGGGCAGGGTGGGGGGGGACCGGAGCTCCGAATTCCACAGAGATTGAAGTTTTAACATGAATCGCAGTAAGGATGGGGATGAGACAGTTGTAATAACTGGGCGAGGGCTGAAATGTACATAATTTGCCCGAATGTCGACAGAGGTTGGGGGGGGTTGTAGGGACGCGTAAAGCCATTTCCCGTGTGTCTCTAACAAGTGGAGATGCCTCAGGAAGTGGACTGAGCGTATTTGTTTGTTTAATATTTATCTTATTATTGTGCGCTTTCCTTGTGGGCAGAGATGTTCCTTGTCGGAGCATCACAGGCCTTTAATAAAGGCTGGTATCGTGGATTCGTGAATGGGCCTTGGTTCTCTGACCTTGGAGCCCTGGGCAGAGGGACTCAGAGGAAAGATATCCGTGGCTGCCTTCCTCTCGCTGTGGCTGCACTCACGCTGTGTCTGTCTCGGCCAGGGCCGGATGGAGGGGTGCAGGAGGTACGGAGGAGTCTGGCTTGTGTCTCTCATACTCAAAGCATTCGCCAATGGCATTCTTGAAATTTGTGTGTCACTGGTGAAGGCCAGAGGGGACAGAAAGGAAGCATCTTTCAGCAGTGGGGTGGGCCCTGCCGTCGGGTGTGAGTGGGGGAGGGGAGGGCTGACTGCACCCCCGAAAAAGGAGGCTACCCACCCACAGGGCCCAGGCCCTGGGAGGAGCCTGCTCTGGGCAGAACGTTGGGGAGCAGAGCACAGGCCCCTTTCTCTCCCTCTGCCTTTCCTTCCCTATTCCTTTTATTTATTTTTTTAATTTGTTTTTTGAAAAAGAGACAGAGAGCAAGCTGGGGAGGGGCAGAGAGAAAGAGGGAGATACAGAATCAGAAGAAGACTCCAGGCTCAGAGCCAGGGCTTGAACTCATGAACCGTGAGATCATGACCTGGGCCAAAGTCAGATGCTTAACCGACCGAGCCACCCAGGTGCCCCTTCCCTTCCCTATTCCATTCTCATTTTCCTGGAAAGCCTGGGCTGCAGAGAGAAAAGGGCACTGCAGCATCTCATGAGCCCGGAGGCCAGCCCCGAGGGCCACAGAGTCTGGAGCCCCGGGTCTGCGGTCTAGTGGCGGGAGCCTCCAGCTCTGCCAGTGTTAAACCCCCACCCGTGTGCCCGGAACGGCTGGAAGGGACAGTGCCTGGTGGCTCCCTTGCTGGACCCCGGATCCTCAGACACTTAGGACGTCCCTTTCCTCTTGTGAACAGCATCCGCAGCTGCACGCAGGCACGAGTGTGCACACACACACACACACACACACACACACACACACACACACACACACTCAGGGTCTCAGAGACTGGATTGGGTTTCTCATCTGCTCCAAGCCACACCTTTCTTGCTTTTCTGGCCTCAGTCCCTTGGTGAGCTGCTGTGATCACCTCCAAGGGCTACTGTCCAGGCCCCTCAGCTGGGTGCCTGCCCTGTCCTCCACCAAGGTGACACCCCTGGGGGGGTGTGGGGGGCCAGGGCCAGGCCGGGCTGGTGAATCCATCCCCACTCCCCACCCCCGACCCCCAGAAACCCCGGCAGCCATGAGATGTCATCATGGCTTGTGCTGAGCGTGACTGTCTCTTCCTCCCCGGCCTGCTCCCCCCCACCCCCCTGCACCAGCCAGCCTGGCAGCCTCTGCCCAGACTTGCCCTGCCCCTCCGGGGACTCAGGTGCGGGGTGGGTGCTGGCCCTCCGTGCACAGAACTGCCGCTTTGCCCTCCCGACGTGGGCTTCGTGCTCCGGAGCGGCTGGAGCCGCAAGGCCAGGACAGAAGCATGTGATCCTACAAGAGGTATTTTTAGCTTTCTCATTAACTGAGTGCTTTCAAATTAGCCTTCTATTAACCTCAAAGGAAAATGAAAGTGTGTTTTTTTTTTTCCTTCCCAGAGAAAGTCTCCTGTGAAGAGAAAGCTTTCCATGATCACCTTTCATGCGCCTCGAAGCCCTAATGAAGTTGGAGTCTCTAATGTCTAACTTGATGGAGTAATTGGTCCAGGGGCTTTCCTGCAATGGCGAGGAAGGTGCTGGTGAGCGGGGAAGTGCTCTCTCGCTTCTCATCAAACAGCCTTCGTTTCCGTCTCCCCTTTTCTCCACCAGGGACCAACCCCACGACGTCCCTTCCGTCACTCAGGAAGCGCCCACGATACCCGCCCTCCCTTCCGGTCTCATCGGGTGGCATTGCCTGCTTTGCTGCTGATCCCAGACTCACACGCAGGTGCTGGATGTCTCCGAAGCAGTGTCTGGTCCTCGAACCTGGAGACCAGGGTCACAGAGGAGGCCCCCTGACTTTGGTGGTGTCCCTCAAGGTGCACTTATCGCTCTGCACCCAGAGTTCACGGAGAGGGGAATAAATAGCCTTGCAATTTCCCAGCACAGTCAGGGAGCAAGTCCAATGAGGCTAATCCAATTTCCACTCTCCACCCCCCGGGGTGGGAGGAATCTGCCCGGCCAGGGTCACCTGCCAGCCGGCCTCTGTCTCAGGACTTCGAAGGTGGCTCTGCTGGAGGGTGAGGAGGGGGCGTGTGGTCCGGCCACCCCGGGGGGATCCGAGGAACCCGCGGCTGGGAGTGGGTATCAGCTAACAGACACGAGGCAGCTGCCGGACCACCCGCGCTCCCTGGGGAACCGGAAGAACGGCAGGGCTGCTTCCGAAGGGCTCAGGCCAGAGTTTGGATCCTTCGTCCATCGGTCCAGCCTGTTGATAACTCCAGGACTTGACACCTCTCTGCCCCCGTCCTTTCCTGACCCCTCTCCCCGTCCCTGTAGGTGCTCACCTCTGACTACCTCTCCACATCCCACCTCTGTCTCCTCCCTCTCTCCCCTCATTGGCTGGTCTGTGCCTTCTAGAACCATCTTGCTGGAGAAGGGCTCCCTTCCAACGAAGGGTCTGCCCTCCCCAAGGGGCTCACCTCTGGTGAGGCGGCTGGATTACTGGAGCCTGAGGAGACAGTAGGCCTGGGGTTTAAGTGACCGGAGAGAAGATCACGGGGACACACACACACACACACAGGACCGCTGCACCTGCAGCTCCTGCCGGCACATCCCCGGGCTCTTGGCTGTCCTCATCTGCAGGCCGCTGCAGGCTCCTGCCATTTCAAAATTGAAATGTCAGAAAGCAAACTCACTGCTCCGCTGTCAAACGGCTTCCTTCTTATTTCCTACTGGGTTAATGGGGTCACCGTCGGCCTGTCACCCAGGCCAGAAACGTACGAGTCATTGCCGACTCTTCCACACCTGCCAGTCACCGAGTCCCGTCAGTCCCCCTCTGCGGGGCCCTTCTGCCCTGTGCCCCAGCAGGGCGCAGCCAGTCTGGGCTCAGGGCATCTCCGTGGTCCCTCGGCTCGTCTTCCCGCCATGAAGCTTCATCTCCCGAGTCCGTTTCCCTCTCTGCAGCCACAGGGCTCGCTCGGAAATGTGCTCGCTTGCTAACAGCTGTCAGTGGCTCCTGATCACCTTCCAAGAAGTTCCTGGGAGGGGTACCTGCCCATTGGTTCAGCTTCATCCCCGGCCACTCTCCCCCTGCAAACCTGCACCCGGCCAGACCCAGCCAGCTGCACTTACTCAAATGTCCCTGGCCACTTGTCACCTCTGGGCTGTACACAGTGTTGCCTGTAATAGGAATGCCCCTCCCTCCTTGTCCAGCCAGTGAACTCCTATTCACTCTACAACCCCCCTTCGAATATACCCTCTTCCGGGAAGCTGTTACAGCTGAGCAGTTCTTCACGAGGCCTAACTGCCCCCGGATTTGCCCCCGATTTCACCGTTGGCCACACGGAGGCTCTGGGGACACGGAGGCTCGGGACGGGCGCTGCCTCGGGCACTCAGGTGCAAGAACCGCATTCATTAGCCTCAGCCAAGGGTCAGTCATCCTGCCAGGCTTTGCAGACACAGCCAGACAGGTTAGTGTCTTCAGTGACCCTCAGTATTCTCACTCTCCTTCTACCCTCCTGTCTTCTTTCTCCATCTGGCATCTTCTTAGGGGGATGGAGCCCTGTGCATGGAGCTGCTCTGGGGGTCTGGGTTTGCCTTTCTAGACTTGAGCCTCCTGTAGTCCCTTCCTCCTCTGCTGCTTCCTATTTTTTCTCCTCCCCTTCCTCCTCCTCCCCTCCTCCCCTTCTCCCTCCCTCTTTCTCCTCCCCTCTTCCCCATCCTTCTCCTGCCCATCCTCCCCTCCCTCCACCTTCCTCCCTCTCTCTTCTCCTCCCCTGCCTCCTCCCCTTCCTCCCCATCTTCCTCCTGCTCCCATCCTCTTTCCCTTCCTCCTCCTCCTCCTCCTCCCCATCTTCCCCCTCCTTCCTCCCTCTCTCTCCCCTTCCCACTTTGGTGACAGTGACATGGCCCTCCCATCCTCCTGGCCTGCAGACCCCTGTGCTCCCAGCCCCATCCTCCAGCCCTCATTAACACTTCCACCAGAGCTGGGTGGGGAAAGAAGAGCGTGGAACCCTGTTTTACTCCTTAGCACTTCAGGCCAGAGGTTTGGAGGGGAGGAGGCTAGGCCCACTGGGCATCAGAGCCTGGTGGATTGTCTACTTCCCGTCTGTCTGTTGGGCCCCTGCCCTCGCCTCCCCCTCCACCCTTCATCCGTGTGCGTCTACTGGGGCAGGCAGCAGCATGGGCGGGGCTCATTTTGAAAAAGCTTCAGACGTAAAAATCTAGTCTTAAAGTCAGGTAGGGGGTAATTAGTCACATCTCAAAAGAAGTCTTATGTTTCAAAAGGCTCTGCAGCAGGGAGCCCATAATTAGCTGGGTCCCCTGGAGTACTGGCATCGGAGCCAGACAGCTCGGCCAAGTGGCATGCCTGTGTGCCCCTGGCCCCAGGCCAGCTTCTTTTCCTTCCGGTGAGTTGAAGATGTTTTCCTTCCTTCCTTCCTTCCTTCCTTCCTTCCTTCCTTCCTTCCTTCCTTCCTTCCTTCCTTCCTTCCTTCTTTCCTCCCTCCTTCTCTCCTTTCCTTCCTCTCTCCCTTCCTCCCTTTCAGCCTTTCTGCCTTTCTGCCTTCCTTCCTAATTAATTTATTATCGTGCCTCCTCACTGATGGTCCTTTACGGAGGCAGAAAACCAAGGTCACACCTGCACAGCCTGAGCACGGAGAAGACAGGACCCAAGGAGAATGACCGCACTGGTCATTCTGTCCAACAGGTGTAACCCTTTCTTCCTTAGTAAGAAAACCTCTGTTATATTGGGGAAGGTCATGAAACCAGCGAAAACCCTCATTTTCTGACATCCTAAGCACCTAGGGCCACAGGACCAAGTTCTGTTCATGGGATGTGGGGGGCTGTGTTTAGTGGGACTTCTGGGCAGGCAGCTCAAGGGAAGCTGGCTTAGCTGGGAGGACCTGCCTCCCTTTGATGCCCTTCCCACCGTCTCCCTCCCTCCTGCCTAGAAGGTGATGGCTGGAGCTCCAGCAGCCATGGTGGACCAAAAGGGAGCCTTGAAATGAAAGCTCTGCAGGGGGCTGGTGGAAGTAGAAAAACAGAGGGCATCTGCGTGCCAGGAACCACGAAGCTGCCTTACTCTCCCCAGATCCCTTACCTCCGCATCGCTTTGATGTAAGGGGGAAAGAAGCTGCCATCTCGGCTAAGCCACCGTTAGTTTGGATTTTGTGTTACATGCAGTGGAGTCTAATCCCAGCTCATAAATTCATTTTCATGACTCTCGTCTTCAGGACTACACCACCCCCACAGCCCGGAGGTAGAAGAGAGACTGTTGGTGTGCCCACTGTCTGCGTTTACACCCAAATTATAACTTCCCCTAAATCTATTGTTTTTCACCCACTGCCCCAAATTTTCCTTGTGGACTCATGGCTGTGGGCAACCTGCAAAACGCCAGGGAAGACTCTTTGAAAAGGGGGATCTAAGTCTTTTCTGGGGCCATATCCCTCAGCTGGAAGCATCTTGCTGGGAAGTGCCTTGAGGAGGAAGGGACCCCTACCCTTCTGAGATTCACTCTCTCCCTGTGGCCACGCCCACTCCTCCAGGCTCCACCCACCACTTCCACTTTACTCCTTGACTTTTCCAGGCACTGCTCTTTGCTGAGCAGCCACCCAGGACCTGGCTCTTTCACTGGGTGTGCTGGGCTGGGCTCAGGCTCTGTGCCTTTTAGCCTGTGCAGACCCCATTTCCTGCTCCCTCCCCTCCCTACAACCTGATTTCCATATAGCTCTTACCATAAAAGGAATGAGTTGGATTGATCTCTGAGACTCCTCCTGTTCTCAGTTGCCAAGAGGGAATGAGGTCGGACCCAGAACGCCTACGTGCTACCTGGATTTTAGCTGGGACTTTGACTGCTGGGTTGCTACCCCACCCCACCCCACCCCCCACCTCCAGGGCCCCCCTATTGGTTACACAGCTGCAGGGAGGCAGGGAGGTGGGTGGTCTCTCCCTAATCTGGAAAGTACCTCCTCAATTGGTTTCCAGGGGACCCCTTTCCTTGGAGCCGGAATGGAAGAGGGAGGAGGTGCGGAGCCAGATGGCCAAAGTTCCCAAGCTGTCCGGGCAGGAAAACCGTGGAAGAGTGGGTTTTAACACTTACAACATCTTCCGGAACCCTCTGGCTGGCAAACGGTGTTAACAGGCCTCTGAGGGGCCCACAAAGGAGGGCTCGAAGGCCGCACCCGTTAGAAAGAGCCGCATTAGCAGAGATGGTCGTGAGCCTGTGGCTTCGAGCAGTCCCCGGGTCGGGCTGGGCGCTTCCTGATTTCCTGGCCTTCCTGGATGGATTTCTCAGCGCGTCCTGGCGTCGATACTTGTGGGCTTGACTTGCCGTCTGGGCTCCGATGATGTAGCTTGTGGTTTTCAATCTACTGGTTCTTTTCAAACGATCTGGGTGCTCCCTCTCTTGTTCCATCACTGGCTCCCTTCAGCAGTTTTGCTGCTCAGAGGTGGGTGGGTTATAGCCCTTCTGCTCCCAGAGCAGCAAAACGCTGGCTGGGAAACTGTCCTTGTGTCCCCATCATGGGGTATTAGCATAAGCAGTGACTATGTCCCAGGTCCCCGGATGTCACTCAGTGGCCTGTTGTGTAGGAAATATTTGCTCTTAGTTCGAAGTTGCAAGGGAGAGTATCCGGCCGTGGCTCAGGTTCTGCACTGACCCTCAGGTCACGTCCTTGCCCATCTTGTTAGGATGTCACCTGCTATTCCTTTCCTACGATTGATACTAGTCCTCAAAAATTTTTACTGTCTCCCTTGGAAATGCCTTTTTGTCTTGTCTCAGAGCTCTTCAAAGTAAAGGATTTTTTTTTTCCTTTATAAAATCACACGGCTAGAAGGGACCCTGAAGATAATCTGGTGCAACCTCCTCCTTTTGCATGGGAGAAAACTTGAGGCTCAGAGAGGGAGCTGCCCCAAATTTGCACAGCTTGCTCATAGAAGAGCTGGAGTAGGACTGCTAGGTCTTCCAACCCCCAGGGCTCCGGCTCCAGGCCTGGCTGGAGGGACCGGAGGGGGAGTGTGGGGGGTGTGGGGGGTTGGGGGGTAGGACTACCTTCTCCACCAGCACTTCTGGGGCTCTGATCAGATCCAATTGTTTAAAATCCCAAGTACTGTCACGACTCTAAATTCACTAACCTTCCATCTAAGAACTTTCTTCTCCATGCTTGACCTTAATGATTCATCCTGCTGAGACATTTTTCCATGGGGCCTTGGGCCAGGACTGGGTACCTGCGAGAAGATGCCCCGGGCACTTGTGAGTATGTCATGTGACAGGAGGACTAGCTGGAGAGTGTCTGAGTGAAGCACCACTTAGCTGGATGGCTCTTGGGAAGGACAGGGACAGAGGAGAGACTGGGCTGGGCACTGGGCTGGGGCAGGGACATCTGTAGGCAGAGGGTGGTTTTCTAGGCTGTTCCCCAGGGCTCCTGACACCTCAGGACTGGGGCAGAGGGCCCGAGCAGAAACAAAGCGAGGGGGTCATACAGGCCTCTGAGTGTCGTTGGGGATGGAATGTGCACTTCCTGTGCTCCCAGGAACCATGTGTGGACCCAAGCGATGGGGGGGCGGGGGGGGCAGATGGCAGAAAGATGTCTGTTTCCACAGCACAAGGAGCAAAGCAGGACCCCAGCACCGCTGTGACATTCCTCAGCAGCGCCCTCATCTGGATGGGCATCTGATGTTATTGATTAGAGACTTGGCTGCCACCGTGGGCGTGAATGCTGGGGGTGACGCTCACCATTTTCCAAAGAGAAATACAAGGATCCAGAAGATGATGCAATCACCCCCAAGCGGAGAGACACAAAGCCGCCACCCCGAAGTGGGTCACCCAGGCTCACCCTCGTATCTGGCTCTCTCTCTCTCTCTCTCTTTTTTTTTTTTTTTAAAGAGAAAGGAGAGTAATTAGTCTTTCTTGAGTTCTTTCAACACAGTGACAAAAAGAAAATTCCAGAAAAGAAATCTCTGGTCGTAGAGTGGCAAAAAACAGCCGCATTGTTTGTCCCTTTCAATACGCTACAACTGATAATAACAACAAAAGAAAGCGACTGACTTAGAAGTTTTTTGTGGTCCTTGAATACCATGCAGAGTGAGCCTGGGGAAGCTGATGGAGAGGTTGCAGGCACCCACGTGCGCAGAAGCGCTCTGCACACTCATTGTGTACACGCCCAAGAGCCCCGCGGTAGCCTGGCAGAGGCAGAGACAAAATGCACACCCACTTGAAACCAGCTTGTTGGAAGTTGCCAGAGGCGTGGAGAACAATGGCTCACTCTCTGGGCACCCAGACCAAGCCTTGTTGCTGCTTCCAAAGTGGAAATGTGATACTAATGAAGAATGGAGTCTTGACTTGAAATTTCTTCTCTGTTTGCCAGATACCCATCGTCGGAGCCAATACTCATCACTGGCATACCTGTGAGCCTGGAGTTCAGAGGCCGCCTGTCTGGGAGCCTGGGCCTGCCATGGATGGAGACTTGGAGTTGGGATATGGAAATACTTGTTCCATAGACCGAGGGAAGGGCTGTGGCGCGGGGTGGGGGCAAGGTGTACGCACCGCTGGAGGGTGAAGGGAAGCAGGTGTTCAAGAACGAAGAAAACTCTCAGAGATACAGGGAAATCAGACAGGAGGGGATGGGGACAGCAGTACAGAATAGTTACAAACCTGTTGGGTGGGGACGGAGGGAGCTATCTCTTAAGGGTGTCTCCGGGTTGCGGGGAGTCTGCAACAGAGGCCACTGGGGCTGGATTAGGAAGGAGCAATCCCTCTCTTCTGGAACTATTGGGACGCTTGTATTCAGGGATGATAATGAGGTGTGTCTGCAGTGATGGCAGTAGAGACAGGAAGTTCTGTAGGCATCATGCATGTGACACACACAGTAGGCGCTCAATAAATGCCCATAGAAATTTATGAATACATTGCAGTCGACGCAAATGTACCGGTTTTGCACCAGTGGCTGTAGAGTAACGGCAGCTATTTCAGAGAGTTATGATGGTGATAAAATCAACCAGGCTTGCCAGGGCTCTGAGGTTGGGGGTGTACGTGGTGAGGGGGAAATGCGCCTGACCAGAGAGAATCTCAGTGGCTAAGGAGCTGAATGTCAAGAGGGGCAGCAGGAAAGGAAGTAGGTAAGGATGGAGCAGTTCCTTAAAAGAAGCATCCTTTAGGGCTGTAAAACATGGTGGACTGACTTCCTGAAAAAATACTTCTCTAGGCAAACGTAAAACAAAGGCGCTCCGGCACGCAGGTCACCTCTTGCCCTGCTGTGTCATGGCCTTGGACCAGCAAGGTGGACTGGAAGGATTTGTACAACCTTGATGTCTTGGAAGTGGGGCTAACATTTATTGAGCTCTGAATATGTACCAGCAGAGGGCTAAATGTGTGTATCCCTCCAAAATGTATATGCTGAAACTCTCACCCCCCAGTGTGACGGTACTTGGAGACGGGGCCTTGGAGACGTAATTAGGTTTAGAGGAGGCCATGGGGGTGTGGTGCTGTGATGGGATTTGTGTTCTTACAACCAGGGGAAGAGACCAGAGCCTTCTCTTTCTGCCAGGGAAGGACAGAGCGGAAAGGAGGCCGTCTACAAGCTGGGAAGACCACTCTCACTGGAACTTGACTTTGCTAGCACCCTGACCTTGGACGTCTCCAGAACCTGTGAGAAGTTCATGTCTGATCTTTAAGCCCCAGGTCTGTGGTAATTTGCTGTGGCAACCAGAGCTGACATGCTCGGTCTAAGTGCTTTCTGGGAAGCAACTTTAATTCTTATGTGCCTAGGATGTAGGTATATTCATAATAGCCATTTTACAGGGGTGCCTGGGTGGCTTGGTTGGTTGGGCGTCCGACTTCGGCTCAGGTCATGATCTCACAGCTTGTGGGTTTGAGCCCCGCGTCAGGCTCTGTGCCGACAGCACAGAGCCTGGAGCCTGCTTCCAATTCTGTGTGTGTCTCTTCTCTGCCCCTTCCCCGCTCATGCTCTGTCTTTCTGTCTCAAAAATAATTAAATGTTAAAAAAATTTTAATAATAGCCATTTTACAGATGAGACAGAGAGGCACAGAAGCACAGAGAGTCCATAAGTTAAGAACTGAACACAGGGACACTGGACCCTTCCCCAGAGTTACCTCTTCATATGGGTGCATGGGTGCTGTGGCTCCATTCAATAGATGTAAAGGCCATTGGGACTTAGCCCACGATGCCGCAGTCACCTCCACGTCTGATTCTGGAAGGCATGATACAGGAGTATGTGGGCTGTGGGGACATATGTACTGGGGTTCGGGCTCCAGGTCTGCCTCTTATGATCTGTGCTACCTCAATGTCCTCACCTGTGTGATTCTTGGGGTGCAGGTTAGAGAAAATGTAACACAGAGCGTTTTATATGCTGTGTGACACATAGTGAGTCTTCTCTGAGAAGCCTCTGCTCAGTCAGTCCTGGTCCATGTCCTAAGCAATGCCACCTGGTAGAATTAACCCATTCCTATAGCCTGAACACCTACTTTTTCTTGCCTTGGTTTCAGATGCTTGGAATATCCTTGGAGCTAATACTTGGTATGCCTCTTGTCAACTCCTGCAGTAGATTTCTCCTTGTGAGCCTGAAACAGCCCAGTGATTAACCTCAAATGGACAGTAAGCTTTTGGTTCTTAAGTCACTGGCGGAACCAACTGGGGTCCTGCCTTCCAGGTGGAGCAAGACCCACGAGCGGTGGTGGGTGGAAGAGAAGCGGCATGCAGGCAGGGTGCATCCAAGCAGCTTGGTTTTGCTGGGGTGTAAATTCCAACATGGGGTCTGTACAGGGACTGGGGGGCATTTGCAGCCCACCTAAAGGAGCTTGAGCTTGATCCTGCAGGTGTTGGAAACCTTTGAGGGTGTTATCTAGGAAGGCAAGCGGGTCATGTTAATGGAGCTCATTTTAGTGACTATGGAGCATGGACTGGGGAGAGAGCAAGAGTGGAGGCCAGAGGTTGTTCCGAAGCTCGAGTCAGGGCCCTAGGAGGTCTGGCCCTTTGTTACGTCCAGGGCTCATGTCCCACCTCTCTACCTCCAGCTCGCTCTGCTCCTGCCTCGCTTTCCCCTTGTCATTCATGAAACTCACTAAAGGACTCCAGTCCCACAGACATCTGCCCTTGCTGTCACCTCTACTTGTCACTTCCCCTCGGGCATCTGCATGGTCTTCAGGTCTCCGCCTCGATCCCATCTCACTGGAAAAGGCTTTCCCAAGCACTCTGCAAGAAATAAAACCCTGACCTCATCATCCTCTATCGCCGGATCCAGCTTCCTTATTTTCTTCCTTAGCATTTATTGCTACATGACATACTTATTCATTCATTTATCATCTGTGTCACCCCGCTGAAATGTAAGCCACCCGAGGCTTTTCTCTGCTGTCTTCCCAGAGATTGACACTCAAATATGCATTGAATGAATGAATGGATGAATCAGGGTGATAACATTCCGCAGAGCTGGCACAGCTTGATCTGCAGTGAGCAGAAAGGTAGTTCAGGGCATGATTCAGCTCTGCATTCTTACACTCGGTAAACATTTGATGTTTAGTTCCAAGCACTGAACACCAGTCTCCTCTGTCGGGGAGGGTGGCCTATCATCAGAAATAAACCCCCCAGGAGTCTTTTGGCAGGCACAGTTTGTAGAGACAGCCCTGAACAGACAGTCATGAAGCAACTTGACTCTTGTGATCACAGACCAATGGCTCTTTGTCAGTTTGTGCTTTGTTTCTTCCTGTGATGACACTGTTCTCGAGGAGTGAGTAATTGGAGCCTCAAGGCCACCTTGCATTTTGTGGATAAGCACAGCTCTGGCACGCTAGGTGAAGTGCCCGTATGTGCTAGCTCAGACCAAGAAGTCAATAACTGCTTGACATTCTGGGAAGCAGATGCTCACTGGTAGATCCAACACCAAGGAAGACCTTTCCTCATTGGGCACTAACGTGGTTGAACAATGGTTGCTTTTTATGGAAAATACACTTGAAAAGAATGAATGGGCCCAGGAAAGCTAGAAACTTCTAATTTTGGGGGCAATGCAAGGCAGGTTTGCAGAAATTTCAGCTAAGGAAGGGTAAATACCAGCAGACTTGATGCTACAACCAAAGACGTGACATCAGAAACGATGACATCATAGTTTTCCTCTCTCTTGTAGATACTAGATGAATCAAAGGGACTTATTCCTTAGATGATCCCATAAATTGGAAGACTTCATTGATATATCCCACCCCAGGAATCCTAAAAAGCAGAGTTCCTATGAAATTGTAGGGAATTGAAGAAACCCTCAGAAACTCCATGCTAGGGTCTCCAGGTAACTTACAAGAATTTAGAAAACCATTACCCATGATTAGCTGCGGATAAATTTGGGGAAGCTCTCATTTCTGGTAAGACCTTTTCTTCAACTGGAATCTCAAGTGGCTGATTGCAGATACCTCAAGTGCACTATAAATAGATCTAAAGGAAGGGGGGTGGGAAACAGAATTCTTGAGAGTCTTCTGTTATCAGCATTATGGTGGGAATTTTTCATGCTTTAGCATTTGACTTTCATAGCAACTCTACAAGATAGATATTATTATCCCAGTTTTACAGGTGAGAAACTGTAGCTTAGAGAGGTTAGCAAAATTTCCCAAGGCCATATAGAAGGAAAACCTCCAGACTTTGAGCTCATGCTTCCCCCATTATGCAGTATGACTTCACAACACCCACTTGTATATCTGCTGTCAAATTATTACTAGACTTCAGCTCCAGTATGAGTGTAACCTATAGGTATATGTAGGTGGCTTAAGAGGATTTTTTAAAGTGGATATGATATTAATGCTGATTAGATGTTCAAGCACTATCATTTCTTTTCTTAGAGGAAAAAAAAATAAAGTTTTTTTTTAGTTCCAAAAGGTCTGAAGGAAGGATTGGGTCCTGATGGGATTGTGCTGGTTTTCTCTGAGATATTATACATTCTTTGAGAACACTGAGAACTCTAACACTGAAGTGTTGATCACTTTAGACTCTGATGGCTAATAGTATGAGACTAGTCTTCAAGCTACAAAGCATGGAAAGAATGCGACAAAGAATGGAAACGTCTCCTGCAGCCATATGCCCCAACGTTAACAGTCTTTAGCAGCACAAACTGGGTGAACGTTATACTGTCGATAAAAATTGTATGATGGCAGCTTCTGGATTCTGGTAACAGGGTAGTAACTTAGTCACAGTAACCCTTCTGTAAACAATAGTTATGAAACCTGTACAAACCATAAGAAGGCACAGAAGAGCTATCAAAAGTAGGCAGACATCAGAGAGACTCTACCCTTGAAAGATTAACTCCATGAATGATATTTATGCATTTGAGGCTTTTGGCCTGGATCTCCCAAATCTGTACCTAAATGTAAGTGTTAAGAAGCCACAAATGCACTGGTCTGAGGTGCCAGAGGACAGAGTTCAGGGCTGACTGAAAGTCCCAAACTTAAGAGAGGACTCCTCGAAGGAAGGGTGCCACAGGAGGTGAGCCCCCAAATCTATATTTTAGATGTCCTCACATTCTTGGCCCATCTAAGATATATATATTTAAGGAATACTCAATGGAGTCCAGAGAAAAAAGAATAGCAGCTGGAAATTGAAGGAGCTGAGTGGAGATTTCAGTTGCTAGTGTGATCAACTTTGGAGATTGAATCTGGTCAACTTAATTGCCTGCTAGGATAAAATGACAGAGAACAAAATGGACTCCAAAGATGACAATGTATCTATCATTCAAAGTGTCCAGCGTCCAATCAGAAAATCACTAGACAGGTGAAGAAAGAAGAAAATGTTACTCATGCACACACACATAAAGTAAAAAATCAATAGAAACTGACCACAAGATGATCCAGACATGTAATTAGTACAAAGCATCTGCTATTAATATGTTTAGGGACTTAAAGAAAAATATATACAGTATGAAAGATAGTCAATCTCTGCACAGAAATAATGAACCTGCACTTCTCTTTGAAAACCTTCGTGGCTGGTGTGAGGGAGACAAGAGAGAGGAGGGTTATTGTGTAGGATGATATTCACTATCACTAACGGAATCGCTGCTGTCTATTGGCTCAATGGAATCTTTTTCCTTTCATTCAACTTTAACAAGGAACCTTTCCAACGACACTTGCTTTTGCCTCCTTTGGAGGATTTCGTGGAAATGTGACATTGTGTTGTCATTAAATAGATTCATCGCTTGCACTGCTATAGCCTTAGTCATGTGGTGCTTTTCTACAAAATTTTGCACTGTTTCCCACATTTCCCACATCTTCCTAATCTCGTTTGAAGTGCGGGATTCCTCCGCCTTTTCCTCCTCCTCCTCTGCAGACGAAATCTCCTCCATAACCTCTTGCTGTTGCTTCTGATGCAGACCCGTCAGTTTGTCGGTGGTCGGCGCCTGGCCATGTTCCTCCACCAGCTCTTGAATGTCATCTTCATTCACCTCCAGTCCCATGCTCTTCTCCAAGGACACAATTTCATCGACAATGGGCAGCTCCTGTTCATGAGCAAGCCCCTCTAAGTCGTGTCCAAGAATACAACCAGGCCACAGTTTTCTCTATGCAGAGTTGAAGGTTCTCTTGGTGACCCCATCCCAGGCTTTATCATGATGTTGAAGCACTTCATGATGTGGAAATGATTTTTCCCAAACTCTTGGAGAATAAGATTTGTTCCTCTGGTCACCTCAAAGCATCGCTGAAATAGTACATTGGTAAAAGCTTAAAGTTCACAATGACCTGCTGATCCACAGGCTGGTGGTGTTGGGAGGAAGGAACTTGATCTTAATGAACTCAAATTCCTCCAGTAAGTCATCCTCAAAGCTTGGGGGATGAGCAGGAGCATTATCCATAACTGGCAAGGCTTTCAGCAGCAGATTGTTTCCTGAAAGGTATTTCTTCACGGCAGGACCAAAGGCTTCATTGATCCACTCAATGAACAAGATATGAGTGACCCAAGCCTTGCTGTTGGACCTCCACACAACATTTGACTAGCTTCTTTGCACCTTGCATTTCTTAAAGGCTCATGGATGCTCAGAATGATACATGAGCAGGGGCTTGGCTTTGAAATCCCCGCTTGCATTAGTGTGAAACAAGAGGGTGAGACGTCTTTCATGGGCCATGAAGGGGCCTCGCATTCTCTTCTTCTAGAATGTAGGTCTTCTTTGGCATCTTTTTCCAAAAGAGCCCTGTCTTATCACAGTTAAAAACTTGCTCTGGGAGGTAACACTCAGAAACCATGAGCTTCTGGAACTTGGTAGCAAATGCCTCAGCTGCCTTAGCATCGGAACTCACAGCCTCTTCGTGTCTCACAACACTATGGATGCCACTTATTTTATTTAAAATTTTTTTAATGTTTGTTTATTTTTGAGTGACAGAGAGACAGAGTGTGAGCAGGAGAAGGGAAGAGAGAGAGAGAGGGAGACACAGAATCTGAAGCAGGCTTCAGGCTCTGAGCTAGCTGTCAGCAGAGCCCGACGCGGGGCTCAAATCCACACACCGTGAGATCATGACCTGAGCTGAAGTCAGTCGCTTAATCGGACTGAGCCACCCAGGCGCCCCAACTTCTTCTAAAGTTGTCAAATCATCTGGTGCTCTCCGTGAAGGCTTCTTTGTTTTCTGTTGATGTACCTGGCAGTTTACTCATGCGGATGGTGTACAAGGCCTTTGCCTTCTCACAGATAAACTTCTCACCTGCTAGTTGCTTCTTATTTATCCAGAGAAGAAGCAACTTTCCTACATCTTCCAAAACACATGGCCGTTGCTTCAACTCCTTCTGCTGCCTCTAGCCCCCTTCTTTCTTGCAAGTTTGGCCACTCCATACCTCGTTCGTACTTCTCGATGATTTCCTTCTTAACTCCCACAGTAATCCTCTCCTTCTTACTGCCTTTCTTTTCAACTTGTTTCTGCATGGGGGCCATTGCATATGCTCATACCGATGTTGACTGCAGTCCTGCATTAATAGACTCTTGTCATATACTGTATTTAGTGTAACTGGAAACAAGGCAGCAGGGGAAAGGGTCTGTAAGTGCAGGCAGCCTGCCCTGGAATGAAGCAAGCCTTCCTAAGCTCACTCTTGTCTGGAAAAGCAAAGGACTGACCATAGGTACTTTGAAGGGACA
The DNA here is from genome assembly GCF_006229205.1 of Suricata suricatta. Classification (NCBI taxonomy): domain Eukaryota; kingdom Metazoa; phylum Chordata; class Mammalia; order Carnivora; family Herpestidae; genus Suricata; species Suricata suricatta. The sequence continues at coordinate 51,852,169 of NC_043716.1, read as the reverse complement.
AAACATACACCAGTGCCAGTTGTGGGCACCTTCCAATGTTCTGAGAAATCATTGATTTCTGCCAAACAGCCTGAGATGGAGCATGGCAGATGATCACCCACAATTCCTAAGTAAGAGAGAGAGAGACAGAGAGAGACAGAGAGAGAGGAACCGTTGGCTCAGTTGTGATCATGCCATGTTCGGTGTCCACTCATGTTGCAAGGCAGAGCTCGCTTATCAAGTTAACATTTATTAGAAATATTTGCTCGTTTTGTGGAACACTCACAGAGCAAGCTACTTGCAATCCAAGATTTTACTGTATATGGTAAAACCAAAGAGATTGTGTATATATACTTTCTTAATTAAAAAAATAACTGTATCAGTTGAAATCAAAACTTATGACACCACATCGTGGGTATTTTTAAACATAGGCAGAAGGAATGCATATGGCATGCATACCGCAAAGGGCAGAGGGGCAGGACCAGGACTATCCAGTCACAAAGTTTCCATCATTGAGGTGATGTGGTCAAATATTCACTCTAGATAGATACACTGTGATGAGCCAGAAAGTGTGCATTATAGAAGATAACACGGAAAAGCCAACACTGGAATCAAAACCGAACACTGAAATGTGCTAACACAAAAGAAGGCGGGCAGGAAGGATAAGAGGGAGAAAGCATGTGAGATTGATAGGAAAGCAACCAGCAAACAGGCAGATTAAATCCAATCATATCGATAACTTTACTAGAATGAAATAGACGAGGTACTCCTCCCAAAAAGCACAGATTGCTAGGCTGGACAAAAAGGTAAGATCCGCTATAGATTTGCAAGAGATGGACTTAAAGAAAAAAATTTTTTTATGTTTATTTATTTTTGAGAGAGAAGGAGAGACAGAGAGTGAGTGGGGTCGGGGCAGAGGGAGAGGGAGAGAGACACCGAATCAGAAGCAGGCTCCCTGCTCTGAGCTGTCAGCACAGAGCCCGACGCGGGGCTCGAGCTGACAGATTGCGAGATCATGACCTGAGCCGAAGTTGGACGCTTAACCAGCTGAGGCCCCCAGGTGCCCCAAGAGATGGATTTTAAATGCAAGGACATGACTAGGTGAGGAGGAAAACAGTGGGACTGAGAGACGTGTGAGAAAACTGGAGTGACCGTATTTGTATCTGACACGTTAGGCTGTCTGATAAAGGAGTATCACTGGACATAAGTGGGACAGTTTGAAATGCTAAGAGGCCCAGACATAAGGAAGACACCACATCTTGGACTATGGATAAATCCAGAAAGAAAGGCTCCAAAATCACACCGCAAGTGCCATCAGAACTTACGAGAGAATGAGATAAATCCATAATCACAGTTGGAGATTTTAGTACCCTGGCCTCCCTACTTGATAGAACAATTAATTAAAAATAAATCCATAAGAAAATAAGATATTGGAAAGAATATCAATTACCTCACCCTAATGATATTTATAGAGCTCTGGGCTGAACGGCTGCAGAATACATTCCTTCCCAATGTACATAAAACAGTGAAAGACTTAGGGGAGGCCATAAACCAATGCTCAATCATGGTAAAAGACTGGAATATTACAGAATATATTCTCTGGCACAATGGAATTAAATTAGAAGTTAAGCACAATAAAAAAAAAAAAAGGAGAAGAAAGAAAAGAAAAGAGCCAGCATATTTAGAAATTAAATAACCCTTCTAAAGAACCCAAGGGTTACAACAACACAAAGAAAATTAGAAACCATTTCAGGCTGAAAGATGATGGAAATACAGCATTATTGAAAGTTGTGAAATGCAACTAAATCAACGCTTCTAGAAAGACATGTAGCTGTAAGTGGTTATATTATAAAGGGAGAAAAGTCTTAAGAAATGTCTTAAGTTTCCACATGAAGCATCCAGAAAAAGACAAGCAAACTAAACCCACAGAGACTATGAGGGAGGCAGACCTAAGGGGCAGAAACCACAGAAGGAGATGTGGTGCCTGGGTGGCTCAGTCAGTTAAGCTTCTGACTTCAGCTCAGGTCATGATCTTGTGGTTTGTGAGTTTGAGCCCCGCATTGGGCTCTGGGCTGACAGCTCCGAGCCTGAAGCCTGCTTCAGATTCTGTGTCTCCCTCTCTCTGCTCCTCCCTTGCTCATGCTCTGTCTCTCTCTGTCTCAATAATAAATAAACATTTTTAAAAAAAAGAAAGCACAGAAGAAGAAAATAGGTAAAAAATAAAGAGAGTCAAAAGTCTGAAAGAAAACTAAAATTGTGAAGGTTCTAGCAAGACTTACAAATTAAAAAAAGCAAAAGGAGAGGAACAAGTTGCCGGTATCAGGAACGAGAAAGGGGCGGTGTCACTATGGCGTTGACAGACATGTAAGGGTTAATAAGGGCTACTGTAAGCAACTTTATTCTAAACTACTTGACAAATGAGATGAAATGGACCAATTCCTTGAAAAGCACAGCTGAATGCAAACTGACACAAGGTGAAATAAGACATCTGAGTTTCCGAGAAATTGAATTTGTTATCAAAAACCTTCACACAAGGGAACGCCAGGTCCTGATGATTTCACTGACTAATTCTATCAAATACCGATCCCGATCGCATGTAGCCTGTTTTCTTTATGAAGAGGAGAAGCTGATAAATGTATTGTTCATAATAGAGAGAAAGCAAAAATGCTGCAAGTCATTTCATGAGGCCAGACTCACCCTGCTACCAAAACTTGACAGAGATAGTTCCGGAAAATACTGGCAACCCAGGCTAGTGTTCCTCCTGAACAAGAACGCAAAAATCCTTCATGAAATATTAGCCAATAGAACCTAGCAATAAATAAAAAGATGAATCCTTCATAATCCAGGGGAGTTTTTTCCAGAAATGCGAGACGGGTTTAACATTCAAAAATTCGTTCATGGTAATTCACCATATTAACAGAACACAGAGATTCAGAAAAGGTGCTTGATACCAAAAAAGCATTTGAAAAGGTTTAATGCCTTTATAATTTTAAGGATGTATATTGGGAAGTAGCCAAGAGAGTGGGTCTTCAATGTTCTCATCACAAGAGAAAAAGATTAGCTGTGTGAGGTCATGGATATTAAGCAGACTTATTGTGGTGGTAGGTTCACAATATACATATGTGTCAAATCATTATGTTGTACACGTGAGACCAACACAGTGTTCTGTCAGTTATATCTCAGTAAAACTGGGGGAAAATCCAAAACTCTTAGCAAATAAGACTGTAAGGGAAATTCCTCCGTATGATGAAGGGCACGATGGGAAACCAGAACTAACATCCTACTTAATAATGGGGGAACAAAGGATATCTGGTCTCACTACTTCTATTTCACAACATACTGGAAATTATGGCCAGTGCAGGAAGGCAAGGGGAAGCAACAAAAGGCATCTGGTTGGAAAGGAAGAAGCAAAAACGCTTTTTATTTGTAGGGAATGTGCTTGTTTCTATAGACAACCCTAAGGATTAGCCACAAAACTGCCATACTAAGTGAGTGTGGCAGGATTGCAGGCTCCCAGGTCACTCTACAAAAATTAATTGTATTTTTATATATTAGCAAAAACAGTTAGAAAATTACATTGAAAATGTTCACTTACATTATCTTTAATATTTAATCTACAAACCACTTGGGAATTTTATTAGTCTCCTCGGGACCATAACAAAATACCATACACTGAGTGGTTTAAACAACACACATTTATTTTGTCCTAGTTCTGGAGGCTGGAGGTCTGGGGTCAGGGAGCTGCAAGGTTAGGTTCCGGTGGAAGCTTTCTTACTGGTTTGCAAATGGCCACTTTCTTGACCTGTCCTCACCTTGGTTCGAGGTGGTGGAGAGACAGAGGAAGAGAGACGCCTTTTTTTTATCTTCTTGTAGGGCAAAACTTACCCTTTTGACTTCATTTAACCTTAAGTACATCCTAAAAGCCATATTTCCAACTATAATTACCTTGGAGGGTTAGAGCTTCAGCACTGGGAGCTGGTGGGGACAGAATTCAGTCTACAGCAAGGCTAAATCCCAAAAGATCTGCAAGGCCTCTGCATAGAAAGCTGTGACAGACCGCTGAGGGAAATGACAGAGCTTAGTCTCATCATCAGAATGTCTGCAATGTGTTTTTGTCATTTCTGTGATAAATAAATGGAAAGATATACCATACTCAAGGGTTGGATGAGTCAATGTTGTCAAGATATCAGTTCTCTGCAAATTCGAGTATAGACTCAATCCAACTCCGTCAAAATTCCCCCAGACTTCTTTAGAAATATAAATTGATACTATGCTTCTCAAATGCATATGGAAAAACAAAGGACCAGAAACAACCAACCAAGAAGAACAAAGCCAGACAATGTATACTTCCTAAGTTCAAGACAAACTATGAAAGTAATTAAAATACTGTAATATTGCCATGATAATAGACTAATTGGTTAATGAAACCAAACAGTGAGGCCAGAAATAGACTCTCACTTCCACGAGCAATTGATTTTTGACAAGGGCATCAAAATATTTCAACGGGGAAAGGAAAATCTTTTGAACCAAGGCTGTTGGAACAGCTTGATATCCAGATGGGAAAAAAGGACCTCCACTCTTACCTCAAACAATATACAGAAATGAATATAATGAATGTAAAACCCAAAAACTAGCATTAAATAGCTTTCAGGGGAAAAAAATGAGAGTGTTTTTGTCACCGAGGGTGGTAAAGATTTTTTAGATAGGGCACAGAACATAATAACCATAAAAGAAAGAAAGGAAAAATTAACCTGTCTCAAAACTAAAAGCTTCTCCTTGTCCAAAGATATCATTATAAAACTAAAAGCAAGCCAGAAACTGGGGGGAAAATCTTCATGAAACACGCATCTGACTAAGGACTTGCGTTTAGGATTTACAATGAACGTCTACAACTCAGGGACGCAAGGATAAACAACTCAATACTAAATGGTCAAAAGATTTGGAACCATGTTATGACGGAAGACTTATGAATAGTCAATAAGCACCTAGAAAAGCCCTCTACATTTTATTAGTCATCAGGTAAATGCAAATTAAAATCACGATGAAGGGGCGCCTGGGTGGCTCAGTCGGTTAAGCGTCCGGCTTCGGCTCAGGTCATGATCTCACAGTTCGTGGGTTCGAGCCCCACATCAGGCTCTGTGCTGACGGCTCAGAGCCTGGAGCCTGCTTCAGATTCTGTGTCTCCCTCTCTCTCTGACCCTCCCCTGCTCATGCTGTCTCTCTCTGTCTTTGAAAAATAAATTAAAAAATTAAAAAAAAAACCTATAAAATCACGATGAAGATTCTAAACATCCACGCCCAGTAGGCAGGCTAACCCTGAGAGATTGTCAGCACCAAATGTTGGCAAGGACTGGGGCAGGGGACAACCAGAAATTTCAGGCATTTCCTTGCTGGAGTGTAGAATTTACTCCACCTTGGAGAAAAGTTGGACAGTTTCTCCTCAAATTCATCATGTACCTAAAATTAAAAAAAAAAGTCTTTATTTATTTTTGAGAGAGATGGAGCATGAGCAGGGGAGGAACAGAGAGAGAGGGAGACACAGAATCCGAAGCAGGCTCCAGGGTCTGAGCTGTGAACACAGAGCCTGACTCGGGGCTCGAACTCATGGACAACAAGATCATGCCCTGAGCCAAGGTTGGACGCTTAACTGACTGAGCCACCCAGGCGCCCCTCATATGGTTTTATTTATATGGATTTCTGGTGAAAAAATTCAGGTTAGTGGCTTCCTGAAGGTATGGGGATGTTGACTGGGAAAAGACACTACAGATCATTCTAGTTCTATGTTGCAATAAGGGGTTGGTTTCATGGGGTTCAGAACATGTTACCCTGAAATCTGGCACCTTGGCACCTTCAGCGTTTTAAACTTAGGGGATTTTTTAGATGGCAGAAACAAGAAAGTCACTTTGACCTCCTCCACCCTTCCCTTCTTCCCTGAAATTCTTATCATCGGAAGACATTCTTAGCACCAGAGATCAGAATCTGGGGTCAAGCACAGCAAATTTGTTCCTGCAAACAAACCTTGCAAAACTAACCCTTGTTTTTTTTTTTTATTCTTTTTGTTTTTCTTAATAACTAACTCTATTTTTCTAATTGCTTCTTACCTACTTACCACCCCAGTGCAAACCCTTTGGTCTTGTCCATTCTTCACCAATTTATTGTTTTTGTGGGTTTTTTGGTATAAAACCTGTAACAGCTTCCTGCTCTCACTCCTCTGGATCTTCCTTTCTTGTGAAGGCTCCTATGGACATGGACAAATGGAATAAAACAGGTAGGCTTTGCTCCGGTTAATCTGTCCCTGCCAGTTTAATTTTCAGACCCAGCCAGGGACCCTAAGAAGGTCAAGGAAAACTTTTTCCTCCCCTGCAAGTTATATGAATGTATCCATTTGTCAAAACCCTAGAGTGAAGCTTTTGTGCATTTCAATGCATATACGTTTTATCTAAAAAAAAAAAAACCTGCAAGAAAAGAAATCAACAGGAGGGATGCCACGTGGAAGGAGGAATCGCTAAAGAAGCATGGAGGGCACTGATAATTACTGCAGCCACATGACGGGTCCACGGGGGCTCATTACACCATTCTGTTCATTTGTATAGATTTGTCGTCTTTTACAATAAAAACCAGGAATGAAAGAAAATGCACGGGGGGCGCATTGCACCTTTGGCTCCGGGCCCTCTGGAAACGATCAGAGAAGCGCCTCCCGGAACCAAGACACAATCCCGCCAGAGTCCGTGCTCCCCGCGCCCCCTTGGCCGTCTGAAGATGCCCGCCAGGAATGTCATATCCGGAGGCATCTTGCCAAGACCTGTCTGAAGATGGCACACCCCTGAGCTTTGCTGTCATGCACGGCGTCAGGATGCGCCCGGACAAGGGATGTGAGCCTCTGACAAGTTTCAAGCTCTTCCTGACAGTTTCAACTGATCCTTCCTCAAGGTGACCGGGCTTGGGCAGCCCGGGTCTCTGTCTCAGCGCTGAGGCAGCCGGGCGGGGAGCTGGTCCCTTCTCGTCCGTCTGCGGGCCCTGCTCTCGACAGATAGGAGCGGGTCACCTCAACGCAGCTCCTTCTCTTCCTGCGACTCGGGCTGGCGCGGTTTTCTCCCTCCCGGGAGCTTTTCTGGCACCTTTCGTTAAAGGTGTCAATTTCGGTTCACGCAAGAGCCACCGTGGGAAAGTTTGTCTCTTTTCCTTCCATGAGCGGGTGACCCCCACAGGAGCCGGTTCAGGAATTGTAGAAGGGCTGCAGAAACGGGAGCAGTGCCTTCCCTGGAGACAAGGGGGGCGGGCAATCAGTGAGGAATGTTCTGTGTGTCCTCGGTGAGGCCCGGGGGGCCAGCCTGCGGTTCCCAAGGTTTGTCCTCCCTCCTCACCTCCGTCCCCAGCCCCTCCCTGACCAAACCCCACCACTTGTCTGGGACTCCTGTCTTCTCAGCTTGCACGGAGATGAGATTAAAGAATCGCAGCCCGTTCGTTAGTGGGGGCAAATCCAGCGATGAGACCCCAGGAAATCGTTGGGAGGCATGATTCAGGACGTCTCCCCTGTCCCCCACCAGCGGCTCCGTGAATCACAGGGACGTGTGCCCCGAGGAGAGCGCATTTATCGAGCCTGCTGTTGTAACAGGATTCTTATCCACATCATCAGAGAAGATAGCAGGAGGGAGCTGGCAAGGGGCGAGAGGCCAGCAGGCAGGCCGTCCTTTATCGTGGCAAACTGCTCCTTGAGTTCCTGTGACAGAGCAATACAGACTCCCAGGCGGTGACCTTCTCTCGGCCATTATAGAAGTCAAATTTGCTTCAGTCAGGAGGCATCATTGTGAGGTTTCATCATAACACCACACGTAAGGTGACCCCGCAAAGTGCCAGACGGGAATGGATGGGCGAAACCCGCTGGTGTCTGGTGCACACAAACCACAGGAAACTGGGCAGGTGGCAGTGGTGGCCGGCGTGCGGACCCGCGGCTCCCTGGAGCGCCCCACCCTGAGAGGGACGGCTGAGGGAGACCTGGGCTGCCTGGGGGTTGAGTAAGGAGGTGATGCACTAGGCACTCACCTGCCCGTCTGGACAGGCTGCTGGGCTCCCCTGATCGCCCTGCATGGCAGCAAGGTGCATCTGAAGCCCCTTTTGGCCACAGGTTTGGCAGAGCTCAGGGAATTCCTGAGCTGGGCAGTTGTCTGGGACTTTCCGGGAAAGAGGCCTGGTTAGACGGGTCACAGAGCCAGCCAGTGGCTGAATTGTCCTTGAACCTGGGCTTCCTGTCTTTTAATCCAGTGTCTGTGCTAAATCCAGTGTATCAGAGATGCTTGGGAAGGGGAAGCGGGGAGGCAGCCACTTATTCTAGGGAGGTCGTTTTTGGAGCCCAAACCCTGGGGTTCCAGCAAAACCTCAAGGAACCTTCTTTTCACAGGGGAAGGTTCCCTGTGCTCCCAAGAGGCAGCCTTGGGAGGGGCTTTCCCTAGAGGGAAGGGAGGGGCCAAGGCCTGTAGGGGGCACTGTTGGTTCGGTTGATGCTTCGGTGTTGGTGGGAGGGGCTGGTACCGGACAATGGAGGTGGGACAACCCAGAGTGGCCCACGTGTGCAGAGACTCTTCTGACCACAGCTCCACCCCTGGTTCCCTGCCCACCCCCCCACCTCCCGCCCCCATGGCACAGTTTCTTCCTGGCCTTCACTGTCATTATCACAATCCACCTTTACTAGGCACTTGCTTCACAGCACGTGTGACAGCAAGCCTTGTAGTGGTCCCTGTCATTCAGTCCTCATGGCAACCCTTGATGTCAGTGCTAATATCCCCTGTTTTGCGGATCCGGAAACCTAAGATAAGGACATTGCCACCAGTCAGGGTCTCTTCACCCGGGATGATTCTGTGCCTCTCTGCTGACTTGCTTTGATTTAGCGGGAGTGTGAGGAGGCGGGACAAAGCCTGTGCCCCTTCCAAGGGCTCATCCGGGTCACTCGGGCATCAGAGCACGCTGTGCACTGTCTTGATAGACAAATTTGGAGATTGCTGGCAATTTCTGGGAACTTCGAGATCTTTTTCTGCAAAACGTCTGCATCTTCCTTCTTCTCTTTGCTTCTAGAAACAGGAGTAAGAGGAGCCAGGCCGTGGCCGCCAAGGCCCCGTCTACAGGGCGATTGCAATTCTGAGACAACGGAGGGCTCCGAATGAGAAACGTAGTGTGAGACTCCTTCCGCAGAGAATGTCGCCTTCCGGGAAGAGGGGGTCTCCAGGAAGACTCAGACCTTCCCCTCGGGTCTGAAAAGGAATGGCACTCGAACACCTTCCCGTAGAGGGGCAGAAACCGTAGCTAAGGGCTGTGTTCTTTCTGCTGTAGAAAAGTGCCACCATCTGTCTGGCCCCCGAGGGACACCAGCCAGAAGCTGTGATCTGAGAAGTGCAGTGGTGCCAGAACCCCTGAGCGGCGGAGGGTGACAAGGCCCTGTGGCAGCTTCGCCATGGCATGAGGAAAACAGCCGTCCGTGCTCGGGAGAACCGTGGCCCCATGGAAGGTGACGGTGAGGCGATCACACGCCCTCCCGCGCCCGTCAGAGTCAAACGGCTAAAACCATCCAGGAAAAGTGCTCCAGTTGAATTTATTACATACCGAGAAAATGTCCAATAAAGAGGAAGATCGGAGTGGAATAAAAATGTTCCAGAAAGTGTCTTAGAAATGAGTGTTAAGCCAGATTTTAAAGGTCACTTCCTTCCACCCACTTCCCATCCTGACTGGTGCCTCAGACCTGTGCTAAGTAAGGCCCAGACAGGGAAAGTGATGCGAACTGATTCATTCATTGGCGTGTTCATCCCACAACCACAAGGTGAGGGTTCGATGTGTGTTTGCAGTGACCTGGGGCGGGAAGGGGTGGTTTCCAGGACGCAGGCTCCGTCCACAGAGCCGCGGAGGCGGGAGGAATGTGGATTGTGTGCAGACACTTAAGGACACTGGAGTTCTTTCTCCACTTTTTCAAAACTTTTTCTGGTTTTAACAAGACCGATCGGAAGTTCTGGGAAGTACTTGCGTAAGCCTGGGTGGCTCAGGGAGACTCCTGTGAGAAATTATTTACAAAGGGGTGCCTGGTGGCTCAGTCCGTCGAGCGTCCCACTTCGGCTCAGGTCATGATCTTGCAGTCCATGAGTTCGAGCCCCGCATCGGGCTCTGCACTGACAGCTGGGAGCCTGGAGCCTGCTTCAGATTCTGTGTCTCCCTCTCTGCCCCTCCCACTAGCGCTCTGTCTCTCTTTCCCTCTCAAAAGTAAATAAACATTAAAGAAAGGTTTTTGAAGACTCTTCTGTGTGTCTTGCTTGCACTGCACTGGGTGAATCGGGAAGTGGAGGCGGGGGAAGAAGATGACAGGGAGACGGAGCACATGAGTCCCCACTACTGCCACCGTGGGCTCGTGGGCTTTTTGACTACTGGGCTCAGAGCCTGCCTGCCTGACCGGACGTGCGTGTGTGGCTGGGGGGCACAGCTGGCCTCTGCCTCCCAATATGTGTGTGTGTGTGCGTGTGTGTGTGTGTGTGTGTGTGTGTGTGTGAGAGAGAGAGAGAGAGAGAGAGAGAAGTACAGGAGAGCGTTGTGTGAGTGTGTCTGAGTGTGTGGATGGGTGTGAGCATGTCTGTATCTCAGTGGTATGTGTGTGTGCACACATGTGCATGTGAGCACGTGTAGGCAGGAGGGAACTTTCTTGGGAAGGAAAGCGTGGGGACAGCCTGGGCCTATGGCCCATATTTGAAAGGCCGTCACGGGGAGCTGGGGTGTTGGGGGCGGGCGTGACTGGCTGACCTGAAACCCAGGGCGGGAGCGCCTGAGGTCAGCTGAAGAAGTGTGGCCAGGGACCGCAGGACCGGTCAGAGAGAGGGGTGGAGGCCACCTGCGTTCCCGGGGTGGGGGGGGGGCAGGAGGGGCAGCCGCTTAAAAGTCTCTGGGTGGGCAGCCCAGGCCGGTCCAGGAGGCCCCGGGAGATGCTGGAGGGTGGGGGATGGGCTGCAGGGCCAGGTCCGAACCACAGACGTGCAGGACCTGTATCAGGGAATGGCCGGGCCTCCAGAGCCGAGCCCCACACAGGTGGGGACCAGGACCAGCCTGGGCACCTGTGGGGTCTTGAGCTGGTGGGGGCAGGGCCGGGAGGGCCGTGGCTGTGTCCCTGGGGGTCACTCACTGGGGCTGTGTCCCGGGTCCCCAGCCCAGTGGCTCGTGGCCCCCAGTGCTTTTCTTTCAGCCTCTTTGCTTCTGCACCGACAGATCGGAAGGGGGCCTTCCCCAGCGCTTTGTTTTCTTACAGAGCAGCTGACATAAAGCCCAGGGTTTGTCACTCTGCTGTTTTCTCAGCAGACCCCCCCCCCCCCACCCCGGACGTGGGCTGGTCCACACGGGTAATCCTGAGTTCTGGCACCAGAGCCGTTGCCATGGGGACCTGGGGACTCCGCATCCTGAGGATGGATTCGGTGGGGATGGGTGTGAGCAGAGGGGGGAGGCGGAAGTCTCTGGGTCCCTGATGGGGGGCGACAGGAGGAACCAGCACGGGGGCGGCGTGGATTGTGAATTCCCAGGCTGTAATAAGCACCACAAACTGGGGCGGGGTGGGGGCGTGTCGCTTAAAATAACCGAAGCTGATTCTCTCACAGTTCTGGAGGCCAGCTGTGCCAAAGCGGGGTGTCGGCAGGCAGGGTCCCCCAGGAGGCCTTGGGGGGCATCCTGCTCCGGGCCTCTCTCCTGGCTTCCAGTGCCTGCCGGCAGCCCTGCTCTCCCTTGGCTAGGACACACCTCCCTCCAGCCTCTGCCCAGGTCTTCACAGGGTCTCCCCGGCCTCCGTGTGTCCCCGTGGGTCTGCGTCTGTCCCTCTTCTGTCTCCTCTAAGGATGCTCTTCGCCGGGCCTGGGGCCGCCCTAAACCCGAGATGATCTCATCTCCAGATCTTTACCTCTATCTGCAAAGTCCCCTTTTCCAAAGAAGTCGCCTTTATGGGTTCCGGGGGGTTAGGACTCAAACTCGTCTTTCTGGAGGTCACTATTCAACCCCACAGAGAAGGGAGCTCCACAGGAAGGTGGCCCTGCTGCGGCCGGATGTCCCAGGATCTGAAAGTTCCGGTTCCGGGGGTGATTTGGCTGGAGGTTTGGAAGTTTGTCTCTTGGCACCAGAAGATCAGCCTGCTCCTCTCTCTGCCCGCCTACCTCTCTCCCTTTCTCCCCCTGCCTCTCCCTCCCTCACCCTCCCTCTCTGTCTCTCTCTGTCCCTGTCTTTCCCTCCCTCTGTCTCTCTCTCACTCCCTCTCTCCTCTCTCTGTCTCTCTCTCCGCTGTGCAGCGAGGTCGTTAAGAAGAACAATCGGTCGCCCTGGCTGAGTTAGCACCCTGGCTTTGCCACTCACTACCCATGAGAGTTGGGCAAGTGACCGGACTTTGTCATGCTTCAGTTTCCCCAGCTGTCAACCAGGGATGAGAGTAATTTCCTTCCTCCGGGGCCATTGTGAGCCACTCAGGGCTTACGGCTCAGGAGGCCTTCGGCTCACGCACACATTGGCTGCAGTTACTGTCGCCACTACCGAGGTCCTGACTTGGATTTGCCTGAATCCTCTTCCTGAGACAAGCATTTTCTTCTGTCTCCCCACGGTGGGGAGGGGACTGTATTCAGAAGGCTTCCTTCTGGGGTGTCCCGCATGGGGAACGGGTGGGGCGAGCCTGACCCGCAGCCCCCACCCCCATCTACGCTGCCCGAAGGGTCACAAGCAGCCATCTTTGTCTTTCCGTTCCCCCCCCCCCTCGCCCCTGGTGTTCTCAAAGCAAAACTTCTGGGGCGCCTGGGTGGCTCAGTCAGTTGAGTGTCCGGCTTCGGCTCAGGTCATGATCTCCCGGCTTGTGGGTTTGAGCCCCACATTGGGCTCTGTGCTGACAGCTTGGAACCTGGAGCCTGCTTCTGATTCTATGTCTCCTTCTCTCTCTGGCCCTCCCCTGCTCGTGCTCTGTCTCCCCCTGTCTCTTAATAATAAATAAATGTAAAAAAAAATTAAAAAAAAAAGAAAGAAAAACTTCCTTCATCATGAGAAAAACAAAGGACAAGCTGGTGAGGTTTCTTCTAAGTTAATTTTTGGACTCCTAAGTAAAAGAAATTTTTTAATATTTTTAATTTATTTATTCCTTATTTATTTTGAAATTTACATCCAAGTCGTTAGCATCTAGGGCAGTAATGACTTCAGGAATAGAATCCAGTGATTCATCCCCTACATAGAATGTCCAGGGCTCTTCTCAACAAGTGTCCTCTGTAATGTGCCTTGCCCATTTAGCCCATACCCCCACCCCCAGCCCCTCCAATGACCCTCTGTTCTCTCTATTCAAGTCTCTTATGTTTTGTCTCCCTCCTTGTTTTTACCTTATAGTTAAAAATCTTTTTTAAAGGACTTTTACTTGGAGTTTCTGGCTTTCCTTCATTTCTGCCATCAAGTGTGTCTGCTTTTCGGTGACAGGATAGAGAGGATGGATCCTCACTTGCTTGTTTATGTGTTTGTGTCCTTAGTGTCGGAATCCTGTGTCAGCACCAGAATTTTGGAAATTCCCCTCATCGATGGAATCTGAAAGCCTGGGAATCACCACATACAAAACATTTTCACACATGCAATCTTACTCCAGCTTCCCATTTCACAGATAACAAGACTGAGCTTCTGGGAGGTTTTCTACATCTTGGCTGAGGCCTCGGAGGACAATGGTGGAATTAGGATTTCCCTGCGCCACTGGACCACAATGACGGAACTGGCATTTCTTTTAAAAAAAAACTTAAAAAAAATGTTTATTTAGAGCCGGCGAGGGAGAGCACATGGAGGGGCGAGGCAAAGAGAGGAGAGAGAGAATCTCAAGCAGGCTCTGTGCTACCAGCACAGACCCCAATGCGGGGCTCAGCCCCATGAACTGCGAGATCATGACCTGAGCCGAAATCGAGAGTCACATGCTTGACCCACTGAGCTACCCAGGTGCCCCCGCTAGCATTTCTTGTTGGCTATCTAGCCTTTCCACAAGGCTGGAGCCTCACTTCCTCCAGGAGGTCCTCTTGGCTTACACCACCTTACCTTTTGTCCAGGTGCCTCTCGAACGTAGGGCTCCTTCCTGTGCTCAGCTAGCTGACGAGCATCACTCTGCAGCCCTCTCCAGGCTGCCCCAGGTTCATGTTCTCTGGGTGACAAGCTCTCCCCCCGTAGGAACCACCTGATTCTCCTTTGGGCACCCCCCACCACCCCCCGTCCAGCCCTTGCACTCCTCTCTTTCAGGACAGCGAGACTTCTGGAGTGGGCTTGTCTTGTTCTCCCCCTGGGGGTTCGGTGGGCGCCCCTTCTCCCGGCACCCTCGGGACTGGTGGTGCCATCACTGGCATCCCATCTTACAGATGAGAAGACTGAGCTCCTAGACGCTAGGTCCTAGCTCAGGGTCCGGTCACTGCGTTCCACGCTGCCTCACGTGTCTGGAAGTCTGGCATGTTCTGTTCACAGCAGACGGACGGATTCCAGCAAGGATCAGACCGCACCATAGTTACTGTGGAGACACATCGCTGAGCAAACCGGCCGAACATCCCCGCCTTCATGAAGCTGACGTTCTGGGGAAGACAGGAGACAGACGTAAATAGTAGGCATGAGGGAATGACACAGTATGTTGGAAGGTGGTGAGTGTCACAGAAAGGAGGGACAACAGGTGGAAAAGGAGGGTAAGGAGTGTCGAGGGGGTAAAGCGGCCACAACTTAGAACAGTGTGGCCAGCGAGTCTGTGGGTTTCCCTTTTCCAACCGAAGCACTCATAAGATTCTAGAAGATGTATCATCCCCTCCCCCAGCCCCAGCCTGGGCAGTCCGTGATCCTTTGCTCTGGTGGAGAAGGCAGCTGACTGTCACTGCGGCCCGGGCTCCGGGGATGCTACTGGGAGCTCTGAATTGAGAGGATCCTTGGAGGCACTGAGGTGTCTGAGCCTCCAAACCCTGAGTCACCCAGTCCCTGGGGGTGGGGGGCGTGTGCAAGCTTGGGTGTCGGCAGCCAACACTTCCAGCAACTGGGGGTTGGAGTGTCGGCCCGAGGGGAAGGTGGGCGGCTCACCACAGCACCCAGCGCAGTTGGGGGAGGCACGGAAAGTTCTGGCGGCGTGCCCAGCCCGTGAAGGATGCTAAGCACATGGGGACTGTTGTATTCTGAACGGAGGTGGTCTCTTCTGATTATAACAGTTTCTTTCCTTGGCTTCCAGGACCCCACGGGCTCTGCTTTCCCTCCCACCTTCCTGCCACCCACCCCGGCCCCTCCCTATGCCTCCCCTCCCTACCTCTTAAATGCAGGTGCTCCTCAGGGCTTAGTCCTTGGCCTGCTCATCTCTCCGACCACGCACGCGCTCATTCATCTCGTGCCTTTAAATACCATTTATAAGCTGAAGACTCTTAAATTTTTATCTCCAGCTTGGACCTCACATTGAACTCCAGACTCATATACTCAACCGCCTATCTGCTATCTTCACTTACACATCTAATAGACTGTGGGGGCCCGTGAGAACTTTCCAGCCACACCTTGTGGGAACATCGTGGCTGACATCCGAAGGACCCAGCACCGTGTGTCCCCTGGGCTTCTCCCAACCAGTACCCGACCCTGGTGGGGATGGAGAGAGAGGGTGTGGTGCAGGCCTATCCCTGTTGGATTCAGGCACTCCTGCTGGGACATCTGGGCTCAAGGATGCCACCCACAGGCCTGGCAAGAACATTCTTGTAACTGCGCTGTGGTTGGAAGGTCTTTCTCCCACCTTCCTTCCTTCCCCGGCTCCTTTCAAAGGTGCCAGGCCTTCCCTCCCCTCATCCACAAGCCTCTGGCGGGCCAGTCCTGTCCTGGAATCTGTCCCTAGGAGGATGGAAACTCACAGAGTAGCGTCTTAAGTTTCGCCGCTTCTAAGCCGAATCAACCAGCTCCCCCTTCCTTCCAAAACCCACGTCTCCCCGTCTCCGAACTTCATCTCAATCAATGGCAATTCTATCTTTCCAGTTTCTCCGGTCAAAAACCACGGCCACCTTTGAGGTGCTTGTCTTTGTTTTCCTTGTCCAGTCCAGCACCAAACCCCTTGGGCGCCCCATGTCAGAGCTTGTCCGGGGAGACCCTGCTCTCCCCTGTCCCTGCACCCGCCCACCCGATCCTCACAAAGCCCTCCTTCCCGGCTCGGCTAGCTGCTTTGCTCCGGCCCCTCCTCCGCTTGCACGCTCCCAGATTCTCTCATCTTCCTCCGGAGTCTTCACGCAGGCACCGCATTTTCGGGCTCTCCCTGCCCAGCCCTCCCCACAACCCCTGTTCTCCTGCCCTGTACATTAATTTTTAAATTTGTTTATTGACCTGATTACTGTCATTAGAATGGACGCTCCATGGGGGCAAGAGTGGGTCCTTTCCTTCTCTATCCCAGGTCCCCACAGTGCTCGGAGCACAGCAGGTGCTCTGTAAACCCTTGGCGAAGGAATGAAGCACGCACTCACCAAAGCACCCGACCCCATAACAGTATTTGATAAATGTTGGCTTTCCAAAATTCAGTTGGTGTTTATTTCGTAAAATTCAAGAAATTGTAGAGCAGAAACAAGAACAACCTATAATCCTACACGTTTGGTACCCCCCCATTGACAGTTTTAAAAACATAAAAATAATATATGCAGACAGTTACAAAATCCTATTAGGTATCAAAAGGCATAGAGTGAAAAGAAAGACATCCTCTTAGACCTCCCACACCACGCCCGCAACCCCACACGGCCGTTGTTTCTTTGGGCTGAGAAGGGTCCCGTCCGCAGGGGGAATGGGTGGCCAGGGAAGGGGCCAGAGACCCTGGGAAGCGGCAGGAGTGGTGGGAGCTAGGTTACAGGGGGTGTTTGTTTAAGTCTTCCCCCCACCCTCGTCCCCAACACAGATATAAACAGGATTCTATGACATCGACCTTTTATAGCACTGTTGTTCCGCTCAGAGCCCTTCAAGGGGTCCTGGTTGGACTTAGGAGAACACCCACAGCGATGATTGTGGTCTCTACGCTTCTTCAAAGTCCAACTCTCCACCCCTCTCTCTCCATCCCTCACCACACACCAGCCACACCTTGGACTTTCCTGCATCAGGGCCCTGGCACATGCTCCTCTCTTTGCCTGGAAAGCCTTCTTCTCCCCATCAAGTGCCATTAAGGAAGTACCAGACTCCCCTGGAGCACTTCAATAGCTTGGTCTTGTCCCCAGAGTTTCTGATTCGGTAGATCGGGGATGGCCAGAGCCTCTGCATTCTGATGAGTCCCTTGCTGCTGCTGCTGCTGGGGGGACCCTACCCCGAGAACCACTCAGTTAAGTGATGCTTTTTTTTTTTTTTATGATGCTAGCTCCTACAGATCCCCCCTCCCCCGGCTTCCTGTGTCACCCTCTGCTTTGACTTCACACCACTTATCACAAATTTTCCATTATACGGTGTTTAATGAAGGTCTTCTCATCGAGACTGCACCAGGGTGAGGATTTGGGTTCCACTCCTCCGTCCTTTCTTGTAGTAAAACAACCACGAAGACCTATAAGCAGGTATCATATCAAGTTAGTCTCTCTGGCCTCTAGGAGGGAGGAAATGAATATTTATTGGACACCACGAATTACACCACAATAGAGACTTCCAGAGGAACAGTGACCCACAGTGACCACCATTTATCCAGCACGTACTCTGGGCCGTGGGGAAGGATTCATGGTTGTTTTGTTAATTTCTGTACCCCCCATGGTGATGCTTAATAAACAAATGAATTACTGAGTGAAAATATACAAGTGCCCGGCATGGGGTATTTTCTCCTTGCCTGGAGGATGGGGAGATGTTCATCCCGGGACTGATTTTACAGCTTTTTCTCCTGGGAGGGGTTAGGAGGTTGAATCCTTTACCATTTCAAACCTGCTCCCACACCTCCCGAAAGGTTGACAAGGCCCCTGGGAGCTGCACCTCTCCTGGGGAAGCAGCAGGTAAGACAGGGCCGCCTTCCCTCCACTGTCTTCCATACAACAAAATAATAGTAAGGGAAGGGGGCGGGGGAAGACCCATAGGCTGGTTTATTTCCATTAAATGCAAAGCAGGAAATAACAAGGAGATCAAAGCAGGGCCAAGAAGAAAGAGACAGAAAAATAAAAGGAGGGGGATCCAGAGGCGGGAAGGGAGGAGGTAGAGAAAGAAAAGGCAGGAGGGGAGTTGCCCACCCTAGAGACTGGCTCTCCGCTTCCTCGGTGTCCACGGGCTACCTGCCAAATCAATTGATTACATCTGTAGGCAGAGTTGCCTTTTTATTTCACACCAATTTCCACGGGCAGCGGAAGATAAAAATGGAAGTGACGGAGTGAATGGGAAAAGATGATTGAATGTTGGTGTGAGCGGAAGGTGCTGGGAAGGAGGTGACCGGACCCGCAGTGGCAGGAGATTGCTGGAGAGGGCGGTCTGAGCCACGGGGGTCTCCCCACCCCGTTATTCCTTTCTCTCATTTTTAAAAACTGCAGGTGTGCCCCAGGCCCCTAGGAAGGAATGCTCTGCCTCCCTGCTCCGAGACCCTGCTTGCAGATTCTCTCCCTGACCCCGATGTTGAGGGACAGCCCGAAGTGTGGACCCAGTCTCTTCTGCTCCTGGAGCCCCCGTCTCCCCACTTAGGCTACAGTGATAATCACTCACTTGGGCGTGATGCGCGGGAGCACTAACAGGTGAGAAGTTTGAGAGGAGCTTTGCAAAAGAAAGCCCTAGAAGCAGGCTTCGTGATCCGAGCAAATAAAGAGCAAAAACTAGTCGACATAAGGGAATGGCCCCTTGTTAGAGGGGTACATCCTGTAACAGGCTGGCCTGGGCTCCTGGGGGGTTTGGCTCACTGCTGTTCCCCCTGGAAAGGTCCTTCGCCCAGCCGGACATCTGAGCTGCAGCTTCAAAGGCCAGGTGACCAGTGGGGGGAGGGGTGTCCCAGAAACCCTTTGCCTTCTGGCTACTCTCTGGAGCTGTTGGGGAGTGGAACCTGGTCAGAAAACCCCCAAGTCCCAGGACGCTGTTCCCCACAGGATCATGGGTGAAGGGGGAGCCAGGAAACCATTGCCCACCGCCGGCTTTCTTTTCTCCCCACTGGGAACACAGGTTTGCATGCATCACGGCCGTCGGTGTGGATATAAGCAGAGTCAGAGGTGAGAGTGGAGGAGGGGGATGCAGGCTGGTCCATCTCAGGGAAGGGGGTTCATATGTGCCAGGCTGTGCAGGTGGCTCTGCTCCAGGACTCTGATCCCTGTTGCGGGAAGGACAAAGCAGGGGGCCACCACCACCATATTGTCCCCTCTTACTTGCTACCTCCAGGCCTGGCGTAGCAGCACAGCAGGGGGTGTCCTGAGCTGCTGAGGTCTGTGTGTCCTTGAAGGGGAAGGTTGCACAGGGCAGAAGGCCCTGGCATGCGTGTTGTCCATCCAGGGGGCGGTAGCGTCTCTGGACCGGGGGGCTCAGCATCCCTGGGGGCTCTTAACCACCAAGACACGGAATGCCAGTGCTGAGAAGCGCCTTATCAATGGACCCATCCAACATCCCCGTGTTGCAGATGAGAAGAGTAAGGCCTGGAGATGGACATGTCACGGGGTGCGTACAGGGCTGGTTAGAGGCAGAGAGGAGGCTAGACTCTGGGTTTGCTGACTCCTGTTCTGGGGCTTTCCATGAGCCTGTCTGCAGCGGGAGGAGCTATGCAAGGGCTATACCTTTCAGGGGAGCAGGTCTAATGCGGAGGCCTCTATTCACTGGCCGTGGTGGGCTTGGTTTCTCAGATAGGAGGGAAAAATGACGACTACCTTTGCCACATAAACTCAGAGTATAATGTGCCCGGAGAGAGGGGCTGGGAGTTTTGTGAGGCACAGATGAAGCTGTGGCCCGTGTTTCTTCCTTTTATTTGTTTTTAATGTTTATTTATTTATTTTGAGAGAGGGAGAGAGATTGGGAATGATTAAAGGAGAGGCAGAGAGAGAGAGAGAGAGAGAGAGAATCCCAAGCAGGCTTCCCACTGTTTGCACACAGCCTGAAGCGGGGCTTGAACCCACAAACCATAAGATATGACCTGAGCTGAAACCAAGAGTCGGACGCTTAACCAACTGAGCCAGCCAGGCGCCCCCGTGTTTCCTCCTCATGCCCATCTGCGCCCGGTGCTCAGGGATATGCTGTAAGAGGCGCGCACGCAGGCTGTCACTCACCGTGCTGGCCCGTCAGCCCCTGCGCCACAGCCCACCCGCCCTGCGGCTGTGGGAGGCAGGGATGGGGGGATGCTTAACCCTGACACCTGCAGGGTGCTTAATGTGAGCCCCTGCATAGAAGGTGCCTGAGCGGAGGGTCCGTGGCAGGAAGCCAGGTGAGTGTGGCCATCACACCCATGTCTTAGACCTCCTTGGATGTTGCATTTTCCCCTGGGACAGCGTATATCCCTGGGGTCGGGGCATGGATCAGGGAATCATATCTTTTCGTCTGATGGCTTGGGCCAGGGGCTAGTCCCCAGCAGAGAACTGGACACAGATAGGAAAGGAAACTGGGGTAGCAATTCTACTCTTTTGGATTGGCTAGTGGTTCTGACCATGGTGGACCCTGATGGTACCCTGCTC
>NC_043716.1:51829453-51831514 GCF_006229205.1 Suricata suricatta | reverse complement strand
TTTTCCCCTGGGACAGCGTATATCCCTGGGGTCGGGGCATGGATCAGGGAATCATATCTTTTCGTCTGATGGCTTGGGCCAGGGGCTAGTCCCCAGCAGAGAACTGGACACAGATAGGAAAGGAAACTGGGGTAGCAATTCTACTCTTTTGGATTGGCTAGTGGTTCTGACCATGGTGGACCCTGATGGTACCCTGCTCCTCCCTCTTCAGCTCACCCTCTTTGGCCCCCCAAGTTGGGAGGAGGTGCTGGGAGTTAAATCCCTAATGGGGCTCTCAACCTTGAGCCCTCTGTGTTTTGCCGCCTCTTGGGGGCCCCTAGACGGCTGAGCTCCTGGTGGCCCACAGTGGTCACCTGCTCACTCATCAACACCCCCTCAGTTAGCTTTCCTTGCTTCCCTCTTGCCCCCACTCTCTCCAGGTGCTTCCTGGATCCACCCCCCAGATCAACTCCTTGCACTCAAACCCTCGCCCATAGGTCTGCTTTTAGACCTCAAGCAAGCGCACCAAGAAGTCAGGCTTCCGAGCCCTGGCTGTCCTGGCCACGTGACGTTAGGCCATGCCCCGTAACTTCTGGGATCTGTTCTCAAATTTGTAAAATGAGGGTTAATGCTCTACGGTTCTTTATGAGTCTGTTTCTTAATCATTAAAGAATGAAATTCATTCAGGATTGCCCCAGGGTAGGAACGTAGGCTGTGTGCTCTCCATATATCTGGATTGCGAGATTAAAGATCAATACAGCATTGGACAGAAGCAGGTGTTCAATTGGGTGACGTTCTAACTAGAGCTGGGGATCAGAGAAAAGGATGTAGTCGGGGAAGGCTTCCTGGGAGAGGGGGTTTTTGAGATGGGCCGTAATGTGGGGTGAATCCAGGTAGGTTGGGGCCCACAGCGGGGAAGCAGAGCACAGAAAGAGGTCTCTAGAGCTGCAGTCTGAGGGTGCAGGTCCTGGCATGCCCATTGTTAAGGGCTCTATGTCTGTGTCTCCGTAAAAATCCCTATGTCAAAGCCCTAACCCCCACTATGAAGAAGTATTTGGAGGTGGGGCCTTTGGAGGTAGTTAGGTTTACAAGGTCATGAGGGTGGGGTCCTCATGATGGGGACTGGTCCCTTTCTGAGAAGTGGCATCAAGAAGAAAGGTGTGCGCCTGGGGGGCTCAGTCGGTTAAGCGTCTGACTTCAGCTCAGGTTGTGATCTCACGGTTTGTGGGTTCGAGCTCCGAGTCGGGTTCTGTGCTGACAGCTCAGAGCCTGGGGCTGCTTCAGATTCTGTGTCTCCCTCTCTCTCTGCCCCTCCCCTGCTCACACTCTCTTCTCTGTCTCTCAAAAATAAATAAAACATTAAAAAAAAAGACAGGTGTCTGCCAGCCAGGAGGAGAGCCCTCCCCAGGACCTGAGTCCGCCAGCACCTTGATCTTGGACTTCCCAGCCTCCAGAGTGGTGAGAGGTGAATGTCTGTGGTTTAAGCCCCGATCTGTGGTATTTTGTTACAGCGTCGAGAGCTGACTAACACACGTGTAATGTAGTTTTCTCAATCCTGGGCCAACAGCACTGGACCACAGGCTGTTACACGCACTGCTATTTGGTAGGTGTTGGGGTGGTATGGATAATGTTTATTTAGTTATTTTTCAGAGTGGGAGGGAAAGAGCAAGCGAGCGAGCGGGCATGTGCGGGAAAGGGGCAGAGAGAGAGAAGGAGACACAGAATCCGACTTAGGCTCCAGGCTTCAGCTGTCGGCACAGAGCCTGGCATGGGGCTTGAACTCAAGAACTGTGAGATCATGACCTGAGCCGAAGTCAGATGCCTGACCGACTGAGCCCCCCAGCTGCTCCTGGAGGTTTCTTTTTAAAAATATATTTTTAAAATATTTTATTTATTTTTAATACAGAGAGAGACAGAGCATGAGAGGGGGAGGGGCAGAGAGAGTAGGAGACACAGAACTGGAAGCAGGCTCCAGGCTCTGAGCTAGCTTTCAGCACAGAGCCTGACGCGGGGCTCGAACCCACGAACGTGAGATCTGACCTGAGCCGAAGCCGGAGGCTTAACCGACTGAGCCACCCAGGC
>NC_043716.1:51828188-51829353 GCF_006229205.1 Suricata suricatta | reverse complement strand
GAGCAGGGTACCATCAGGGTCCACCATGGTCAGAACCACTAGCCAATCCAAAAGAGTAGAATTGCTACCCCAGTTTCCTTTCCTATCTGTGTCCAGTTCTCTGCTGGGGACTAGCCCCTGGCCCAAGCCATCAGACGAAAAGATATGATTCCCTGATCCATGCCCCGACCCCAGGGATATACGCTGTCCCAGGGGAAAACGCAACATCCAAGGAGGTCTAAGACATGGGTGTGATGGCCACACTCACCTGGCTTCCTGCCACGGACCCTCCACTCAGGCACCTTCTATGCAGGGGCTCACATTAAGCACCCTGCAGGTGTCAGGGTTAAGCATCCCCCCATCCCTGCCTCCCGCAGCCCCAGGGCGGGTGGGCTGTGGCGCAGGGGCTGACGGGCCAGCACGGTGAGTGACAGCCTGTGTGCGCACCTCTTACAACAGATCCCTGAGCACCGGGCGCAGATGGGCATGAGGAGGAAACACGGGGGCGCCTGGCTGGCTCAGTTGGTTAAGCGTCCGACTCTTGGTTTCAGCTCAGGTCAGATCTTATGGTTTGTGGGTTCAAGCCCCGCTTCAGGCTGTGTGCAAACAGTGGGAAGCCTGCTTGGGATTCTCTCTCTCTCTCTCTCTCTCTCTCTCTCTGCCTCTCCTTTAATCATTCCCAATCTCTCTCCCTCTCTCAAAATAAATAAATAAACATTAAAAACAAATAAAAGGAAGAAACACGGGCCACAGCTTCATCTGTGCTTCACAAAACTCCCAGCCCCTCTCTCCGGGCACATTATACTCTGAGTTTATGTGGCAAAGGTAGTCGTCATTTTTCCCTCCTGTCTGAGAAACCAAGCCCACCTCGGCCAGTGAATAGAGGCCTCCGCATTAGACCTGCTCCCCTGAAAGGTATAGCCCTTGCATAGCTCCTCCCGCTGCAGACAGGCTCATGGAAAGCCCCAGAACAGGAGTCAGCAAACCCAGAGTCTAGCCTCCTCTCTGCCTCTAACTGGCCCTGTACGCACCCCGTGACATGTCCATTTCCAGGCCTTACTCTTCTCATCTGCAACACGGGGATGTTGGATGGGTCCATTGATAAGGCGCTTCTCAGCACTGGCATTCCGTGTCTTGGTGGTTAAGAGCCCCCAGGGATACTGAGCCCCCCCCCCCCCCCCCCCCC
>NC_043716.1:51825195-51828088 GCF_006229205.1 Suricata suricatta | reverse complement strand
TATTTTATTTATTTTTAATACAGAGAGAGACAGAGCATGAGAGGGGGAGGGGCAGAGAGAGTAGGAGACACAGAACTGGAAGCAGGCTCCAGGCTCTGAGCTAGCTTTCAGCACAGAGCCTGACGCGGGGCTCGAACCCACGAACGTGAGATCTGACCTGAGCCGAAGCCGGAGGCTTAACCGACTGAGCCACCCAGGCACCCCTGGAGGTTTCTTTTTAATGACAATCCATAATTTTCCGAAAAGTCAGGACACTGGAACCTATGGATAATTTAGCTAAAAAGACACTATGCATCCACTTCCCTTCCCCATCTCATCCTGTCCCTCCTGTCCCTCCTGTGTATGAAGGGACGTCTGTCACGCGAGGGGACTCTGGAGACCCGTCCCTTCGGCACAGCCAGCTGGCACAGGCTCCGGTCACAAGAACCTCAGAACCAGGAGATTTTGGACCTAAAAACATGGATGGTCTAAGAGGCTCTGATGATGGAAACAACTGAGACAGTCCTGTTTCTAGAAGGAATAGAAGACGGCACTTTCGGTCTCTCCGGCCTGAGCAAGGACTGTCTGTGTGAACTGCTCTCCCTGGCTTTCTGGGCTGAGGGTCAGTCCTACCCATTCGGCGGCAGCCACTTGGGACGCATGACTCTTAGGCCAACCTTATTTTTTTTTCTTTTAATGTTTTTTATTTATTTTTGAGAGACAGAGGGAGACAGCGTGAGCAGGAGAGGGTGAGAGAGAGAGAGGGAGACACAGAATCTGAAGCAGGCTCCAGGCTCGGAGCTGGCTGTCAGCACAGAGCCCGACGTGGGGCTCAAACCCATGAACTGTGAAATCATGACCTGAGCTGAAACTGGACTCTTAACCAACTGAGCCACCCAGGTGCCCCTCTTAGGCCAACCTTGAGCTGGGCCGTCTCTGGTTTGTTTTGACCTTGGCCTCCTGGCCACTTTGACAGGCAGCCAACAGAGCCTCCAGGAAGGGCACAGGCGCCATAGCCAAGCAGCCCGGTTAAAATCCGCATGCTGCCTTCCTGTGTGTGACCTGGGATGGCTTCCTAACAGCTCTGTGCCTCTGCTTCGCCACCTGAGCGGCAGGACTGAGAACAGCAGCCATCTCTTGAGGCTGCTGTGGTGAGAGCGTGTGTGTGAGAGTGTGTGTGTGTGTGTGTGTGTGTGTGTGTGTGTGTGATGCACTGAGCCCAGCAGCTGATACGTAGGGAGCGCAAACACTTAGCTGTTACTACCACCACCAGCCATCTATTCTTACTGGAAATGAGGGAGTCTGGTATTCAGGACGGGGCTCCTCAAGACATGGGTTCTGGGGGGAATTTTCGGACTTGGAGTGAGGGGCCAAGGGCCGATGGCCTGAGGACAGGCCTGGCCCACTCTGGCGGTGCACCTTCTAGAAGACATATCAGGAAGAGCAGAAGTGAGATTTGTGGCACTCTGAGTCCCGAACTGCTGTTCTGGCCCCTCACTTTCCCCCCCCCCACCCCCCGTCCCCCGCTGGCCAGCGGTGGCCTTTCCCCACTGGGCTGGGTCCCTGTCTTACACTCAGGTCTGGGGTAGGACCATGCAGGCGCTGCATGGCTCTGGAGTCCTAATGGGCCCTGGAAGGTTTCTCGGTGGCTGTCCAGGCAGCCTTCCCCTCTCTCCCTCCTCCCTCCCCTTTTTCTCTGCGTGGACCCCACAGAGGAGGCCGAGCTGGGAGGTCTGATACTGCCTGGTTAATGGCTTATAGATCGTTGGCGCATCAGGCCCGATGGAAGTGCCTGTTAAGCTTGGCATTGAGGGCCCGAGTCAAATGGCCCGAGACAGATTTATGGCGTTCTTCCAGGCCACGCCGGCGAGGTGCTCCCGGACAGGACTCCAGACTCCCACTCTCACTGGGAAAACCCAGAGCCACGGAGGGAGCTTTCCAGGGAGGTACGGCGCCCAAGCCTGCCGCTGCGGAGACCCCGGCCTCTCCTGGGCTGGAGGCTCCCCTCAGGACTCAGGATGGACTTGCCTGGCGAGGCCCTGGGGTGTCCGCCAAGGGCAGATGACCTCATTTGCCTAGAAACAAGTCCAGGAAGACCGACTAATTAGCACTAATTTGGAAAGAGGCCAGACTGATCTAGTAACGAGTGATAAACTCTGAATTATGTTTTAGAACAGCGGTTTACCACTCTCAAGTAAATAAGCTACAACAGACCCTGCCGAAGCACCCAGTGCGTGTGTGCGTGTGCATGTGTGCACGTGTTCGAGAGACAGAGAGACAGAGAGAGAGGGAGAGAGAGAGAGAGGGAGAGAGAGAGAAAGACCTTATTCTTGTCCTGAAGGAATTCACAATATGCTCGCCAATGGGTGACATACAATTGTATTACTTGGCATTTAGTAAAATTAAATTACCAAAATAGCAGAACAAAGGGTCTTGGGGACCGACTAGAATGAACAGCTGAATGATGTGTAATTGCCCCTCATGTTTGTGTACAAACTGACACTTTGGCTGGGCTGGTGGCAGCCCCGTCTTCACTGTGGGTTAAGCGCCTCCCGCCCACTACGTACGTGTCACGCCTTCCTCTGGCTTTGCCGTCACGTCTCCTAACCCGAGCGGTGAATTTCCAGCCCGCCAAGGCTGCTCGGATGGACTGCAAATCTGCTTGTCCATGGGGGGACAGAGCGCCTTTGGGGCCCTTGGATGAATGCGTTGGGGGCCCTGGAGTGTCAACCCTGTCCTTGCCCTAGGAGGCTGGGTTTTCCCAACTTGGAGAAAATTGCTAAAATCTCAGGGACAGGCTCACTATCTTACAAGGTTTTTTGGAGCTGGGGTCCTCCCTTCTCTTGGGCCCTTTAACAACCTCCCGGGGTTCACCTCCAAGGCGGAGGTTCGGCATTTCCATCTCCGTGGCTGG
>NC_043716.1:51785111-51825095 GCF_006229205.1 Suricata suricatta | reverse complement strand
AGATGCTTCTCCACAGCGCTGGTCACAGTCCCGTGGGAGCAGGCAGTGGAGGAGACAGTCTTGGTATTGGCTATGACACACAATTTTGGGGGCCAGACATGTTAACAACACTCTCTTGGTCTTTGCTCCCAGCATCCTCACAGGAAGGGCAGGGATGCTGCCTCAGTCAGCTCCAGGGTTTAAACCACAGCTCCGGAGACTGGGAAGTCCAAGATCAAGATGCCAGTAGACTTCACTCCTAGTGAGGGCTCGCCTCCTGCCTTCTTGCTGCGTCCTCACATGGCAGAGAAAGGTCTCCGATCCCTCCTGCTCTTCTCATAAGGACTCCGATCACGAGGGCTCCACCCTCAGGACTGTCTAAACCTAATTACCTCCCCAAGGCTCAGCTCCAAATACAATCACGCGGGAAGGTTAGGCCTTCCACGTCTGAATTTGGGGCGGGTGAGGAGCACACAGCTCAGCCCAGATGGACGCTCTGATGTCAGGCTGTGGTTTCTGCTTTCTTCGTGGGTAGGTCAGTGGGTGGGAATCTAGAAAGTGTGAGTGCTGTGTATGGAAGGGACAGGGAGAGACCTTCCCTGCCAAGTGGGGGATGCCTACCACCTGCTCCTGCCGCACCGAGCCCACAGCCAGAGCTCAGGAGGGTTTAGGGAAGGCTATCCCTGCACCCATAAACCGGGACACCTACCTCAAGTCCTCAGCGCTCCATCAGCTACCGTCCTCTCTGGACCCCTCCTAGCAAGGCCACCTCCAGCCCTGTCTTTCTCCCTGTGGCTCCCCAGTGCTCTGCACTTAACTAGCAGCACGTGCCTTCAATACCCTGGGTGCACGTGTGGCTCTGTAAACAAAGATAGGGCATCCAATTACTCTGGAAACAGCCTGTTTCTATCTGCAGATCAGACTAGCGCTGTTCACCTTGGGCATCGCTACTGATGGATGTGAACTTTCACCTTCAAGCCCCAACGTGATTCACGATGCGTGAGCGCGGAAAGCTTTCTTCACACAGGACCTGTGTGCACATCATCCCACTTAGCCCTCTACGTGGTTGGTATCATGGCTCCTGAAGGTGAGAAAACTGGGGCTGGGAGAGGTGAGTATTTACCCACATCTCCCAACGAATACGCAGTGGAACCAGAATTTGAAGTCACGTCATTTATTCCAAGAGCCTGAGCCTTTCTCAGTACTGGGTGGGGAGCCCGCTTTGGCTGGTCCCCCAAGCCCCCCAGTCTGGAACTGCACTCAGACAGCAAACGTGAGAGAATAGAAAAGGCTGATTGTGATTACATTTACATGGAACCGAGGGTAGCATCCAGCTGTGCCTGAAGTTGGATTGGTGGGTCAGTCCGACATCTTGAAAAAACTGGCGGCTTATTAAACTCTTCAAATTGACACTCGCTTTTACAGATTCCGCCTCCTATACAAGTCAGGGGCATTAGGGCTGGAGTAAACACATGCATATTTTGGAGACCGGGAAATTCCCCTGTGGAAACCAAGTGAATGTCCATTGCTAGAGATTCAGGTGAATAAATTATAGCACATTTACACACTATTGCAAACAATTAATTGAAGCTATCCAGAGGATTTAGAATTTCCCCAGGGCATTGCTGCCTAAGAAAAGTGAGACACAAGAAACTGAATATCGTATCATTCAGTAAAACAAACAACTACAAAAGGCTATTTGTACTGGGGTAATAAGTAGATGTAGGTGTGTGTGCATGAAAAATTATATACACATATGCATGTATGCACAGGTTACTGTCCATGATTTTAAAGGAAAATGTGGAAGGACCTCTTGGGATATTAGCACGGATCTCCCGTGGTTATGTGGATAAAGGAGAGAGACATGGAAAGGAAAATTGGACTAACAAGGCGAAGAAAAATAAGACTACACACACACACCTACACACACCCATGCATATGACATTATTGATGCATTTACATTATGTATGCATTATTATGCATTCATATAAATAAGTGCAGACAAACTTTTCAGAATGGTTTTCCTGAAGCAACTGGGCTGTTACCCTCAGATCTGGGTGAATGAGGGAGAGAAGACAGGACCTAGGGGGACCCAAGAAACTGTGAAGAGGCTGGGGTCGGAGAAGGTCACGTCACAGGCTCTCCACGCCCCCCACAACCTAAAGAGAAGGGCTCGTTTCCCTCTTGGTTTTGACGCTGGCAGAAGGAACTGTGTGATTTGGGGTCTGTCCCCGAGCTGCTGTCTCGGAGGCTCCACTCAGCTCAGGGCTGAGCTAAACCGTAGGAGGGAAAATAAACGCTCTTGCAGTCTTGCTGCCCCTGGGGAGGCCAAAACACTCATCATTCAAACAGGCACCATCTTGCGAGCGAAGGGAGAGCTATTAACGGTTATATCAGCAGGTACAAACCAGGCCTGTCCCTGGCAGACCTCGGGGCGGGACCACGTGAGCTGCAACCCTTAAGGTGGGGGGGGGGGGTGGCGTCTTCATACCATATTCCATTATCTTCTCTGTGCCAAGTGTTCACCTGTCTCACGAACACTAGTCTGGTGAAATGGAAACTATTCTTAATGATTGGGACAGGAGAGCTCATGGCCTCAAGGTCACAGCGGCTTATGGCTGCTACAGACCTTGCTTGACCCCAATCGTCAAAGCCCTGGGCTGAGCGTGTCTGGGACATCGGCCCGTGACCTCCGTGTGGCTGGCCTGGTCTTCAGAAGATGGAAATAATCGCCATGTTATGCTGCTAGCGCAATGTGAACCTGATGTGTCCAGCATCACCAGCTTGGAATATAAAGTAAGTATTTGCCAGGACGCCTGGGTGGCCCAGTTGGTTAAGCGTCCGTCTTCAACTTAGGTCCTGATCTCACTGCTTGCGGGTTCAAGCCCCGTGTTGGGGTCTGTGCTGACAGCTCGGAGTCTGGAGCCTGCTTCAGATTCTGTGTCTCCCTCTCTCTCTGACCCTCCCCTGCTCGCGCTCTGTCTCGGTCTCTCTCTCGAAAACAAACTAAAAGAAATTTTCAAGTATATGCCTAATATCCAAGTTCAGTGACCAGCCTTCCATCTAGGGATCTCAAGAAGGTTTTATTCCTATCTCAGGGTCTTCATTTAATTCAGGGCACCCACATAGAAACTGCAGAGAGGACCACGGGAGGCAGAAATGGAAGGGAGAGGAGAAATCATATTTTCCCAAACTGTATACTCATTTGAAATGTCACAATTAGATCTACAAGATGCATTTTCCTTGGCTACGGGAAGAAAGCTGTTTTAAATAGCATAGAGAATCAGACTAACAGAAAAGGAAGCAGAGTACAGCGGTTGAGTTGAGGGAAAGACCCTGATGATTCTGTTCAAGCCCTTAGATGGAGCCATGCCTGAAGTCCACTCCTCAGTGCTACAGACAGAATAATCACTCCCTAAATTGCTCATGTCCTCATCCTTAAAGCCCGTGAACACAGTATCTTACATGGCAAAAGGGACATTACAGATATGATTAGGCTGAGAATCTTGAGATGGGAAAATCATCCTGGCTTACCTGGGTGGGCTCAGTCTAATCCCAAGGGGCCTTTATAACAGGGAGGCAGGAGGGTCAGAGTCTGAGAGGACATGTGAGGACAGAAACAGAGCTTAAATTGACACCACTGCAGGAAGGGGCCCCTGAGCCAAGGAGTTTGGGCATGTTCTCTGGAAGCTAAAACAAGCAGGGAATGAGTTCTTTCCCGGAGCTTCCAGAAAGGATGGTGCCTGGCCGGCGTAAACTCATGTTCAGACATCTGAGCTACTTTCAGAGCTGTGATACAACACATCTGTGTTGTTTTAAGCCACTAAAATGGAGGCAATCTGTGACAGCAGTGATAGACAAGTTGCTGGGGCCACGTTAGCTTGGGTTAGAGCTGGTTTTCTGTCATTTGGAACCAAAGGACCCGGACTAGCCCACCAGCTGCCAGGAGGCCGGTGCCTCTGTTCGCTGTAGCCCCGTCATGAACTTGTTTCTGGAAGGCACCGGAAGTTGGAGTCGAGGAAGGCACACGGGGCCAGTTTGTCTCCTTCTGCTAATGGAGCATCCCAGCGAGGCCCGGATAGGCCGAATGGCTTCCCTGGGGCTGCCGATGAGTTCTCTACCTTCACGGACTCTGGATCTAGAGTCTACGGACAGGCTGCAGTGGACGGGGGCCTGGGGAATCCCAGAGAAGGACACGGGAGCGCAGGAGCATGTGCATGGGGTGGTGGGGGTGGGGGGTAGTTTGTCCCTTTGGGCTCCCTGGGGGCATGGGGGGGTCCAGAACCCTGTCTCCCTGGGACTGACTGCCTTTGCAGAAGAGGCTGGAGGGCCAGCTTGAACCAGTGCCTGTGCCCCTGGGCTCCATGCCCGCCGACCCACCCCTTCCCAGGGTGTCCCTTCACTGCCTAGGAGCCCGGGGCTGCTGGTGAGACCCATCTCCCCCGGTGTCACCAGGCACCCGCCATCCAGCCTCCCAGATCTGATTGTTTTGACAGCTTCGCCCAATTACAAAGCGAAGGCCCCATTTGGTGATGAGAAAAGCAATATTGTGGCAGAGCCGTCTCATTTCTTTGAAAATCAGCGGTAAGTGAATTTGCATCCACTTAGTAGTAAATATGTCTGGCTGGCCCCCTCTCCAGCTATTGCGAGGGATTGAGATGCACGCAGGTCTGCTTTATTATTTTATGATGGAGAGCAGGGGGGAGACGGAGAAGGGTGGGGACAGCAAGGGAGGGAGAAAAAGATGAAGAGTCGTTTCTTGGGGAGGAAAAAAAAAGCAAAGCTGAGAAGTTCTCGCATGTTTTGCAAGGTTTCTTAGCTTGTGGCTGGGCGCCAGGAATCAAGGTGGGCAAATCATTTCGGGCAAAGAGAGAGGCCTCTTCGGCCCCGTGTGTTATGATTTAGAAGGCTCTGAAGAACGCTTGTCATGACATGCCCTCTAAAACCCTCTTTAAAATTCAGCTGGGAAGGACCAGAGAAAAGATATACAGGCCTTTGTGGGGAGCACGGGAGCGGGAGACTTCGCCGGGAAGCCGCGGAGGAGAGGGGTCTGGGCAGATCTGTTTAAACCCCAGGTTGGGAGCTTCTGGGAAGAAGAGGGCTTTATCCTTTTTAAGAATAAAGTGGACACTGTCTCTTTCTGATTGGAGAGAAGCCAGTAACTGAATGTTTTATGATCTCTGCAGAGGAACGCCCTGGTTGACTCTCTTCTCTTTTTACTTCTGTGGCCGGGAGGAAGCCTACGGGGGAAGAAAGGGGAGCACGATCACCTCCACAACAGGATGTGGAAGAGGCCCCTCGACGTGGGATTCCCTAAGTGGGAAGCCCTGACTGTATCAGAGATGGAGCAGCCGGGGATGATGGAGACCACACTTCTTACCTTGGCCTTCAAGGCCGCTTTGATTTGATTCCCAGCTTTTCACTCAAATGAAAGCCCACAAAATCCCAGGAAAGTCTTTTTTGTTCGCCTCTGTTTCTTTATCAGTAGAAGTTCCTAACGGCTTCTTCCCTCTAGTTCACTGTCAGGCTCGGGTTTATTCTTTCTACACAACATTGGAACAGTCTGCTACCTGGACAACTGTTCCCGGGACATTTTCATGGATAAAGGCAACTAACATTCATGTATCGCCATGGGGCACAGGGACGCAAGTTGGCTTGTTCAACACAGACAGGACTCAGGGAGGCAAGGGAGGTGTCTTCCTATATTTTATATCGGAGTTGTCTCACTGGCCCCTGGTGCCCCAGTCCTGTCACCCAAGGTCACCCAAGGTCATACAACTAGAAAGGGCCATGCCGGGATTCAAACCCAGGGGGTCTGGCTCTCATCCACTCCACCATACTGCCTCTCTAATAATCGTACATAATAATTACTTATTCAATAATAACCACAGGGTGCTTACGAGGCACCTAAGTGTGTAAGGCACTGCGTTACTTCAACTGAAATTCCTCCTGTCTGGTCATACAACGTGATAAGGCAAGAATTATTATTAGCTCCATTTTGCAGATGATAAAAATGAGGCACAGAAGGGTTGAGTGCCCTACCCAAAGTCACACAGCCAACGAGTAGGAGGTAAAGGCCTTTAACTCCATGCCCACCCAACTCCAGACTTGCCTGCAAAGGGGTTCAGGACATGCCACGCCCAAATGTGCCATTTTGGCATAGTGATTATTTTGAGTTGCAGGCACTTGAGAAATCGGCAGGTTCAGGAAGGGCTCTCCGACCTTCCTCCTTCTACCTACAGGCAGGTCCTGACATTTCCCATGAGAAAGGAGCCCTCCCTGTATCAGGCTGCGAACACTCTTATTACCGGAAACCATAGCCGATGCTGGTTACGGACCTGTACGCACAAACCGAACAAAATGACCCAAATTTTCTGTTTGTTCCGTAGCTTTTAGTCGCTCTCCCACAATTTACTGCCTCCAGCCCAGACCCCTTTGCCTTTGCTCAGAAAGATACACACGTTTGGTCTAATGGCTTCTTCAGCTCTTCATTTGCCTTCTGGAGACATCCCTGTCCACGCAGAAACAGTCGATACTTTTGCAGGCTTGTCTCCTGCGATCCCTCTTATGTCGATGTCATGCGTAGGCTGGGCGCAGAGCCGAAGGGGACAGTGCAGTTTTCCTCCCTCACACGTTCTCAGCCACTGGCCAAAGTGTAGCAGGTTCCTCGGCCCCAGACTCACTGGGTGCTGCCCTCCATTAAGCACGGCCCTGGGCGCTCAGGACCTCGGTCCCCATCCTCAGAGAATCCAGGGTCCGTGGGACAACCGCCGGGGAAGGGGACAGTTAAGAAGGGCATCTCCCAGCTCTGAGTTTGCTGGTGTCTCACGCGCAGAGTGCATGGAGCAGGTGCCGGTCTTTTCCTACAAGGGCACCACTGTTGCTCTGAAGGGAGCTTGTTGCCGGCTCAGTTACCTGAAGGCATCGGGACCTGGGGCGGGGGGGGGGGGGGGGGGGGGGGGGGGGGGGGGGGGGGGGGGGGGGGGGCGGCAGGCACAAGGCAGGATCCCCCCTCCCCCCCGCTTGTGTGACAGCAGCAAAGCCAAAGCGTTCTCAGCAGCCAGCCAGCCAGCTGCACGGGACCCCACGGCGTTCACCTGGTGGCTCTTCCGGGCTTGTTTACTGTCGCGTTTATTGAATCTGACTTGTCTGGAAATAATTGCATTAATATTATTGACATTAATAGTACGCCCAGATGTATTTATATCTGGCTTCTCCTCGAGCTAAGATTCGGCTCAGCGTTACTCCTGCACGAGTGGTCAGAGGCAGGCGGGGCTGCTACGTGGAGTGGGGGAGGGGGTAGGAGATGTGCAGGGGTCACACCTGTCCAGGAGGCAGATGACTGGGACCCCTCCCAGGCCAGACATACAGAGACTCTCAAATTAAAACTATCCTGCTCTGGGGGGGCAATTGGGGGGCTCAGTCAGTTAGGTATCTGACTTCAGCTCAGGTCATGATCTCACAGTTCGTGAGTTCGAGCCCCGCATGGGGCTCTTTGCTGACAGCTCGGAGCCTGGAGCCTGCTTAGGATCCTGTCTCTCTCTCTCTCTCTCTCTCTCTCTCTCTTTCCCTCTCCTGCTCATGCTTTGTCTCTCTCTCTCAAAAATAAATAAACATTAAAAAAAAACTGTCCTGCTCTGGCTCCCACAGCTGGCTGGTGGGGCATTCCTTTGAAAGGGAGAGAGGGCAAGTTTGCGAAGATTTCCAGAAGGGGAAGGTGGGTTTTGCCAGAAAGCTTCTCACGCCGGGCTTCCCCACCCCCCACAGCCAACCTCTCAGACCCATGTCAACGCATCGATGGGCTGCAGGGCTGGGCAGTTTGGTTTCCACCCTGACCCTGTGGGTTCCGCCCCGTGAGTGTGAGAATCTTAGCAGGAAAGAGGGAACATGTGCCCGAGGTCTGCTGTTCGTCTCCAATGGTGTGTGACTTGCAAATCAAGGTGAGTGTATGTGTGTTGTTTCAAAGGTACAAGCAAACCTTGATTCTCAAAATCTAGACTTTTTATAATTCACTAGGCTTATTTTACTAGCCACATGGGATTCTAACACAAAAAGGCTTCCTGCTACTTATTTTTTTAATTCAAAAGAGTACATAAAATGTATATATGCAGCTTAAGGAATAATAATAAAATAAAGACACCCGTATATTCACCATTCAGCTGGAGAAATAGAGCACTGTCAGGACCCTGGAAACCCCTGAGGATTTATTCCCCGTCACAGGCCCCCCCCGCCCCCCGCTGTCAGCTCTACCCTTGATTTCATGCTAATCATTTCCTTACTGGCCTTTTTTTTTTTTTTACAAAGTTTTACCAGGCATGCATGCACTCCCAAACAATGTGTTATGTAGCTCTGCGTGCGTTTTGAACTTTATATAATGGGATCATGCCGCATATTTTCTTCTGTGCCTTGCTTTTTCTGCTCAATACTGTTGAGTCCTCTTGTGTTGCCTGTGAGCAGTAATTTATTTATTTTCAACTTCTTTTTAAAAACGTCAAAATTATTTTTTTATTTCCTTATAATTTTTTTTAGTTTATTTGTTCATTTTGAGAGAGAGAGAGGTAGAGAGAGAGAGAGAGAGAGAGAGAGCAGGGCAGAGAGGGAGAGAGGAAGAGAGAGAGAATCCCAAGCAGGCTCTGAACCAGCAGCGGGGAGCCTGACGTGGGGCTTGAACTCACGAACTGAGAGATCATGACCTGAGCTGAAACCGAGTCGGACACTAAGCTGACTGAGCTGAGCCACCCAGGAGCCCATATTTATTTTCACTTCTAAGTAGGGGTCTGGTGTATGGATATGCTGTAACATGCAGCGATTTGTTTGCCCAAACTAATATTGCTGGAATGTTGGGATTTGGGCTTCAGGAATGTTGCCCTGAATATCCATTCACTCCTGTTTGCCGCTCTGAGTAGGTCCTCACTCACTCAGAGCTGATGTCTTCTGGGAGTTAGTTAAAAACGCAGAAAGCCAGGGACCTCTCCCAAACCCGCAGAATCAGAATCTGCATCGTAAGAAAATCATATATGCGTTAAAGTTTGGGAAACGCTGCACTAAATACGTAGGTTTATACCTAAAAGTGCCCTGTCGAGGGCCAGGGCAAGCACACCCTCCACTTTATAAAGCACTGGAAGCTATTTTCCAACATGATTATGCCGGTTCCTGTCTCCTGCAACTGAGCACGGTAAACATTCTGTTTTCCACATCGCCAGCGCTCTTGGGATTGACTTTTTTTTTTTAAGTTCATTTATTTATTTATTTATTTTTAATTTTTTTTTTTTTACTGTATTTATTTGAGAGAGAGAGAGAGAAAGAGCATGAGCAGGGGAAGGTCAGAGAGAGAGGGAGACACAGAATCTGAAGCAGGCTCCAGGCTCTGAGCTAGCAGTCAGCACAGAGCCTGATGTGGGGCTCGAACCCATGAACTGTGAGATCATGACCTGAGCCGAAGCCGGACGCTTAACCGACTGAGCCACCCAGGTGCCCTCATTTATTTATTTTTGAGAGAGAGCGAGAGCAAGAGTGCATGCATGCATGTGAGCGGAGGAGGGGCAAAGAGAGAGAGGAAGACAGAGAATCCCAAGCAGGCTCCAGGATGTCAGCACGGAGTCCGATGTGGGGCTCAAGCTCACGAATTGTGAGATCATGACCTGAGCCAAAACCAAGAGTCGGGCACTGAGCCGATGGAGCCACCTGGGCGCCCCTGGTATTGGCTTTGGATCTTTGCCAGTCTGGCAGGTGCGAGATGGTGTCTCCGTGTGCTCTTTCTTTTCCTTGTCCTGATTTCCAGCATGTTCTAGATGACGCCATGCTCTGGCTCCGAGGACCACGCTTAGAGTAGTAACCAAGATTCTTGCCTTTCCATGTGTTTACGGGCCATCGTGCTTTCTTTTCTGGCCACAGCCTGATGTTTTGGTCTATTTTGTGGTTGGGTTGGGTGTCTTTTTCTAATTGATTCATAGGAGGTGTTCTGCTTAGGACTTTCACAGCGTGGTTCCGGTGCTAGAGCCACACCAGGGCTGCACACAGATTTCCCAGCCTCCTCTATGCTTAGATTGGACCATGGGACCAAGATCCCATTACAGGAATGATAGTCGCGTCGGTTTGCCAGGGCTGCCCCAACAAAACACCGCATACTGGGGTCTCTTGAACAAAAGAAACTAATTTTCTCACTGTTCCAAAATCATGATGTTGGCAGGTTCGATTTCTTCTGAGGCCTCTGTCCTTGGCTTGCTGGTGGCTTCTCTCTGGCTGTGTCTTCACGGGTCCTACCTGGTCTGTGTGTCTCTCTGTCCTTATAAAGGACATGGATATTGGAGAAAGACCCACACTGTGACCTCATTTCACCTTAATGACCTCTGTATTTTATTAATTTTTTTAGAGTTTACTTATTTTTGAGAGACTGAGAGAGACAGAGTGTGAGCAGGGGAGGGGCAGAGAGAGAGGGAGACACAGAATCTGAAGCAGGCTCCAGGCTCTGAGCTGTCAGCACAGAGCCCGACGCAGGGCTCGAACCCACAAACTGTGAGATCATGACCTGAGCCGAAGTCGGACGCTCAACCGACTGAGTCTCCCAGGCGCCCCCAGAATTACCTCTATAAAGGCTCTGTCTCCAAATACAGTCACAATATGAAGGGTTAAGAGTTCAACGTGTGACTTTTGGGGGATGGCATTGCTCATTACGTCACAGCAAAGCCTTAGAAACACCCCACACGGGTTTCCAGCCCCTTCTTTCCCTATTGGGGCAACTTTGGAAGCCCCGTGTTCTGGGTGGGCACTGCCCCAACAGGAAAGAGGCAGCCGAGATGTCTGTCCCTCGGCTAAGACATGGCAGCGACCAAACCTGCCCTGTGTAGGGCCACCGAGATCGGAAGATAGGTCACCACAAACCCGAATCTTCTCTCCTGACGAACGCATGTGTTGAGACAGGCTAGACCCTGCGTTCTCTTGCAGATATTGCCCTTGCCCACTCTTGGAATTGAAGTGACGCTCGCCTTTTAAAATGATCTGGGCATGTTTCCCCTTTTTCTATTATCTGGAAGAGTGGTTCCTAAAACATTCGGTAGAAATTGCTGATAAATCATTTGGACCTGGTTTTTCCTTTCTGGGAAGATTTTAAACTAATGATTCAATTTCTCTAAAGGTCATTGGACTCTCCATGGTTTTTCTGCCGCTTCTTTGGTGAGGTGTATTTCTTTTTAAAGAATACATCCATTTTGTCTAAGCTTTAAAATGTATCACAGCGTTTCCCATAATAAACTTTTTCATTTGTTCAATCATTGCAGCCTGTGCGGTTATGATCTGTTTCTAGTTCTTTTTTTTTAATGTTTATTTATTTTTGAGAGAGAGAGAGAGAGAGTGAGCAGGGGAGGAGCAGAGAGAGGAGGAGACAGAAGATTCAAAGTGGGTTCTGTGCTGACAGCAGAGAGCCCAATGTGGGGCTCGAACTCACGAGCTGTGAGATCATGACTTGAGCCGAAGTTGGACGCTCAACCGACTGAGCTACCCAGGTGCCTCTCTTTCTAATACTTAATATTGTTTATAATTTTCATTCGCCCTCCCTACCATCTTCTTATTTTCTTCTGAATAATCATGCAAGGGAATTGCCTTTTTAGAAAGCTTTCCCCCCTCAAAGAACCAACCTTTGGCTTTGATTATTCTTTCTGTTGCACTTTGTTTTGTGCTTTTTATTTTGTTCTCAACTTTAATATTTTATTTTTCTGCTTTCATTGGCTTTCTTCTGCCATTCTTTTGAACACTTAGCCTGGTTACTTAAGTCATTAATTTTGAGACACTTTAATTCTAGTATAAACAATATAGGTGTCATTTTCTTCTAAATACTATTTTAGTTGTACTGCAACAATTTTTATAGAAAATACTTTTTCACAGGTTCACTCAGATTTCTAGTTTTTAATTTCCATTGGAGTTTTTTTCTTAGGTCCATGGTTGTATAGATATTTTAAAAATTCCAGATCTATGGATTTTTTTCAAAGAGTTTTTTAAAGTTTATTTGTTTATTGGGGGAGAGGGGCAGAGAGAGAGGGGGAGAGAGAATCCCAAGCAGGCTCTGTGCTATTAGCACAGAGACCAATGCAGGGCTCAAACTCATGAACCATGATTTCATGACCTGACCAACATCAAGAGTTGGACACTTAACTGAGCCACCCAGGCAGCCCCCCTCCCAAGATCTATGGATTTTTAGTGGGTATATTTTTGTTATTAAATTTCGTACATGAATGAATTAGGGAATACAGGATTATTAGGATCTGCTGAGGTAGTTCTATGGTCTAGAACATATTTTTGTAATTATTCCATGAATGCTTTGAAATAAATGTGTACCTCCTATGTTGGGCACAACATTCCATGTACCATCAGGAGAGCTTTCTTATTTGCACTGTTCAAATTTTTTATTATTCTTGGTAATTTTTTGTCAGCATGATCAGTCACTGGGATGGGTGGATGGAAAATGTCTTACTATGTGAATTCTTAAACTTCCTCTTGTGGTTTTGTCATGATTTGCTTTATCTATCTTGAGCTTCATTTTGGTGCATAGAAGTTTAGAATTGTGGCTCCTTGATGAGTTGAAACTTTTATCATTATGTACGAAGTCTCTTTATTTTTAGCGATATTTTTGCCCCTAAATCTATTTTAATCTAATATAAAGATAGCTTCACCGGCATTCTTTTGGTATTTTCTTGATCTATCATCTTCCTTTTTGTTTTTGTTTTTGTTCTTTTACTTTAAATTTTATGTTGACTTTCCATCTTCATGGTTTTTTTCCTCCATCTCCTCTAAATCACACTTAAATTTTTATCTATCTATATTTTTAATTGAGAGAGAGAGAGAATGTAAGCAAGGGATGAGCAGGGGGAGAGACAGAGAGAGGGAGGGAGAGAGATAGAGAGAAGAGAGAATCCTAAGCAGGCTCCACGCTCAGCATGGAGCTTGACCTGGGGCTTGACTCGATGACCCTGGGATCATGACCTAAGCTTAAATCGAGAGTTGGATGCTCAACTGACTGAGTCACCCAGGCGCTCCATAGATTTTTAAAATTTAGTTTAAATTTAGTTTGATAATCTTGATTTTTAACCGGAAAATTGAATTCATTCTCATTTATTATGATTGACATACTTGGATTTATTTCTACTTTTTCTTTCAAGCTTTTTATTGTCTGGATTTCTGTTTGTTTCTTTCCTCCACCCCCTTTCTTTAGAATAACTTCTTTATTTCTATTATTATTACTATTATTAATTATTTTCCATCTACTTGCTTGGGAATCATATACTCTATGTTTATGTTATTTATTGGTTGCTCTAGCTATTTTACATACTTGGCTTAATAAAGTTTAAAGCTAATCAATACATTTTCATTCCTCTTCACTCTCCTAACTCCTTTGCTTTTCCATATAAATTTCAAAATAAGCATGTCAGCTTTTATAAAGGAGTCTGCTGGGATTTTGATTATGATTGAGGCAATTTAGGGAACTCCAACATCTTGAAAATATGGCTACAATATATCTCTCCATTTGTTGAAGTCTTTGATTTCTTTCATCTGTGCTTTATAGCATATAAATCTTGCATCTCTATCTTATTGTTTCCAGCAATATTATCAATGGTGCCTTAACACTTAAAAAAAAGTTCCGTTCCCATTTGTTCATTACTAGTACCTAAAAATAGGGTTGGTTTTTATCTAAAGGTTTGTATCCTGTGTCCTTTCTGAACTAATTTATTAGAATTTGTTGTAGTTTTTATAGATTCCTGGGGTTTATTTATGTAGTCAACCATGTCATTTGTGAATACAGAGAGATTTATTTATTTTCCAATTAGTATGTCTTTTGTTCCTTTTCTTGCTTATTTTACCCATAATGATTTCTGACAGAGGAGCAATGAAAGTGGATGTCACCTGATGTTAAGTGGAAATCAGTCAGCCTTTTAAAATTAGGTATAAGTTTAGCTGTAGGTTTTTCACAAATAAATATTATCATGTGAAGAAGTTTCTATGTCTGGTCCGTCCTGGCCGGCGGGGCAGTCGATCTGGTGGGCTCCTGAGGAGGGAGTGAGAATAGGGGGACAGGGAGCACAGAGAGTGGAGGCAAGACAAGCGTTTCTGATCAAGCCTCAGTTTATTGAGAAAATACCCATACCTATATAGGGTTCAAGGCGGGAAGCTGACCCAGGTTGGTTGCTAGGAAACAGGGTCAAGTGATTTTTAGGAAAAGGGGAAACCGAAACTGAAATTTCAAATACAGCATCTAAAGGATCAGTAAGAGAGCCCAGACTTGCAGACTACAACGCTGAGCAGGGGTGCGACTGACACCACTTAAGCCTAAATGCGGTTGATCTTTTGTTCTACTGGCTTCTCCTGTCTGACCTTCTCCAATCCCTGAATCAGGAATGGCACTTCCCTAGCAGATCTTTGTAATTCAGGTAGCTCCCTTCAGGGAGTGACACTTCTGCTGAACTTGGCAGCTCCCTACATTTCTATTTTCCCCTCACTTGTTCAGAGCTTGGTTTTTAACATATTATTGTGTTATTATCAACATATTAGGACTAAATGTCACAGCTAGCCAAGTTATTTTTCTTTCATATGATTTTTCTGCTTTAATCTGCTCATATAGTGAATCACACTGATTCATGAATGTTGAACTAACCTAGAATTCCCGGGATAAATCCCAAGGGGGTTATGATATTATCATTTTTATATATTCCAATATTTATTTTGCTAATATTCTGTTAAGGATTTTTTTGCATCTTTGTTTATGAGAGATATTGGCCTGTATCTTTATTTTAGTTTAGTTTTTTTCTCCCCTTGTAATAGGTTTGGTTTTAGTATAGCCTAATATTGGTCTCATCTAATGAGTTGAGAATGTCCACTTCTATTCTCTATCTTTTTTCTGGAAATGTTTATGTAGAAATAGTATTATTCCTTCATTAAATATTTAAAGGGCTTTCCATGGGTGCATGCAGACATCTGAGCCTGCAATTTTCCTTGTGGGAAGGTTTTTAACTGCAATTTTAACTATGAATTTAATTTATTTAATAGATATAGGGCTTTTGAGGTTACCTATTGCCTTTTGAATAAGCTTTGATACTTTGTATCTTTCAAGAAACGTGTCCATTTAATCTAAATTATTGAATGTATTGTCATAAAGTTGTTTGTAATATTACCTTATTATCTTTTTAATGGCTGTAGGATCCGTAGTGATGTCTCTTGTTTATTTCCCATTGTTGGTAATTTGTGCCTTCTTTTTTTCTTTATTAGTCTGATTAGAGTTTTCTCAATGTATTGATCTTATAGAGAATCAACTTTTTATTTCACTACTTTTTATCTCTTGTTTTTCTTTTTCCATTTTATTGATTTTTGCTTTTTTTATTGTTTCTTCCCTTCTGATTTCTTTTGTTTTTTAAAATAGTTTTTTAGAGTCAAAATTTAGATAACTGAAAACATTTCATCTCTTCTCATATAGGCATATGGTACTATAAATTCCCCATGAGGCTCTGTTTTACCTGCATTCTACAAATTTTAATATGTTGTGTTTTTATTTTTATGTAGTTAAAAATATTTTCTAACTTCTTTTGCCAATTTTCCTTGACCCATTAGAAGTGTGTTAATTTCAATTATTTATTGGTCATCCAAATATCTTTGTTACTAATTTCTACTCTCAATCAGTTGTAGCTAGAGAATATACTTTGCATACTTTCAATTCTTTCTAATGTGTTTTGTTTCCCAGAATATAATTTATCCTGTAGAACGTTCGACATGTGCTTGAAAAGAACATGTCATGGGCTGTGTTGATTGGGATTATTGCTCTAGATCCATTTACAGCATATTAGCTGATAATGTTGTTCGTGTTTTCTATAAACTTACCGACTTTCCGTTTACTAGTTCTATCAGTTCCTGAGAGAAGGGTGTTAAAGTTCCAAATTACATTTGTGGAGGTATTCATTTCTTCTAGCTATACCAGCTACAGTATGTATTGTATTTTGAAGCTCAGTTGTTAGGTGTTTACCTTTTACGACAGAAGTCTTCTTGATGAATTGATCCTTAACCATTATGCAACATCTCTCTCTCTCTTTTGAAGGGTATAGGTGGTATTACATTTTATGTTTTGTTTTTTAAAGTTTTTATTCATTTTATTTTTTAAACATGCTTCTTTATATTTGTGTGTATGTATGTATTTTTGAGACAGAGAGAGAGATAAAGAGAGAGAGAGAGAGAGAGAGAGAGAGAGCATGAGCAGGGGAAGGGCAGAAAGGGGGGGAAAGAATCTCAAGCAGGCTCTGTGCTGTCAGTGCAGAGCCTGACATGGGACTCAATCTCATGAACCATAAGATCATGACCTGAGCCAAAATCAAGAGTTGGATATTCAACAAACTGGGCCCCCCAGGCTCCCCTAAGTTTTAATTTTTTACTTTTTAAAAATGTTTTATTTATTTTTAAGACACAGAGAGACAGTGCATGAGTGGGGAGGGGCAGAGAAAGGGAGACACAGAATCGGAAGCAGGCTCCAGGCTCTGAACTAGCTGTCAGCACAGAGCCCGATGCAGGGCTCGAACCCACAAACGTGAGATCATGACCTGAGCTGAAGGGGGATGCTTAACTGACTGAGCTACCCAGGCGCCCCCCAAAGTTTTTATTCAATACAACACCTCTTTATCTTTGGTAATATTTCCTGCTCTAAATCCTACTTTTGCTACTTGTAATAGAGTCACCCCAGTTTCCTTTGATGAATGTTTGCATGGTGTCCATGAGTATATTTTTCCCATCATTTTACTTTAAATCAAATCATATCAATCATTAAATGTAAATAATTAAAAGGCAAATAATTAAAATGCATTTAAGAGATAGGTTGAATTTTAAAAGAGCAAGACTCAATCATATGTCTCCATAAGAAACACACTTTAAATAGAAAGTCATAAGTAGATTGATTAATGAACATCTACTACATACCTGATGCTTGCCTGGGCCTTGGGGGTTCCACACAAACAAGAGCCACACTTCCCTTCCTGTGACCTCTGAGTCAGGTGACCACCTTCGTACGCACGCTAAAATTTACCCTGTGCTCAATGTGTGCTGTGTTACCTTATGGGGACTGTGCTATCTTCTGCTTGTTTGGTCAATGGAGGTACTGAGGCTTAAGACGTTTGGAAAATTGCTTAGGGTCACACAGTAATTGGAGGAGCCCAAATACCAGGGACTATATGGTTAGTCATTATCAGGTATTTGTGGGCAGGAAACACTTTGTGGAGTAATCTAACTCATTGTGTCTTACGCACAGTATTTCATTGGTCCAGCCTGGTGTCTTATAGGGCAGGTGGATTTGCTTCCAGGCTTCTCAGAGGTGCTCATTAGCATTGGCAGTCTGGGGATACCAACACTGGTGCATAATGATGGTTCGAGGAAACTAGAACAAACAGCCACTAGGTTTGGCTTCCGAAACGTGTGACTGTAGTAGCAGATTCTGACCATTTGCCAAGACCTAAATCCTCCCAGTCCCCATAAACCTCTTATTTGGGAACAGATTTAATTGTACAGAATCACTGCAATAATAGGGGCATCTGGGTGGCTCAGTCAGTCAAGTG
Organism: Suricata suricatta; assembly: GCF_006229205.1. Taxonomy (NCBI): domain Eukaryota; kingdom Metazoa; phylum Chordata; class Mammalia; order Carnivora; family Herpestidae; genus Suricata; species Suricata suricatta. The sequence continues at coordinate 51,807,543 of NC_043716.1, read as the reverse complement.
TCTGACTTCGGCTCAGGTCATAATCTCATGGTCCAAGAGTTCAAGCCCCACATCGGTCTCTGTGCTGACAGCTCAGAGCCTGGAGCCTGCTTCAGATCCTGTGTCTCCCTCTCTCTTTGCCTTTCCCCTCCTTGTGTTCTGTTTCTCTCTGTCTCTCAAAGATAAACAAATGTTTAAAATTTTTTAATAAAAAAAGAACTATTACAATAATAGAATAGAGAGCTGCTTTATACCCCATGCTCAGTTTCCCCCATGACTAACATGACTATGGTATGTTTCTATAATCAATGAGTGAATTTTAATACATTATTCTTAACTAAAGTCTATATGGTACTCAGATTCCTGAGATTTTTCTTAATATCCTTTTTTTTCCCCAGGATACCACGTGACACTTGGTAGTCTTGTCTCCTTGGGCTCCTCTTCATTGTAACTTGGGCTTGTTCTTGGTGCCCTTGACAGTGTTGAGAGGCACTGGTCCGTTATTTTGTAGAGTGTTCCTCATTGGAATGTGCTGCTTTTCTCGTGATTCCACGGGGTAAGATGCTTCGGGGAGGAAGGCCACAGAGGTGACGTGCCATCCTCACACCGTATCAAGGGTGTGTCCGGGGAGTGTTGAGTTTCTCTCCTGTAAAGTTGCTCTTTTCTTTCTTCCTTCCCATTCTGTCCTGTCCTCTTTGGGAGAAAGTCACCATGTGCAGGTCATTTCAGGAGGGGGAAGTTCTTCTCCAAGCTACATAGATTGCTTGGAATCCTACAGCGCGGGAGATTTGACATTTCCCTCCCCTTTGTTACACTCTGCAGACGGATCAGGGCAAAGCAAATTGTCCCTTATCCCGCTTTGCCTTCTCCCATCTGGTGACTCTTAGTTCAGCCTGTCTGTATTTCTTGAGGGTTCGCCTGGACACAGAAAAGCACAGGTGATGAAGCCCCCCCACCCCCGCCGTCGCTGTCATTCCCGCAGGGGGTCCTCTGTGACAGCAGGGGTGGGGTACCCTCAGTGAGTTTGGGGAGTCACATTTCTGGTCATCAAACCAATGGTGGACAGGCTGATGAGCTGAGTCGATGGGCTGGGGACCAAGCCGCCACCTCAATGTTGAAGTGACATAACAGAATTGAAAGGGTGGGCAAGTGGCGCTGCGCGAGGCCCGCTCCCTTCCCAGGATGTGGAGTCTGATTAGCTGGAGGACCTTTTGTTCAGGCTGAGCACCACCCAAGATGGGTTGAGGGAAGCAAATTCGAGAGTGAAGGCTGGAGCGGGGATGAATCACTCATTCTGTAGGAAGTGAGAACATTGAAATTCCCCGGGGGCGGAGGGGGTGGTATCTCGGATATCTGGGCGCTGAACATGGAGAAGGGGCTGAGAGACAGCATCTGGAGAATTGTGTCGGGCGTTTTAGTTGTTGTAGGGTCGTCCATGTAACCCTTCGTGTCCGTTCCCTAAGGGGGTCTGGGTTGCTCATTGAAGTTGGGTGGAGGGGAGAGGGGACTTGAAGACAAGCCACGTTCGGTGTCGATGGAGACGCAGAAACAAAGGGCACTTGCGGACACTGGCGGTCTCCGGGAATGAGCAATCGCTGCTATATGGGTTGCAGGAATGATAATGCGACAGCTGCAGAGTCTGACACAGCCCCATTCACTGTGACAACTACTCCTTGTGTTTCTAAGTCAGTCTTCTGGGGAAAGCAGGAAGGTGGTACAGATAGGGAGACTGAGGCACAGGGAAGCTGCTGACTGCTCAAGGTGACTGTTGGCTGAACCGCAGGGGGACCCTGACGTCCTGTCCGCCCTCTCTCCCCATTCAGTGTTCCTTTCCTCTCTCTACATCACATCTATCCACCTTCCATTAGCCCCTCGGAAAGAGCCCGTTGTTTATTGAACAAGAAATAGCGACATCAAAGTTGGAAAATTCCTTTCGAGTCCAGGGCTCTAAAAAACATGCCCAACAAACCAATCCACTTAAAATGCAAATTCCACTGACACTAATAAGCAATATATATACACATGCATTTACACATGCAAATGAGCAGAATGGGGGGGGCAGGACTTTCCTTCACGGCAGCCGCACATGATTACATTCAAGACACTCCATCAAAGTGAAGCTGGGAGGCCATGTCCCACAGGTCCTCACCACACTCCTTCGGAGACACTCGGGGGCTGGGGGCGGCACACAGGGTCCTTCGGAAGCCAGGGTCACCCAGGTTCAAGGCTTTCTATTAAGCTGTGTGATGTGGGTTAAGTCACAACACCTCTCTGAGCCTCCGTTGCTGTCCTGCTGATTGTGATCCTGGTGGTCTTCCTCATCTGCCTGTTGCAATCTCCCTCAAGCTTCGGGTCCAGGGGCATCTCCCTCAGGCACCTCTGCAGCCCATGCCGACCTCACCTGCACCTGAATTCACAGCCCACACAAGCATTCAGTCATCCCAGACTCGTTTTTGGCATTGAACCCACAGTTGCCAAAAGGGACCCTCCCCAAAAGATCTCTATGTTCCCGTTGCATTATGCCTTCCCTTCAAAGTGTTGGGATTCCCGGGGTGCCCGGGTGGCTCAGTCTATTAAGCATCTGACTCTTGATTTCAGCTCACAATTCTACATTTTTGGAGTTTGAGACCCATGTCAGGCTCTGAACTGACCTTGTAGGGCCTTCTTGGGAGTCTGTCTCTCTCTTCCTCTCTCTCTCTCTCTGCCCCTCCCCTGCTCACAATCATTTATTATCTCTCAAAATAAAGAAATAAACTTAAAAAATTATTTTAAAAAAGTGTTGGGATTCCCAGCAGGCAGATGGTACTAGGGGCTTCTCTTAGCCGGGGCTGGAGGTTAAAACAAATAGCTTCCCACAGACGGCGAGAGACCCCGATGATCCTCAGGTGTGACAAGGTTTTAGCCAGAAGCGACAGGAGATGAGCTTTTCCACATACTTAAATTTTCAATAACAATGTCCCGATTCTCTGACAGAACATTTTTTGGCCATGTAGAGTGGAAATTACTTCCTTCTGAATTGTTTTACATATTCAGCTGCCTTCCTAAATGGTGCTGAGCTCTAAGGGCCTTCACGGTAACCATCAGGTGTTAGAGGTCTGTGTGACAATGCGGATCCTTGGGGGACCGCGGGCGGTCACAGCTCCCTCAGCCCTCGCTTCCAATGCTCTTGTAACCCAAGCTTTCCCGGGGCCTTTGGGGATGACGCAAGGCAACAAAATCGCACGTTATGATTTCATTTGGAGGGGAAAAAGGTGTGTGTATAAAAATGGCCAGCACTACATACACCAACATATTGAAATTATCTCTTTCTTGATGAGAATTCATGGGCTTTGGGGCATATCAATAAATATTGTTCTACCATGTGCATTTAAAAAAAATGTTTATGTTTGTGAGAAAGAGAGAGAGAGACAGAGCTTGAGTAAGGGAGGGGCAGAGAGAGAGGGAGACACAGAATCCAAAGCAGGCTCTAGGCTCTGAGCTGTCAGCGCAGAGCCCCAGCAAGGCAGGAACCCACAAAATGAGATCATGGCCTGAGCTGAAGTCCGACACCCAGGGGCCCCTACCCCATGTATGTTAATGTTTGCACAGTATTTCATCATGTGGATGTTCCAAAGGGCGCTGAACTAACTCTCCTATTTAGTTGCTTTCCAGCGATTGCTCTGCTATGAATAACTCTCTAGTAAACCTCCGTGCACACACATCTCCGTGCACACTTACTCAGGGAAATTTCTGGAGGTAGAACGGCTGGATGGAAGGACATGCTCCTGTGAGTTTCTTATACCTGGTTTCCAGTTGCCGTCTAGCGCTGCTGCCCCGACTTCCCTTCCCCGAGGCTCCACGCGCTGCAGAGTTGCGGGTCTCCAAGCTCCCGGGCTGGAGGGAGAGGCGGTGCCCCCCAGCCGCTGCTGCGCTGGTCCCAGCTCCCCATCCGGAGCCGCAGTTGTGCACAGGCAGCCGAGTCCCAATAAATACTTGCAGCTTATTGAATGAGAGCTCCTTCTCCCCAGCCCCAGCCCACCCCCTGGCAGTGCCGGTGTGAGCCTGTCCTCCCCCTCCGGCACAGGCAGGTAATAGATGGCCAGGAGCCCGCCCCAGCCTCCGTCTCCGGAGGGTGATGAGGGGCAGGACAAATGCGAAGTGAGTGGCAATATTTCCTGAGAGCAGGCGCGGCGGAATCTATCACTCGGCACCGGCACCGGAGTCCCCTGCAGCCCAGGAGAGGCGTGTCCCTGGGAGAGTGCCTGGTGCAGGATCAGGGGTCAGGGCCCGGAGCCAGGTGGATGGGGACTCCGGGGGCTGGGGGGCGCGCACCAACTCCGGTGGGTCCCTCTCTCTGAGCAGGACCTAGCCTTGCAGGCCCTTCAAGTGAAATAAAAAATGGAAGTTTCTGCAGAGACAGTTCCTGGTGGCTCAACACCTTCCCCAGACAGGGGTGGGGAGATGCGGGAGACAGAAAGAGGAAGGGGGAGGCCAGACAGAGGCTGTGTGATAAATGTCTAGGACACTGCAAATTCACTGGCTAGACACTCAAACCTTTGTGGGGGGGGGGCGTTCCAGGTATTTGAACACCTCCCTCCCCTCTCTACCTTCTCTCCAGACCCAGGTGAGGTAGGAAGGCTGGCTGATCACCAATGACTAATCTGCAACTAATCGTAGCTGGAGACGTCCCCCCTCCCTCCCCATCCCCCCCCCCCATTATTTCGTGGTTGCTTTTCCACCAACAGAAAGACTGGACCTCTTTATCGCCAGGCTGAGCCCACTGCTGACAAGCCTGCAATCACCAGTAACCTACTCAGACCTTGGACTTTCCGCAGCCAGGTTCCAAGATCATTCAAACTGGTGCCTCCAATCATCTCTGACTGCTGAAGGTCCTGAGCAGGTCTCTTTGGAAGATCGATGGTGTTAATGCCTCTCTGAGTGGTGTGTATTTAGACCCTTTGGTAGTGACTTCCCACACTCCCCGAAAGTCGCAATTCAGACGCTGGTGTGCCTGGCCAGTGAGACAGAAGCAGCCTTGACTCAAGCTGAGCTTGGAGAAGAGCATGCAAGCTGGTATCAGGCACCTGCATTTCCACCATGAGGACACACCTGGGTTAGTTTTCCAGAAGGATGTGAGAGGTACGTGAAACAGAGCCACGCTGTCATAGCCCAGGTCGGTCTGGACCAGCCGGCCACCAGCCAGCTCTGATCACAGCCGCATGAACAAGCTTAGCCAAGATCAGTGGAGCCCAGCCCAGTTGCCCTGCAGACTTGTGAGAAATAACGAATGGTCATTGTGTAAGCCATTAGGTTTGGGATGCTTGGTCCGCAGCGGTAGCTGACTGATACATCTCCTTTACCAACATACACATTAAAGCCATTCCAGAGATCAGCCTGAAGGAAGTCGTGCTGGATCCTAGAAGATGGGGAACCTTAGAAGGCTCAAGCTGCATCTCTAATGCCCAAGTTCACGGAGGGGACGGTGGGGCTGGAGTTGCTTTACAATGAGCCAAAAAAGCAGATGTAGACACTGAGAGTTCTTCTTCTTCAACTCCATTTCAGTTTGGCTTCCTTCAAATCCCGGAAATAACACATGCTCCTTAGAAAGGTAAGAAACAGAAGAAAAGTATATGAAGCTAAATGGCCCACTTTACAGTACCACCTACTTCCACCCTTTCCCCTGTCTGCGCCCCACTCTGATTTCACCCCCTGGAGGGAACCATTGTTATCAATTTGATGTGTCTCCTTCTGGAGAGTTTTCGATGCGCGCACACCCACACACAAATATAGACAGAGTTCTTTTGCAAAAAGGGAGTAACAGTAAAATATTATTCTGAGACCTCCTTATTTTACTTAATGGACCGCTGGCAAGTCTAGCTCATTCTTTTTAATAGCTGCATAGTATTTCATAGCACAGACCTCCTGTAATTTACCACATCCCTCCAGACATCTAGATCAGTTCAAATTTTCTCACTGTAACTGAAACATGCCCCTATGGTGCTATTTCTATGGGATATATACCTAAAAGTGGAGCTGCTCAGTCAATGTTTCTTAATTTTTTTAAATATTTATTTATTTTTGAGAGACAGAGGGAGACAGAGCATGAGCAGAGGAGGGGCAGAGAGAGAAGGAGACACAGACTCTGAAGCAGGCTCTAGGCTCTGAGCAAGCATTCAGCACAGAGCTGGAGGAGGGGCTCAAACCCACGAACGATGAGATCATGACCTGAGCTGAAGTTGAACACTTCGACTGCTCCCTGCCCCTTGGACAGTTTTTAATCATATTGCTGAACGGCCTTTCTAAAAGAGAGGTTGGTATAAGAATGTCTGTCCTTCCACACCCTCACTCATTTTGGTTAGTGTCGATCTCATTAGCTTTTTGCTGGTCTGATGTGGGGGGAACCCAATACCTAGTTTTAAATGATTTTTATCATGGGTGAGATTGAAATAGTTTTAAATATTTATTAGCACTTTGCGTGTCATTTTTGGTGAACTCCTGTTTCTGTGATTTGACTCTTTTTTCTCTCGGCTTTTGATTGTTTTCTTATTGGATATGACAGGTCTTTATATATTATGGCTATAAACTTTTTATTATGTACATCCCCTATTTTTCTAAATTCATCACATCATTGCCTCTTAGACAACCCCATTAGACAATCCCTGAACTGTGGGTCTTAGTTCATTCTCCTGGCATTTGGTCTCCATTAAAATACTGTGGTAGGAGGGCACCTTGGTGGCTCACTGGGTTAGGCAAACTGCTCTTGATTTTGGCTCAGGTCATGATCTCACGGTTTGTGAGGTTGAGCCCCACATCGGGCTCCATGCTGACAGCACAGTACCTGCTTGCGATTCTCTTTCTCCCTCTCTCTCTGCCCCTCCCCTGCTCATGCGCATGCTTTTTCTCTCTCAAAGTAAATAAATAAAACTTTTAAAAGATTTAAATATTTGTGGTAGAAATATCTAGAGAAGGAGAGCATGAGAACCTCCTCTTCCAACTTATTTGCACCTCTGATGGACCCACTAGGGGACTTAAATCCCTCTAGGGGACTGGCTTTGGTGATGTTAGAGATTATTATGCTTTTGACATCTCAGCCCATGTCCTTAACCCACCTTGAAGATCACCTGCGGCTGTGATGGGGTCCCTGCCTAAGCTGCTGGCCTTCTAGCTCAAGGGCCATGGCAGTGTCTGCTTTCTGCCTTGGGTCATCCCCAGTGCCGCGGATCCATGTACAGTCTATAGCATTCAGGCACAGCCCGAAGCCTGGAAGTGTCCAGAGATTGCATGCCCTGGGGGTAAGCCTCAACCCCTGGGAGACAAATGCTTCAGCTTCTCCATCCCTTGGTGGACAATCCCCGTGGGGTTCTCCACAGTTCCCCAGCAGGCTTCCAGTGGGGCGGCGAGTAGGGTGCTGTCCTAGAGTTCTCCAGAGAAACAGAACCAATGGAACGAGAGAGAGCTGTATTATAAGGAACTGGCTCACAATGTAATGGAGGCAAACAAGTTCCAAGATCTGCAGTTGGCAAGCCAACGGTGTGGTTCCAGTCTGAAAGCCAGCAGGCCCGAGACTCAGGAAGAGCCACTGTTTCAGACGAGGCAGGAAAAGACCAATGTCCCAGCTCAAGGCAGTCAGGAAGCGCGAGGTCCTCTGACTCAGCTTTCTTGTTTTTCTTGTTTCTTGAGGCCCCCAGTGGACTCGATGAAGCCCACCTACGTCAGGGAGGACCATCTGCTTGGCCCAGTCTACACTTTAGATGCTACTCTCATCCAAGAACACCCTCACAGACACCCCTGGAATAGTGTCCAATCCAGCGTCTGGCCCCCATGCCACGAAACTGACCACCCCACCTGCCCCCTGTAGTGTCTGTACTGATTTCTCTCTCCTCCTTGTCTTGGCTCCTCAGTGATGTATATTTCTTGCTACATCCTCTGAATAAGTGACCCACTCCCGTGTCCTTGACTCAGGGTCCTCTTTCGAGGAAACCCATCCCAGGACAAGAGAGGAAAGCAAAGCCGTGAGTGGGTCTCGCGTGACTTGGCGGTGCTTTCGCATCCTTCTGAAAAGAGGCTGACTCTTGTTAAGTTGTAGGGTTCGAGCTGAGGCCGGAGCAGCCTTTCCCCCTCAAGATGAGCCACCCTTTACCTAGGGACACAAGCCCGTAGACAAGAGGTGAAAGCCGAGCATGCTGGGACCCCGCTTTCTGTCCCCCTGCAGCCCGCCGGGAAAGGGAGCAGAGGACCCCTCACCACGTGGCTCAGGGCTGCAGTTTCTCAGACTCCCCACAGGCCTCTGCTGCCATCGGAGCTGGGGAGGCACTGTGGGGAGGACTGGGGGGGGGAAGCCCCCCCAAGCAGGGGAGGAACACTTCCTTCTACCCTCTCGGCCCGCCGCTGTGGCTGAGTCTAGGAATTAAACTGCCTGAGACAAGTTGATAGAAGAAAAGCATTCAGGTTTTATTTAGTACTTTTACATGCACACAAGAATTTTCAGAAGGAAAATGAGACCCAAAGAAGCAATTAGTGCCCTGAAGCTTATATGTCTTTTTATTTTTACTTTTTTAAGTTTATTTGAGAGAGACAGAGAGAGAGAGAGCAAGAGAGAGAGAGCAAGCACATGAGTGGGGGAAGGACAGAGAGAGAAGGAGAGAGAGAATCCCAAGCGGGCTCTGCACTGGCAGCACAGAGCCAGACATGGGGCTCAATCCCATGAACCGCAAGATCATGACCTGAGCCAAAATCAGGAGTGTGAGTCTCCGCTGACTGAGCCACTCAGGCACCCCTTATACGTCTTTTGAAACAAAGGCTGATAAATTATGGGGATGTGACAATTCCCAGGGGCCTGGACCAGGTACAGGACCTTGTGGGACAAGAACTAGGAAATACCTGAGGGAAACGAATGAGAGATTGGGGTTATTTTAGGAGGTTGGTTTGTGCACGTACATTTGGGCTTTGCCTCCCAGTCTCTGGTGACAAGAATATTCCTCTCCTGGTGCAGGGAGGACTCCTTTCTCATGGGATACATGAGGATCTGCCTTTAGGTAGAAGAGACGTCAGAGAGCCCTTCCGGAACCTGCTGTTTCTCAACTGCCTTCGGCTCAAAATAATCATGACACCGAAGTAGCATATTTTGAGATGACACATCCTGAGCCCTTTCCCAGGCATTGTGCTGACAGAAGAGACCCCAGAGAGCTAGATCCTTTCTTGGTGGTCAGAGGAGAAACAGCACCAACAGGTGCCCTCAGAGAGAGAGAGTCCCCTCCTAAGTGGACCAACCTGGGGACCCTGGCCCTAAATGAGTAACCGCAATGGCAGAGGCTAGTATGGGGGTCCTTCGGATGAAACTTACGCACCCTCCCCACCCCCAGTCCATCCCAAGGAGACACTAAAAGGCTTTCACACACTGCAGTGCAAGGAGAGAGCTGCTCCCGGAAGTCAGACTGGTCTGTTACCATCAGACGGCATCAGGTGCTGGAACACCAGCCCTACGGGCCTGAACCACCTCCTGTCTGTGCTGGGGACAGGAGTGTCTCCTTCCCAAATGGCACCTGCTTAGGAAGCCCTGGCCCCAGCAGGCATTTCTCACAGGAGATTTGTTCCAAGCCCTGAGCTCTGGGCCACAATCATAGAGGGGGTCCAGCTCCCAGACAGCATGGCCCCGACTCCCGAGGGCAGTGGGAGGAGCTTTGTGGTCTAAGGTGCTTCTTCCCTGGGCCCTCAGGCTGTAACCTGTCTGTCTTCTTTCCTTTCCTTCACCCTCCTCCCCACAAGGTCCCCCTTCTGGGCCCACAATCCCATTCTTCCCAGGCTGCTTAGGGCACCCCAACTTCCTTTCACCTTTTGATTGGAAGCAAGTCAATGTTTCTTTGTTGATAGGCCCATTAAGCTGTTTTCCCAAAACAAAAGAAGGGGTAAAAGACTCCTAATGTGGCCAGCTTTTAAAATAACTGCACCCCCCACTCCCCGGCCCGATCCTCAGAAGCACAGAGCTACCCAGCACGGGCATTCAGGAGGGTGAGCAGGTTGGGGTGCAGGCAGGGCCCAGTGGTGGGGTGGGGTGGGGTGCTGGCAACGTAAGGCCCTGGCCCCAGCTGCGGGAGACCTGGCGGAGGGGGAACAGCCTGAGTAAATGCAGCACTGGGAGCATGGGGTGCTCTTCTGATGGACAGAGGGCCTTGGGAGGCAGGTGGGAGTGGTGGGTGGATTCCTGGAGTCCAGTTCATTTTTTGAGGGAATCCAGCCAGCTTGGGGGGCTCTCCTCTCATCCCAGCCAGGAAGGCAGACCCTGGGGATGTTGGCTCCCCTGCCTGGAACAAAGCAGGCAGCCCCTTTGCCATAAAGAGGAGGAGGAGGAGGAGGCCTGGGTGACCTTGGGCAAGTCTTCCTTCTCTGGTCCTCCCAGCTGGCCTGGAGCTTCCTGGATGGGCACCAGGACTCTGGGCAGGGAGAAGAGGAAGCTGAGCTGGGAACTACCCTGGAGAGAAGCCCACAGCTCCTCTGGCAGCCTGCAGACCAGCCCCCAGCAGGGCGGACGCTTCCGGCCTAACTGCAGGCAGCAGGTAGGGGGCAGCAGGGAGGGGGAGGGAGGACGGAGCCCACAGGGGCCCAGGAATCTGCCTCCTCTTTAATGAGGAAGTAATTCAATTCGCCTGCATTTCCCAGTCAGCGGCTTTTATTAAATGCTGGAGCTGCTGGTGGAGGGGGGATTGGGGGGTTATCAGTGTTAGGGACTAGGGACTGGGAGGGAACCAGTGGGGAGGGCAGGGGGAAATGGGGGGGGAGACAAGGTGTTAAGCAGATTAAAGCAGGGGGTGGGGGGAGATGAGAAAAATAAATGAAAGAGAAAAAAGCAAAACGGGGCTGCAGGGAAGGAAATCAAGCACAAAGAGGTCCAGATGAGGCGAAGGCGGGGGCTGCATTCTGCCCCGCGCTGCTCTTGTGCCCCCTGTGGCCTAATCAGGAGCTAATACAATCTGGCTTCGTGTGAAAGTCCACCAGTCAGGCCTCCCCCAGCCCACAGCTCAGTGCCGGGAGTGGAGAAACAATAGCTTTACAGAAATAAACAATAACACCGCCAGAGCAGCTCTGCAGACCCCAGATGGGAGGTCAGAGTGAGGGGCCCACTGAGGCACAGCTGGGACTCCCAGGGGCCCAGGGGCAACTGAGGTGCAGGCAGGGGGTTGCCATAACAGAAAACAAAACAAAGCAAAACAAAACCAAAGCAACATTTATTGTGAAGTTTTAACTACTTTGTCTATATCAAGTCCCAGTGACCCTATTAAGGTATTATTATCCCTATTTTATAGATGAAAAAACTGAGTCTCGGAAAGGCTAATTCAGGGGTTAGTAAATGATGCCTTGTGGGCCAACTCTGGCCCACTCCTTGTGTGTGTAAATAAAGTTTTATTAGAACACAGACACACCCATTCATTTGCCTGTTGTCTATGGTGACTTTTGACCTACCTGGGCAAGTCGAGTAGCTGTGACAGAGACGGTGGGGCTAAAATGTTTATTCTGCAGCCCTTTGCAGAACATGTTGGTGACCCCAAGGTTAAATGGCCTGTTCAAAGTTACAGAACCAGAAAGAGACAGAGCTGACATTTCAATCTAGCTCTGTTCCTAGCTCTGCAGCAAAGGGGGGCCTTAAAAGACTCCAAATTGAGAATGGGTGGTGTGGCATGGGGAGGGAGGAAGGTGGACCTGGCCAGTCCATTCCAGCTTGGCCCTGGATGGTGAGGAGGACAGGGGCAGAGGACCCTGACCATTGGGGGAGTCTCGAGGGAAGTGTGGTTCCTTAAAACCCATGTGGCATCAACCTCGCCAGCCTTTTCTGGCCTGAGAAAGACCCATCAAGATCTCAGCTTGTGCTGTATCCACCCCGGGAGCCTGGAGTGGGTCCAGCAAGCCCTGGGCCAGCCTGGCAAGATGGCACTGACCCAGGCCCCTGGGCATCCCTTCGTCCTTGTCTATCCTGCCTTTAGGCTGGTCAGCGTCCTCTGGACTGGAGTCTGTCTGGCTGTGTAATTAATGCTCAGCTGAAGCCGGGGGCTGGTTATGTGTGACCAAGGACAGACAGCGGAATGCCCAGCTCCCAGCCTTGGATGATGGGGCAGGCCTCTTGGTCTATGTCATGGCTCCTGCTGACGATAATCAGATCACGGGAGCTTGAAACCCAAGAAAGGCAATGAGTCCATCTGGAAAACTGCGGGCAGTGACACCCCTCAGGTAGAGAGCACCTGCCCGAAACATACAGTCCGGCGAAAGGGACAGGGATACGGGTGATCAGCCCAGAAGATGTCTCCAACGTGTTGGGATAGCCTGGTCGGCCTGTTCCATACATGACTGCCTCCGACAGTAGTGTAACTATGAGTAATGATAAGCTATAATGGTTGTCACCATGTCCTTCACTCAGGAAGCACTGAGGGAGCACCTGTCAGGTGCCAGATGCTGTTTTAGGCTCATCGGAAACAGTAGTGAACCAACATGTCCTCTGAAATCTAGCTTTCAGAGAAGGAGACCAAAAATCCTCCCCAGTCCATCTGATTAATGCATGATCTACTTTCAAGATGCAGAAATACTTGAAGAACCAGGCAGGGAAGGCAGAGGAGCCAAGACCTGAGCAAAGCAAGGCAGAGAGTCACGCAGAAATGTAGGGAAAAGTGTCCGGGTCAGAGGGAACAGCTGATGCAAAGGCACGAGGTGGGGACGAGGTTGGTGTGACTGAGGAACAGAGGAAGGCCTGTGTGCTTGAGCAGAGTCAGCCCCCCGGGGAGCAGTGGGGGCAGGTGTGGAGAGGCCAGTAGGGACAGGTCACATGGGCATAGAGGCCATGGGGAGGGCTTTGGATGTCACTGAGTAGGGGACAATCTGTGGAGGAGAGAAATGGAGCTACAGAGTGGAGGCCAGTCTGGAGAGGGTTTTCTCCAAGAAGGAGCAGAGAGATAGGGTACTGGTCAGCATGGGAGGGGGCGTGGGAATGTTTTTCTTTCTGGAGATGGAGCTTCTAGTGCTTGTGTTTGTGTTGGTGGAAGAGACCCCAGAGAGGGAGAGGATGGCGGTGCTGAATGAGGGGATGGGAATAACAGCAGGACCACCATGGCCAGAGGAGCAGAAGACATGGGGGACAATCCACAGGCTCCTACGACTTACCTACATTTCCTATTTGCATCCCCATTGGGAAGGTGACCACACACCCAGGTTTTTCTGGAGGGATTCTTAGTTAGGCTTACTTCCTAACATCATTAAAAATAACGGTCCCAACGGTCCTGACTTGGACAATAACTTAAGTGGTCATTCTATACTATTTTGACCCCTATTATACAGATGAGGACACTGAGGCTGAAAGAAGTGAAACAACAGGACAGAGGTTGAATGGCCAGTGCATAAAACAAGGGCTATGCCTCCAAGCCCTTGAGCCTTGAACCGCCCTGGGTGAATGCTTGATTCTGAGCATGAGAGCAGATGCTAAGGAGAAGCTGAAACCTCTGGGCATGTCCATCCATGAGGAATGATGAGGCTAACGGTGAGGCCTGGGGTGAAGGTATTAGAAACTCCCCTCAAATCACACCTGGCGGAAGGCCAGCCTGCCTTTCTGGGGCAAGAGCCATGGAACACATAATTTGCTTACAAAGAAGGTGCTCCATGTTTGGAATGTTCTAGGCCTCCCAGATTTCCAGCTTTAGCCTGTCTTGTCTGATGCCTGCAACTGCTCATCTTACTCATGTTGCCATGATGGTGAGGTGGGACCATGTTTCAAAATTCAAAGTGAACCAGGAGAGGCTCAAGGTCATGTCGAACCATTCATAGACCCATAAGTGCGGCTGTGACCCTCCTCCTGCATCTGGGGTAGACATAACTTGGTCGCCACAGCCTTCTTCCAGCTTAGCTGGGGATGTGCTTCTGAACCCTTCCCAATACAGGGCTCCCATCACTCCTCCTATATCTGTCAAAGTCAATCTCCAAAAGAAACCTATTGGCCACATCTTAGACGAAGTTCTCCCTCCAGTAGAGATGGAGTAAATGGTCTCCATAGGTGCTATCCTTAGGATTTTTCTTATTTTGTGGTGCTTATATGTTCATGAGCTGGGAGCCCCGTGCTCTTCAGTGGAGCGAACAGGCTTGGCTTCCACAAGTTTTTCTCTCCCCTTAGGAAGACGTGGGATTGCTGTGACCATCATGGCAGCTTTCATTTTGACCCAAGACCTCCCACTTTCTCCTTCCTGAGATGTTCTAAATAGACTGCGACCTCTTTTCTGTCTCCCCTCACCTGCCCCATAATTGTTTCCAGACCGAGAAACCACAGATCAAGGCCTAGGTACGTGGTCAAGTGGCTTCCAGCAAGCTGGCGGTGGGAACTCTGCACTGGTCCCCACCAATGGCCTCAGTTATGTTTACTTGTAAAACTCAACGGAAACCGTGAAAGAAAAGAAATGCAACTAATCCTTTTTCACTGGATCTGTGAATATTTATGAGGGCTGCTTGTTGGCTACCTAACACACTTCAGGTACGTGCTGTGTTAAGCTGCCAGGTTCTTTGTAACTCTACATCCATGACTTGATGCAATTCTTCATAAGAAATCTCACCAAGCTGTGATTGTCATCTTCATTGTACAGATGAGTGATGTCCCCAGTCCCACATCTAGTAGGAGGTGAGTGCTTTGTTCTAATTCTGTCTACTTCCTCACTCTCCAGAACTTCCTGAGCTGTACAGGAGTCCCAAAGACCTCACAAGGAATGGATTAGCAAGCCCTTAGCTCTCTGACCAGCGACAGATGGGGTGTGGGGAGTGAAGGCATCAGTCCAGGAGAACAGACCACCTCTCCTCCAGGATCACCAGACACAGGGGCCGAGGGATAGCAGTTGCAGATGCTGAAGACCATGGAATATCAGAGCTGCAGATCGGGGTCTGGGCCATTCTGAGAAGATGGCCGTCTCACTTGTGCAAGCTGAGTTAGGGACCCGGGTGCGGTCTGGAGTGGTAAGCTGGAAGCCAGCTCACAAGCCCATTACCCAAGGCTTCAAACATCATAACTCAAGGACTGGCACTATCACCTAGCTTGTTTCTAGATCTGTCTGAAACCCTGATTAGCATGGGGGGCAAAAGCTCTGTATTCTCATCTTACTGAGGTTGGCACTGAAGCCAGAAAAAGTGACTTGGCCAAAGTCATACAGCTGGTAAGAGATAGAATCGGACCCAGGTGGGCCAGACTCTAAGTCCAGCACCTGTTCAGGAGGAGGGCATGTCTGTGGATTGTCCATAGGAGGCTTTACCCTTTTAGCTCCAACCACATCCAGCTGGCTGTGATGCCATATGGCTCCCCCTCATCTCTGAAGACCGACAGCAGAGTGACCTAGTGGGTTGATTAACCTGGTGGCCATTTCCAAAGAATGGGCAATGTATTCATAAGTTATGAAAACAAACACAATGAATTCCCGTGAACCCAGCTTATGAGACAGAATGACGACAGCCCGGAGGTCTCTGCTATCTGTCCTGTTTGGAATTTTCCCCCAGGGGAAGAGCCCCGTGCTGAATTCTGAGTACACCATTGTGTCTTTCTTCTAAATAGTTCTACCACACACACTTGCATCCCTTACAATGCATTGTTTCATTTCCATGTTTTTGGACTTCATATGGATGTAATCATAGCTAATATTTATGCAGGCTTACTATGTTCATTTAAGCCACACACAGCCCTGATGAAGTAGGCATTATAATTATGCCCATTTTTCAGATGAGGGCACTGAGACACAGGAAGTGTAATGGTCACGACCAAGGTTCCACAGAAAGTAGGTGGCAGAGCCGGGATTTGAACCCGCGCAGGTTCCACATCTGCACTTGTCACTAAGATATGGTGTGACGTCATGCTGGAGGTATTTCTATGTCTGTCGGTCCCTGGGGCTGCCCTCCATTCATTTGTGCACCTCACCGTGTTGGCCTGAGGGTTGGGACACAGGGAGAAGTACGTCCCAATGGCTTTCTGAGGCGGGTGCACTGGATGACTGCCCGACTACTGTTGACTCTCTCTCTCCACCTCCATGGGTCACCCCATTCTTACCAGCAGGGCCTTCTTTTCTGCAAGCGTTTTTCTGCACTCACCCAAAGCCCCAGGTATGAATTGTGATGGATTAACTTTGAGTCCCTTGGCCAGTGTGTGGTTATGGTGTGCACACGGGTGGACATGGTCTAGAAGGTTCTGGATGTGGTTTTCCTTGGAAGGGGTCCCATGGAGGAACCTGGCAACACCCACTTTGCCCAGGGATCCAGTCACGTGCCATGAGGTCCCCCAATGTGATGGGAATGTGGTCTTCTCCCCCACCAAAACCTGCAACTCCAGCCCAACAGTGAGAAGAACACCAGGCACGAGAATTGCAGCACATTCTACAAACGCTCTGATCAGCGCTTCTCACAACCGTCGAGGTGTCAAAGTCAAGGAAAGACGAGGAAGCTGTCATGGACCTAATGAGACTGAGGACACCTGATGACTGGGTGCAATGCAGTATCCCACCCGGGGCCCTGAACCAGAAAAATTAGGGAGACCTGAATAAAATCCACAGTTTGCTGAATAATAGGGGTAAATGAGTGGGGATTATAAAGGAACTCCCTGCTCTATCCTGCCGCTTTTCAGCAAATCTAAATTTATGCTAAACTGAAATTTTATTTTATCTTATTTTATCTTATTTTATATTTTTAGAGAGGGAGAGAAAAAGCACCTGCAGAGGGGAGAAGGGCAGAGAGAGACAGAAAGAGAATTGTTTGGTTTTAGAGAGAGAGAGTGGGGGGGGCAGAGTGAGAGGCAGAGAGAGGGAGAGAGACAGAGACAGAGAGAGAGAGAGAATCCCAAGCAGGTCCTCCACTGTCAGCACAGAGCCCGATGCAGGGGCTCAAACCCATGAACCTCGAAATCATGACTTGAGCCGAAACCAAAAGTCGATGCTTAACTGGCAGAGCCACCCAGGCTTTCCAGAGAGAGAGAGAGAGGATCTTAAGCAGGTTTCATGTTCAGCTCGATCCTACAACCCTGGGATCATGACCTGAGCCAAAATCAAAAGTCAGCTGAGCCATCCAGGTGGCCCTGAAAAATTTATTAAAAAAAAAAAGTAATGGTGAAAAAAGAAATCATGGTCAAAAAGAGGCACCTCCTTTTTGTAAGACCTTCTCTTGTGTGATAGGACAGCAGACCATCCTGACACCATGAAGCATGCTATCAGTCACCTGCTAAGGACAGCAGGGCAGGGAGAGAGAGAAGACAGCACTTGAGTGTCTGACAGTATCATCAAGCCTCTGATTTATCCAGTTTTGCAACCCCCCAGCCCCCACCTTTGTTTACGTGAGATAATGATCCTTCCTATTAAAGTACTTTGGAGGTTGAATTCTTAGGTTTTTTTTTTTTCTTTTCTGTTACTTGCAGCTGAAAGCATCCTACCCGGTCCATTTCAAAACCCAGACTTGTCCTCCTGGACCAACCTGTGACCTCTCCCCTGTCTGTGTGTCCCCCCACTTTGATCTCAGGTCGTGCAGCCCAGGGCCCAGGCACCCACGTGCCCATCAGTCCTGTGTGGGGCTTCAGCTTAGTTAATCTTGTGTCAGCACGAGTGCCAGTGGGATCCCGGCGGGGCCTGGGAAGTGATTGTGTTGGAGCGAAACAAAAGGGAGCCACTGGCCTGTGACAGCTGATATTAAAATGATGACAACTCACATCGTCCCCAGAGTCGATGCCTTATATTCCTAATAAATAATGGGTTACTGCGGGTTAAGTGTCTGTTGCCGCATTCCAATTGTTGATATTTAATTAGCTCTAAAATTAAAGTGTTCTTTTATGGCCACACTGCTAGGACTACTTTATCCCTAATTGATTGAGATTAAAGTGTCTCCCAAAGATCCTGCGTCCCTTTGTCAGCCCAAGTGTGAGAGGATTTTAATGAAAACGTTTGACATTTCAAAGTGTGACATAAAATTCTTTAAATTAAGCAAAAGATGCTGGTGTTGTTATATTTCGCAATCGCGGTGCTGATGGGTGAGAAAATATTTAATAGGGATGGGGTTTGATGCGGGGGATGTGGCTCAGGGGGATTCGGGTTGGCTGTGACAAGGTGCTGGAAGGGGTCAGCCTTCTGTTATGGGGGACACGTTGGCTTGGGGTGGTTTTCCAGGTTTGGGGCCTATGGAAGGGAAGCCTCAGGAGCAGAGCTCCCTCAGGGCCCTGCTGCTTGTCTGGAGAGCCAAGTTGGGGGAAGGAGTTTAGTGGGAAGAGGACAGATATGGGTTCAAATCCAACTCTGTCACTTACAGGTTGAATGACCTCGAGGAGTTAGATGGTTCTGTGAATTTCAATTTCCATTTTTTTTAAGTTTATTTATTTTGAGAGGGAGAGAGCGAGAGTGCATACATGCATGTGCAGGGATGGGAGAGTCCCAAGCAAGCTGTTAGCACAGAGCCCGATGTGGGGCTCAAACCAGTGAACTGCGAGATCACTACCCGAGCTAAAATCAAGAGTTGGACACTCAACTGACTGAGACACCCACATGCTCCTGAATTTCAACTTCCTAATGCTCAAGTAGGGAGAACGGCGCCTACTTCTCAGGGCCATCACGAGAGTACATTGCGATCATGTTCGCAAAAGAACAGAGCGCAGGCTGTAGCAGCCGCCCCAGATGGCAGCTGCTATCCGTCCCTCACATAAACTTCTGAGTTCATATTTGAAGATGACTTAACTAACCACCTATGAGGAAGACAAAGTGAGGCTCTCACTGGTTAAGCCTCCTAGTCACCCAACTCCAGATCTCTCTGCATGGGTAACATCTTGGGAAGCTGTACAGGACCCTCGCCCTGGCTCAGCAGATGGTCTGAGCTACCTCTGTGCCACTTTCCATCAAAGCGTCTTTGAGCCAGGTGCTCCAGGCTCTCTCCTCTGACTTAGATCCAGCCCGATTTCAAACACAAATGCATGTGCCCTTTGATTGCAATTGATTGCCTTGCATTCATTACCTTTTCTTGGTGACAAATTACCACGCAATGTAGTGGTTTAGGTAACACACTCTTATTAGCTCACAGTCTGTGTATCAGGGACCTGGGCATGGCTTAGCCAGGTCCTCTGTTTCCAGGTCTCTGACAAACTGAAATGAAGGTGTTGGCCAGGGCTGTGGTCTCATGTGAAGGCTCGACTGAGGAAAGATCCACCTCCAAGTTTCTGTTGACTGCGGATTGGGAATTGAAACCTTAACCTCAATCACAGTCGCACCACTGTATAAACAAGGAACTAACTAATGCGTAACTAAGTCCACAATATCGTGCATTCTACCTCCCCTCAACCTCTCATCTCAACCCTGTCTCCTAATTTCAGCTCTCCCGTCTGACTGCCAAATCCTGCAAGACTCTGAATGACCAAATCCATGTGATGAGGATTATTGAAAATCAGGTGAGTGGTGAAGGCTAAGTCTATTCCCTGGAAAGGGCTCTTAAAGACTTAATCCCACTTCCAACTATGGCTGGAGCCATCTGTCCAAGTGGTGCCACATCCCTTCATCCATTCTACGCAAAGTAGTCCCTGGAAGTTTAAAAGTTTGATAGACTCAAACCTGCTTCCTTGATGCTTTCACCAGTGACTCTGTGCACCACATTAACTACCCTTGTGATAGTCTGCCATTTGTCCAATATTCTGCCTCTGGCCTACTCCACACACAGTAGAGTGGCACTAACTGACTCCTTGTGGTCAGATGGAACTATGTGAATCCTTCTGACCAATGAGTTGGGTCACTTCTCGGTTGAGTATTCAATGGCTTACCTGAGACTCACTATGGCTCTCTTTCCCCGATGCCAGTATGCCCAGCAAATTTCCTGGTGGGGGCTGACCCATTAGCCTGGATTCTGGGATAGGGATAATGACAACACAGGGACAGTTCCCCTAGAGAAACAGAGCAGGAATTAGAAATAGACTTCAAATATTTGCATGACTGAGATGTTAGAGTTGCTTGTTATGGGCGACTCACCTATTCCATCCCAAATAGTGCATCAGCCTTCTCAGAACCATGTTTAGTTTTACGTCCCAGCCTTTGAGGGAAGGGCAAGTAGGGTAAACACTAGGGAAACGGGGATGTTTCCTTGCAAGTCTACAGATGTTTGCTCCACTGAAAGTTCGTCGGCGGCACATGCACAGCATGGAGGCTGTAGGAAGCTGGAGTAACAAGCTGCAAACCTGCATAATCCCGTATCCCACTGAATGTGGCATGAAACCTACCGAGATCCTCGCCACCAAGAACATAACCTCCTGGAGACCGTACGCACACTGCAGATCCGATTCGAGCCCCACACAGGTATCAGGTCTGCTTCACTGCTGCACATTGGCTCTCCTTCAGCACGCCTGGATTTTAGGGAGAGAACCTATATCTGTGCACGTCACTCTGTTCTCTGCTCACACTAGGCTCAGCACCTTCATGGAGTGGACACAATCCCTGGCTCTGGCGTGAGGGGGCTGATTGGAACGTTTGTGCATCCTACTCCGGTGGATCTTCCTTTCCACAGCTTTGTCTATGGACAAAGAGAGGTTGAGAGAGGATACTGAGCTGGAGAGATTACAAAAAATATTGTTTTCTGGGGTTTGGATGATCTGCTCAAATAAATCACTTGGCTCATGAAGTTCAAACACACTTATGAAGAATAGCAGATGCGGATTAAGTTTGACAATTAGCTTTGGGAATGGAAAGCAAATCAGAAGTGCAGTTCTGACAGCAGTGGTCTGGTCCTGCCTTCCTGAGGATGTCTATTGATGTTCGTTAGCCACAGCAGACGCACACTTATGCACACACACACCAGCTCTCACGTGGCAACGGGCATTCACAACCTCGTTCGTTTCTTTACATCTCTGCGCCATCACCTTGAGGGAACGAGAGAACAAAGGCACACGGGTGCATGTCCCAGGGGAGGCCCAGGCAGGAACACTAGACATACCAGTCCTCAGAGGCGTCTGTATAGCCACAAGCAATTTAAAAAAGTAAATGGGGGTCAAACTCTATCAGGGGAAGCCAGTGACAGAATCTTCATGGCCCAGGACATAAATTGTGTTCAGACTCTCGCTTCTAAAATCCCTTCTCCCCTCTTATCACATCACGCAGGATTTCCATCTTCTCTCCAATCCAAACTCCAGAATCCATGCCTGGCCCGCAGACAAGCTCGCCAGTTGCGTTCACTTTAGGTAGCTTGGTTCGAGGGCGGAACAAGCTTCCCAGTGCAAACTGGGAAAATCCCCAAGGCACAGAAGCCAAGGTAGAAGTCCTCAGGCACCTTCAGAAGAGGGAGAGAAGCTCGTCTGGTCCCCCCCCCCCACAGGCCCCCTCCCCTGACAGTTCATCACTACCCACAAAGGCATCCGTGCTCTGAGAACCCCATACCTTTGAGATCTGCCCAGCTGCACCTAGGGTTGGGGTGACCAGAACACGATGAACCATTCTGGCTCCAGAGCAAATGCCTACGACCGAGTCTGCCCTAAACCAGCACAGAGATTGCCCCTAAAAGAGTCTCTTCCTCGACATGGGTGGTGGTGCTTCGGAGAGCACGTGGGGAGCCCGCCAGGCTGGAGGGGCCACTGGGCACTGGCATGGGTGCCAGCCTGCTAGAAGGCGTTCAACGGCTTTGGTGTATTCCTGCCGAGGTTTGTTTTCTGTTCTGACCGTCCGTAATGGGATTTAATTGTAACGATTTGGTATTGAATTCCCCTTAACAGTCAGGGGGAATGGGTCCTGACTGTTGATAAATGTGTTTGCAAATAGAGGAATGACTCACCGTGTGTGTGCAACTCTGCTCTTGGTGTGCCAAAAGTGAGAGTAATCAGGATGCTGGGCCAAGGGCAGGAGGTGGGACCAGACCTGGCCTTCTAGGTGGTGATGGGTGGGTGTAGGAAGCTGCCCCAAGGCCTTCCCTCTATGGACTTGTGGGAGGGCTAGGTGGTGTGGGTGACAGGTGATCAGTCGTATGTGCGTAGATAGGTTCAAACTTGGGCCGTGAAGGTTTCGAATAACGAATATCATCAATATTTATGTGATATACTGGATAGTGATAAATATTAGAAATATATAACCACTGTTCTCAGCATTTTATGTGTATGATGTAATCCTCACAATCTTCCTGTGAGGTAGAGAATACTGTTATGCCCCAAGGAGAGAGTTAATGCTGAGTCACCTCCTGAGGTTACACAGGCACAAAATAGAAAGGCTGGGACTAAAGTCTAGGCCATCTGGAGCGCCTGGGTGGCTCATTTGGTTAAGCGTCCAACTTTGGCTCAGGTCATGATCTCCTGGTTTATGAGTTGGAGCCCTGTGTCCAGCCCTATGCTGTCAGCTCAGAGCCTGGAGCCTGCTTCGAATTCCGGGTCTCCCTCTCTCTCTGCCCCTCCTCTGCTCATACTCTCTCTCTTTCTCTCTCTCTCTCTCTCTCAAAAATAAATAAACATGAAAAAAATTTAAATGGGTCACCTGGCTTAATCATCCAA
>NC_043716.1:51782843-51785011 GCF_006229205.1 Suricata suricatta | reverse complement strand
GAGCCTGTATTGATCAGAGGTTAGTGATCTCTTGCTGTGTAACAAATCAGCCCAGAACATAGCAGCTTGAGAGAACACACACTTATGATCTCAGAGTGTCTGGGGTCAGAAATCCGTGTGTGCCTTAGCCGGACACTCTGTTCTGGGGTCCCGTTCAGGTGTTAGCTGTGGATGAGTTCCCGCCGTAAATGAGGTCCCACGGATGAGGCTCGACTAGGGGAGGACTCACCTCTAGCTTCACTTCTGTGCTGTTGGGAGCCTTCCAATCCGTGATTGTTGTTGGACTGAGCGTGTTAGCTCTTAGGGGGCTGTTGGCTCGATGTTGCCCTCAAACTCTCGTCTTGAGGACCCCCAACCTCTGCAGTATTGTTTCTAGCAGTCCCTGGGACCTGCTCTTGGCCACCTGCGGCACCTTCAGCCCAAAACACGGGCTCACACCCTACCAGACGACTTCCAATTCTCAGAAAATGCGTAGTTCTGTCAAGCCTCCAGACCTTCGCACAGGCTGTGTTTTTGTATCCGGGGATTCCTTCCTTCTCTCCCACCACCTCCTCAATTCCTCATCACCCTTCCACAACCAGCTCAAACATCACCTCCCCTGGAAAGTAAGTCCCATAAGCACCCCCCCTCCAAGCCTGGATGAGCTCACTCTTCTCTGGATTCCCATGGCATCCTGCACTAACCTCTATTGTAACTCATGTCATCTGGTTATAATCAAAAAGGCTCCTGTTTAGTCTTCTCTTCCTGGAACTGTGTTACATCTGAAGATCTTTTGCCTGGATGTTAGCACTTGAGCTCTTTAAAGACAGGGACTGTATGTTCTGTCTCTAGGTCTTTGCTGGTATGCACTGGGCCAATTACATAGCAAAGGCTCAATAAAATGTCTGCATTAACAAATGGATCAATCTCTCAACAATGAGAGGTAGATAAAAAGTTAGGGTTGGACATTGTTAATGGGAAATTGTTTTATACTGATGGCTGCATCGCAGTGTTTAGCACCATTTTCAGAAATAGGATTCTGTCTACTCATTTTTACTCCTACAGAAAGGGACGGGGAAGAAACTCACCAGGGGGTTGCCTTCTCCAGGAGCTGCTTTGGGAATAGAAGTGACGTGCTCTACACATTGACAGGAGAGCCGAAGCTTTGCAGAAGGTTTACCCACTCTGAGACGTGGGCTGTGGGCAGTGAACCTGACTAGCCTCCGTTCCTCTCTGGCAGGCTGACTCTAAGAGTGTCTAAGACGATCTTTCATTTCCTGATATTTCCTCTGCTAGAGTACGGGCTGGCCTGGTGTCTTGTTCTGACTAGAATATGGCAAAGGTGATGGGATGTCACTTCCAACATCAGCTTTAAAAAGTGACAGACAAGGGGCCGCTGGGTGGCTCAGTCGGTTGAGCGTCTGACTTCGGCTCAGGTCATGATCTCATGGTTCATGGGTTCGAGCCCTGTGTCGGGCTCTGTGCTGACAACTACTTCAGATTCTGTGTCTCCCTCTCTCTCTCTGACCCTCCTCTGCTCGTGCTGCCTCTCTCTGTCTCTCAAAAAAAAAAAAAAAAACCAGAGGGGCACCTGGGTGGCTCAGTCGGTTGAGCGTCTGGCTTCAGCTCAGGTCATGATCTCACGGTTCGTGGGTTCAGACCCTGTGTTGGCTCTGTGCTGACAGCTCAGAGCCTGGAGCCTGCTTCTGATTCTGTGTCTCCCTCTCTCTCTGCTCCTCCCCCACTCATGCTCTGTCTCAATAATAAATATAAAAATTTAAAAAAACATAAAAGATGATGACCTCTGCCTCTCTGGTGGACCTTCTCCCTTGCTGGATTTCTTTGGGTGACGAGAGTTTGAGGGCAACATCGAGCCAACAGCCCCCTAAGAGCTAACACGCTCAGTCCAACAACAATCACGGATTGGAAGGCTCCCAACAGCACAGAAGTGAAGCTAGAGGTGAGTCCTCCCCTAGTCGAGCCTCATCCGTGGGACCTCATTTACGGCGGGAACTCATCCACAGCTAACACCTGAACGGGACCCCAGAACAGAGTGTCCGGCTAAGGCACACACGGATTTCTGACCCCAGACACTCTGAGATCATAAGTGTGTGTTCTCTCAAGCTGCTATGTTCTGGGCTGATTTGTTACACAGCAAGAGATCACTAACCTCTGATCAATACAGGCTC